>NC_140490.1:112954004-113405518 GCF_964271855.1 Acomys minous
TAGGGGTAGCTTTGTTGGAGGAAGTGTGTCCCTGTAGGGGAGGGTTTTGAGGTCACCTATGCTCAATCTACACCCAGTGTGGCACACAGTCTCCTTGCTGCCTGTGGATCAAGATGTAGACCTCTCAGCTCCTTCAGCCCCATGTCTGCCTGAAATGAAGAGTTGCTGAGGTCATGGTGACCCTTCACAACAATGAAACCATAAGTAAAGACAACTACCATCATGTAAAGTCACTGCAAAGACCCTGTACTTTTTGATAAATTTTTAAAAATTAGTTAGACTTTCCATCTTTGTGACAATGTGCTAGACAGAAACAAGGGAAGAGGGATTTGTTTTCAGAGATTTCAGTCCATCGTAGTAGGAGGGCATGGCCCAATATGGCAGCTTACCTCCTGGTTGCTAGGAAGCAGAGAGGAAGAGAAAATTGTCAGTGGGCTCTCTCCTCTTCTCACCTTTTATTGGAGCAGCTATCAGATTATCGGATGATGCTAATCATAGATGCACCCCAGATGTGACTTTACTAATATTCTAGGAATTTCTTAATCCAATCAAGATTACCTATCACATATGTAATAAATATATATGTAACTATATACATTCTTACATATTTATTTAATGTGTATGAGCCTGAATACATGCTCATTGGTATGCAATGCTCTGCATTGGTAGAAGAATCTGTAGAGGACAGAAATGCAAGTCAGGTCCCCTAAAACTGGAATTACAGTGACCTGGATGCAGAGAACAGAATCTGAGTCCTCAAAAAGAAAAGTAATCACTGTTAGCCACAGAGTCATATCTCTAGTTCCTAACCACAGATTACATACATATCACCATATGGATATGTGTACATACATGTACATACATGTCTGCATAATATGCCTATGTATATATACATATATATACAAAACATTCATAAACATATATATGTCCTAGCTCATGTCAACCTTTTCACTTTGTTTACAAAATGGGGAGCATGATTATAAAAATGCATTTATCTTTACTTTCTCACAGATTCCACTGCAGCTTGGCACACCAGCATTGTAAGGTTATATAGTTAGAATCATGCCAGGCAGGATTTAAAACAAGGTGTAGGGCACCCATTTTGAGCCCTAAATATCTCTCTCATGGTAAATATGAATCATTTGCACAAAAGTAGATTTACATCCATATTTTCTTTAATATTTGAGTTAAGAAACCAAGGACTTCATTAACGTTCATCTACTATTAAGTAAATATTCAGAATACTTTCTCAGTGGTGGATGGATGGGTCCTTGGTTGGACAGTAGCATATTGTGAATTCTTTCCCTCCTTGGATTAGCATTAGGAAAGGAGCACATATTATATTAAGATATTAAAAGTTCAATTATTCCCTGGACACTTAGTGTTTAATCACAAAAATGATTCTATTCAAATGCAAATATCAATTTTCAGGAAATGTGCTTCTATATAATATCTAAAAAGCACAGTTACTTATGACTTAAATAGATATTATATGATAGCTTGTTGTAGCAGTGCATGGGCATCACATGTCATGACTAGTTTGCAGTTGCACAACTTTCCTCTACAGTGTAGTAGCATGGCCACTTTCTTCTCCTGAAATTATACAATGTGGGTTATTTATATTCTCCAAGTGTCCTTCTCATCTCCTTTGCTTACTTTAATTAACAAAAGTTTACTGTGTTAATATTTTCTTGCTTCATAAGTAGGTTCTATTGTTAGCACACACTGGAAACTAAATATCTCTTTGGCTTAACAAGTCCAGGCACAGAGGTTTTCCCCTTTCTGACTCTCAGAATATTTTGCAATAAATACTCAAAGGAATTTAATAACAGGTCAAAATTGGATACATATTTACCTTTGCAAAATTTTCATTTTCTGTTGACTGGTTACGTGTTTTCAGAGTCATGAGGATCTTAGGAGATTTTTTTAACCCTAATTAAAACTAGGAACACTTTCACATTGAGTGATGCCAGTTTAGGTGATCTTCCTGGAGTTGTAGAAGTTCTAGGCAGACTCCACAACACACAAAACCTTTAAAAATAATGTTTGATAAGCTGAGATTCAGGCATGATGTGTCCAGTGGTTTATAAGTTTTGAGATATGGTTTGTCTACAAAATACCCATTGCCCTATCACATAGAAACCAAGAGACATTATATCCAGTTGAATTAATTCTATATTATTTTTACATTGTTGCTGATAATTGTATTATAAAACTATACGTGATAAAAATTTCACATTCTCCTCTTTTTCTGTATAGTAGAATTTCACCTTAACTCTTTATTTAGATAGGTTGATGCTCCACTTACTTTGTGGCAAGTTTAAGATCATCAGACATAAATCTTAATTGCCTCTTCCCATGAGCAACCCACTGTGTGTACAAACATCTATCATGGGCCTGATGTTGTCTTTATGAAACTTTGAGGAACACAAGAAAGTTGTGTGAACACTCTCAAGCCGTCTGCTTCTGCTGTAAGAAGCAAAACCATTTATTTCCCAGGACTATCTTGTCTTCTCTCTGAAGCCCATAGCAGGTAATCCTAGGCCAAAACTCAAGGAATTAGAAATGAAAGAATCAAAAACCATAGTCAGGAACACACATGTTCTACTAGCGATTGGAGATTTGGCATTAATCTCGAGCCCAACAAAACCCATGAAGTGGTTGGAGTATTAAAAATGCAATGTGAAGAAAATAAAGACTGGTCGTCTGAATAAATTTCTCATGGGAAATTACTCTTCCTTTAAGAAAAAAATCTTTATATGTATGGCTGTTTTGCCTGCATGCCAATCTGTGCACTAGATGCATACATGTTGCTGGAGGTACTGGAAATACTTCTCTGAAAGAGCAGCCAGCACTCTTAACCAATGATCTATCTCTGAGCCCTAAAAATTAACTTTAATTACATTTCATGGTATTATATATGTGTGAAATATTAAAACACAGCACTGGAAATGGAGAATAAAAGATTGTCAAGCTGTGCCAGTCGGCACATAGGTCATGCGCTCAATATTGCCATTTGCAAATGAGTTCTCTGCTCTCAGCAAATTTCGGCAGTTCTGACAGGATGAGTGAATGCAAAATTGATAAGGTTGCTCTAAGACCGCGGTTCTCAGCCTTCTTACTGCTGTGACCCTTGAATACATTTCATCATGTTGTGGTGCCCCCCACCCCAACCACACAATTATTTTTATTGTTAATTCATAACTGTCATTTTGCTACGGTTATGAATCGAAGCAAAAATATCTGTGCTTTCCAATGGTCTTAGGTGAACCCTGTGAAAGGGTCGTTTGACCCCCTAAGTAGTTGAGACACCGCAGTAGAGAAATGTTGCTCTAAGTTATTCATGCTTGCCCCAACTCTCCCGGGCCACATTACCTCATTCCATGCTTCAATACCAAGATATTTTAAACTTTCTCTCTTTTCATGGCTTCTCATTTTTTTT
Source organism: Acomys minous (assembly GCF_964271855.1). Classification (NCBI taxonomy): domain Eukaryota; kingdom Metazoa; phylum Chordata; class Mammalia; order Rodentia; family Muridae; genus Acomys; species Acomys minous. The sequence goes on from NC_140490.1 coordinate 112,957,447, forward strand.
TTCTCTTTTCCAAAACGGGCTTGTGAACCAAGGCACTTCCTAACTGTAATAACCTGAGATGGTCCATGCTCAAGCTTTCTTTCACCTTCTTTGCACGAACTCATGAATGCATTTGAATATGAATATATTTATGTGCCACCCCCTCAGATTTTGTTTTTGTTTTTATCCTGATCTGCAAAAGCCATACATATTTGAGTGCAAGCAATCATCTCATTTGCCATCGTTTCTAGGTGGCTTATTATTTTTATGAACGTGGTCCATGGTTATTTCATACTTTTGTACTTTTATTTGTGTCACTTTCTTCTTCCTGACTCAGTCCCTGCCATTGCCACTAGTGTCTTCCAGGAGTATTCATCACCAGGCTCAGGGAATGTCATGATACTGCCCATTAGACTGGTCCTTTAACATCCCTGGATCCTCTGGCATCTCCTTGGCATTCTGGTCTGTTGCATGTGTGCATTTTTTTTTCACACAGGCTTCATTTTTATGGCCTGATGCTCAGGGGAAAGAGCCATATCATCTTTGTTTCCTCTGTAACACACCACACAGCTTTTATGTCATAACATCTCTAACTCATAGCAGGAATAAAATGCAAGATGGGATATGTATAGAAGTCAGTGTGGTAACTCATAAGTATCAGTGTTCTCTTCCTTAACTTGGTGCTTCTGGCTGGACTGCCCTCTGACAGAAGGCTTGGACAATGGAATCAGGGTTTTCTGTTTCAGTCATGGTTAAATAGCTGTGGAGGACAATCTTCTCTATTTTATAGAGCAAAGCCTAAGCCAAATTTGCACAAATTCTGTTATTTAAAAAAATTATTTTAATAAAAAGGATTTCCAAGACTAAAGATTAAGAGTATACATATTAATAATCTTCTTATTTTTAATATAAATTTAGCTTATATTTTGAAGCTTTATTTTTTATTTTATGTCTAGGTTTGACTTCTCAGTAGATTCTTAGTACCAGATATGCCCTGAGAATGTTTAGTTTTGATTAAAGACTGTCTAAGAGGCCATGAATGTGAAGGGGAGTGTGTGAATTAATGCATAGGAGGAGTTGGAGGAACGAAAGGGAGGATGAAGAAAATGCTGCAAATACGGTAGTCACAATGAAAATTTTATGAGCCTACGAACCAACCCCTGACACTATTAATGTTACTCTGCTGTGCTTGCAGACAGGAGCCTAGCATAGCTGTTGTCTGAGAGGCTCCATCCAGCAGCTCCTGGAAACAGTTGCAGAGACCCAGAGCCAAACAACAGGCTGAACTAGGGGAGTCTTGTGAAAGAGTGGGAGGAAGGCTAGAGGGAGCCAGAGGGGTCAAAATCACCACAAGGAGACCTACAGAGTAAATTATTCTGGGCCTGTGGGGCCTCACAGAGACTGAATCCCCAACCAAAAAGCTTGCATGGGCCGGACCTAGGCATCCTACACATACATATGTAGCAGATATGTAGCTTGGTCATCATGTGGGCCCCCTAACAATGGGAGAGAGCACTGTCTGGACTCCATTGCCTGACTTTGGATCCCTTTTCCTTGTTGGCTGCTTTTTCTGGTCTCAGTGGAAGAGGAGGCACTTGGTCTTTCTGAGACTTGCTGTGCCAGGGTGAGTTGGTACCCATGCAGGGCGGGGGGGAGGGGGCGGTTCTCCCCTTCTCTGAGAAGAGGAACAGAGAGTGGGGGAGGGGAGGCCTGAGGGTAGGACTGGGTGAAGAGGAAGAAGAGGTCTGGGATCAGCCTGTAAAGTGATTAGATAAATTACCAGAGGGGAAAAAGTCTATTTTGTTTTGCTTATATATTCTATTCAGTGGTAAAATTTCACAAAATTTGCTTAGAAAAATTTGAAGTGAGCATGCCAAAACTTTGTCAAATTTGAGAGTTGAATTACAAAAGATAATTGCACTGTTCAAAAAAACCTATTAAATTATGCTAATATTTATGAATATTATGATTAGTTCATAAAATAGTTTAAATGGAATGTCTATCAAATAGAGCTAAGGAGGTATAATCTGAGAGAATAAAACCTGAACATTGTGATGAAAAAAGTGCATGTCGTGGGAAAGCTGGGCATGTGAGATATATGTGAGTTTGCCCACACAGAAAACACGTTTTTCACAATCAACACACATTACACGCATGTGAAAAAGCTCTGTAATATGAGAAGCTTGCATTTTTTTCAACTCAAATGTATTTTGACAAGACTACTTATTCGGCAAAGTCTCAGGCAGCTCTGGAGCTCAGGGAACACAGCTGAGAATGCTTGAGTACTGTTCACCTGGGTCTCTAAGGGTTTTTACACAGGCAAACCATCTGCTATCACGTTGTGAGAAATAAAGGCTGCTGTAAAGGGTATAAGGTCACTGAATGAGACATAGCTGAGAAAAATTCAACAGGATTTAATTTTCAAAGAAAGTCTGACATTGAAAGAATTTCCTATTAATAATAAAACATTGTAGAACAAGTTAAAGTACCTAAAGATCTAAAGATCTGACTTGTTTTTCTTCATCCTCTTAAGTCTTGAAGTCTATTTATGCTCAAATATCTAAGGGAAAGCCTATTAACTATAACCATGCTTTTTCTGTTTCCTTGCAATTTTATTTTAAGCGTGAGAGAATTAAATGCAACATATCTAAAGGGCAGAAATTAGTGCAGGTAAAGGATTTTAGGACAGTCTATAAAACTTTGCATTGTAAGGATTCTTCTAAATATGTATATACAGAGGTTGTTGGGTTCACTGAAAAAAAAATGGCATTTACCACATTTGCACTAGCAAAGTGATTTTTTTTTTATCACTTCAGCCAATTTTATTAAGGTTCCCATTGAACCAGTGAGAATGTGGCTTCACAGAGCAGGCTGCACATGGCAATTGCATGCTTCTGAATGGAAGCCGACTGTGATAGGCGCCTCTTGAGCAGAAGCTAGAGACATCTGGTGCCATGGTGGTTGGGTCCCAAGAATTCACTCAGGCTGTGCAAATACAGAAAGGATCAGGAAATTTTAAAAAGCTAGGTCCTGGGTAACTACAGATAAAGGACTTTCCATGGTGTCCCAGCTCACCCAATTACTGATGGAATCACCTTGAGTAAAGTGTGTATGTAAGTTATTGTGACTTGGTTCTCCCTTCTGTGTCTATGTCTGTGGTATGGACTAAGAGAAATCATGGGCCTAAAGTGTCCACCACACATAAAATTCTTATCAAACTTCTATCTCAGAGCTGGAGGCTGTGGCTCACACCAGAGCTTCCCCTGTTAAATACTATGGTAGCTTGGCACTATAGTGATTTCCAGTCCAGTGTGGGCTAAAGAGTAAGATCCTGCCTCAAAAGAATAAAATAAAATAAAACAAGACAAAAAACCCTCTCATATCTAAAGAAAGACAAGTTGACATTCATCAAATTCAAGTGGAGTATACCACAGGTTCTGGAGCAATATTATAATTCCAGGTTCAAGTCTGAGTTCTACTCTTGTAAGCCTTGCTTTCTTACCTATAAAATGGGTATAAAAATTTCTATAATAATCTCTATTCATTGAATGCATTTTATGATAAATAAATCTGACCACACACATATATATACACTTTAGAACATGCTTAAGGTATGGCCAAATGCATGTCAGTGAAATATGTAGATAAACAAATCAGTGTTGGAACAAAAGACAAAATTAGACAGGCAGTGTGCAGTGAGCTTTTCATCACTATAACAATATACCTGAAAAACTCAAAAGAAAGAAAGATTTTCATTGGCTCACGGTGTTGCAGACTTCATGAATGGTTAATGGGTCCTGTAACTATGGAGGCAGTGGTGAGGGAAGCCATCATGCGAAGAGAATATGGCAAAACACAGCTGTACAAAAGATGTGATCTCAATAAAAAGAATGCCTTGTGAGGTTGGAAGAAGGTTTGCTTAAGTAACTGAATTTATTTTGAGGAAAACTGCAGATGCATTACAACCTGGTCTTCAGTCTTTGTCAACCAATGGAGATCTTTTGTCCTGCTTAAGAGGTACCAGTGGTCAACCAAATTTACAAGACATACAAATGCTTCTGAGGAGTTTCAGCATCTTAAAATGCCATCATTTGGTAATCTTCCATTTGCATAAGGGATTTAGATCCATTCCAGGCTTGTAAGGGGAGAAGAACCTAATCTGGACTTAGTGATATCCAAGACAGCATTTCTTTTTCTGTGGTGAATAATGGGGCGGGACTTGTGAGGTTACTATGCAGTATTGAATCGATGGCTATAGACTACAAGGAATAAGATGACCTTCATAATTTTGTTTTGCAACAGAATAAATGAATCTGTTGTAAGTTTGTGATTTTTACTAGCAGAAGAAACTTATTTTGTTTCTTTTCTTCTCACATGTAGTAAAGTATACTGTTATATATAGGTCATATACATGTCTGTGACAAAAATGGGGAAGGAAAAGAATAAAACCAGAAAACGTGAAATATTTTTGTTCTCCACAGAAGCTAGGTGAGGTAAACAGTATAGAACATTTCAGAGAGCAAAGTCAGTAAAATGTATTGAGGCTAATTTCTCAATGAGATGATAAATGGCAGATAAATTCATCCGAACACTGGGAGTTTCTCCAAGAACATGCATGGATATTGCCAGGACACTGCATGTGCACAGGGCTGTGTAAAGACTGTTTAAAATGTTCTAGTTTACATGATGAAGAATACACTAAATATTTGTTATACTTAAGTAAGTGGTCTGGCCATGTAAATGATGGTGTGGAAGTGGTAGTGTTATTTATATTAATAATGTTTATGTAAATTGTGTAAATGTCACAACATATCCAACTCACAGAAAAAAGAAAGCCTGCTTTGAGAAGAAATAAATTATATAAGACTGATGAAATTGTATTTAATCATCACCTTCATATATTTTAAATATTAGGCTGATAATTCCAGAAATACTTGATGTCATCTTCTCATGACAGGAATCACCCACTTCAAAGAATATTTAAATGTCTATGGAAAAGACACCTCTTTATTTCTTGAGGATGTGGGACTATGAGGACTAAGATACATTTTCCAGGTTTCCTTAGCTCCATTTCTACATTCTGAATTGAGATCTAAGTTAATTTTCACACGTTTTCATCCTTTTTTAAAATTAATTTATTCTTGTAACATCTCAATGGTTATCCCATCCCTTGTATCCTCCCATTTTTCCCTCCCTCCCATTTTCCCCTTATTCCCCTCCCCTATGACTGTTCCTGAGGGGGATTACCTCCCCCTATATATGCTCATAGGGTATCAAGTCTCTTCTTGGTAACCTGCTGTCCTTCCTCTGAGTGCCACCAGGTCTCCCCCTCCAGAGGACATGGTCAAATGTGAGACACCAGAGTACGTCAGAAAGTCATATCCCACTCTCCACTCAACTGTGGAGAATGTTCTGACCATTGGCTAGATCTGGGTAGGGGGTTAAAGTTTACCTGTATTGTCCTTGGCTGGTGCCTTAGTTTGAGCGAGACCCCTGGGCCCAAATCTGCCTATTTTCATCCTTTAATATACATTTTAGGTATTTAATGTCTATTTTAAATTTATTATGCATTATTTCATTTAACAGTCAGTAAAAATATTTTGTTTTCAAAATCCTGTCCTTTCCGTCACATTTTTAAGCTTGATTGCACACATTTGTTTTCCATGACATTATGTACACTGAGTTTGGAGTTACAAAACATGCCTATTCTTTTAAAGGATACTCAAGTAACTATAACATTCACACGTCTTTTTATAACCTCCTACCCATCCTGGTCACATTTGTAATCCACACATACACTGTTTATTTTGATACTTTGATACTTATCTAACATTTAAACCTATTCGCTTTACACGTCTAAATTCACACTGATTTTTAAATCTTTTCCAGCATGGCGATCTTCAGAGCTCCGTCTGTCCTACAGGTCTGGTCCCCTTGCCCTGTTTCTCTCACCCCATCCTTGTGCACTATTCTTTAATAGCTACATGCAGCGATTTATAGTTCTCAGTTCCCAGTTCACACAAAAATGCCAAGTTCTTATCGATTTTCTTGGCCTCTCCAATCAAAATTTATGTTCCCTTCCTTTCAGGTTCCAAACACTACATGCGCCTTTCAGTTTCACCCTCCAGTTACTACTCTTTGAACGCATGCCACTTCTACCCTTTTGGAGCATACACATGAATTTAAAAGAGAATCATTTTCTCAACTCTCAGATTCCCACTAAGCGTGACCCATTACCTGCGTGTAGTAGATATAGCAGAAATGCAGAAGACCTGATTAAAAGACATGAGTTGGCACAGGCTGATTCCACATTGTCCTTGGCTGATTAGGAATTGGCATTCGTTCAGTGAGACACACCAAATTACTTCCATGACAAAGTGGCACGCTTCATCTTGTCGATAGTGATGGAGCCTATTGGATGGAAACGGCACCTGTTTCTCTTTTAATGTGTTTCCAGTGCATAGCAAGCATGCTCGACAATGCAGACTTTAATTGTTCTAAATTGGCTTGAGTCTACTGAAATAATAAATGAGGCAATTTTGTCTTCAAAGACAATGGGCTTTAATGAGAATATTTTTGTATCTGGCAATTGGCAGTCATAACTTATTTATGGCAGGGCTTATGATTCATCATTACAATTTCCTTCAAATTCTGTAAGAAAAGTCCTCTCTACAAGCGCTCGCGTCTTATCTGGCAGCTGCTCACTAGCTGATATTTTTTGCAAGCCCTAAAGTTAGCATTGGCAGTTTTCAGCTGAATTTTTCTTTGTTTACACTTGGAACATTTCCATCATTTAAAAACAGTCTCATCATAAGGATGCAAGGGAGAAATGTGTGCTGTTGGAGTGGTCTTGTTAGCAAACTCCCGCGCTCTCTGCTTTGTAGGTAAGCAAGCTGATAGCAGGCATCATCCACTCCCAGTGGTGAAGGTTTATTAAAAGAATTTGGATCAATTTCCTTTTTTTACAAAGGGCTCATTATACCCGAAGGATTTCTTTAGAAATGCTTGCTCTGTGAAGATATAGGTACTTCCCAAAGGTTCAAAGTGGTGACATTTGTTTTCTATTCCAGGTTCATGGAGGTATAATCTCCAGCTGCCAGGGAAGGATGAGGTGGCTTTGCTGCAGCAATGCAGTGGTATTTTTAGCCACTCAATTCTCTGTTTATTATTTTCATCTTGTGGCACTTGTATCCTGCATCTGTAAGGAAATTCAGAGGCTGGGGGAACACCTAGTTATGGCTGTCTGCAAAGGGCCTTGCTTCAAATGGCAGACCAGAGAGAAGTTGGCTGTCTAACCTACCCCTGACTCTTTCAGAAAGTTCTGGCTAAATTGTTGTCTAGTGTAGTCAGAGTGTAGTCATTCTGGCATCAGTTGGCTTTGACATTCGTTGTTTATCATTCGCTCATGTGCTTCATTCATATGAAAATTAATTCTTTTAAAGGCTAAACAGAAAAGTTGGGACTTTCCTCAGGAGATGAGTCAAGTGGCGTCAGACACTGTGTCACAGGGCAATGTAGAGGACACTCGGGGATGATGCTGAAAGGAGGCATTCGAATTAAAACAAGCCAGCTTGCAAACACAAGATGTCAAGCTGCTTTTCATTAGCCACAAGATGTTTGCCGTTCCTTCCAGCTGGGGGTAGGGCTGCCTATGTCTGTAAGAAAACCTCTATGGATTTTGATAGGTATTGAATTTGAATATTATAGACATGTTTGAGGAGTTCTATTTATCAATATTAGACATGTTTTTATTTATTCATCTTCTAAATTTTACTCATTGTGTTTTGTAACCTTTAGTCTATACACCTTGCTTCCCAGACTAAATGATTTCCCTAGTAAATTTCTATTTCTGATATCTTAAGCGTGATTGACTTCTTGGCGTTCTTCGCAGATGACTCATGATTGAGCTGCCACTGACTTGGGAATGTTAATTTCTTATCTTACAACTTTGCTGTGTTCAGTTTATCAATCTTAATATTTTCTGTAGTCTATAGAGTTTTCTACACACAAGATATGCCATTTCCAAGTACAGATGATTTTACTATTTCTTTGCTGAGGTGTGTTAATTTTGGTTCCCTAAACCGGACAGAAGTGATGGGAGAGGAAAATTTTGTTTTAGTTGAAGATCTTAAGGAGGAAGCACTTTGATTTTGACAGTTTGCTGCTCCTTTACCTTTCACATACTGCCTGGATCATGCTAAGATGACTCCTTCCTGTACTTAAGGGTACTGAGAAATTTTAATCATAAATATGTGTTGAGTTTCAGCAAATGCTTTTTACATTTCATTAAATGCCCATAGGAAGTATATGATTCTGGTCCTTCATTCTACTATTGTGATGTTCCACGTCATTGGGACTACATATTGCACTATGCTGCTGTGCCAGGAATCAAGCCTACTCCATTATGGTATGTGATCTCTTTGGAATGTGGTGACTGCAGCAGGGACACTGATTATCTACATGTAAAAGAGCAAATCTAGATTCAAAATTTTCCGTATGAAATTTAGAATTGTTATTTCAAGGTCTGTAAACAATTGTGTTGGTATTTTAATGGGAATGGCATTGAATCTGTAGATTGCTTTTGGTAATTAAAATGGCCATTTTTTACTATGTTATTCTTACTGACCCCATGAACATGGGAGATCTTTCTATCTTCTGATATCTTTTTCAGTTTATTTCTTAAGGGACTTGAGGTTCTTGTCGTACAGGTCTTGCACTTGCTTGGTTAGAGAAACACCAAATGCTTTATATTATTTGTGGCTGCTGTGAAGGGTGATGTTTCCCTAATTTCTTTCTCAGCCCATTTGTTGCTTGTATACAGGAGGGCTACTGGTTTTTTTTTAAAAGTTAATTTCGTATCCAGTCACTTTGTTGAAGGTGTTTATCAGTTGTAGAAGTTTCTTGTTATAATTTTTGGAGTCACTTACATATACTATCCTGTCATCTGCAAATAGCTATACTTTGACGTCTTCCTTTCCAATTTATATCCCCTTGATCTCCTATAGTTGTGTTATTGCTCTAGCTAGGACTTCAAGGACTATTCTCAACTTCATATGGAAAAAAAAACCCTGAATAGCTAAAACAATCCTGTATAATAAAAGAACTTCTGGAAGTATCTCCATACTGACTGCAAACTGTATTACAGAGTAATAAAAACTTCATGGTACTGGCATAGAAACAGATGAGTGGGTCATTGGAATTGAATTGAAGACCCAGAAATAAATAAATCCACACACTTAAAACACCTGATTTCTCACAAAGAAGCCAAAAAACATACAATGGAAAAAATAATAGCATCTTCAACAAATGGTGCTGGTCTTGTGAGACTCTACTCAGGAGAGTCTATGCCGGGAAGCATCAAATGAGAGAGATGGAGACCGGGTCAATGCAAAAGCAAGAGGTTTATTGTTCCAGCGCGCTGGGGTCCATCTGCACACAGGAGTGAGGCGACCCCGACCAGAAGAATCTTAGGGTTTTTATATTTTTAGGCTGGGCAGATTTTGGTCGCGGTTCCTGGAGGGGAGGGGTAGGTGAGGCTGTGGAAACTTCACAGTTCCTTAGGCAGGTTGGATGGAGGCTGAGACTCCAGGGAAGATGTTTTATCTCAGCTCATCGCTCCGGTGGAGTTTCTGGAAACTGCTAGCAGGTCTGGTTTATGCCAGTGCGTGGTCATTCCTGGAACGCAGGAAGAAGTGAAGTCACCTGGAGACAAGTTCTCATGCAGAACATGGTATTAAGTTCAGAATATAAATTACATATAGGATATGGCATTAATTTTGCCCCTACAGTCTAACTGAATGTGTACATGTAGAATAATGAAAATAGATCCATATTTATCACCCTGCACAAAACTCAAGTGTAAACAGATCAAAGATCCCAATGTAAAATGAGAAACAATAAATCTATTAGAAGAAAAAGTGGGAACCAGCCTTGAAGTCATTGGTACAGGACACAACTTCCTGCGCAGAACACCAACAATTAATAAATGGGACCACGTGAAACTGAAAAGCTTCTGTAAGGCAAAGGACACTGACAATAGAAAAAAACAATAGCCTACAGAATGAGAAAAGATCTTCACCAACACTATATCTGATAGAAGTCTAATATCCAAAGTATATAAGCAACTCAAGAAAGTAAACAAGTGAAATAATCCAATTTAAAAATGGAGTACAAAGCTAAATAGAATTCTCAACAGAAGAATTTAATGGCTGAGAAGAACTTAAAGAAATGCTCAAAGTCTTTAGTCATTAGGGAAATACAAATCAAAATGACTCTGAGATTCCATGGTAAGAATGGTTAAGATAAAAACTCAAGTGACAGCACATACTGGCAAGGATATGGAGAAAGGGAAACTCACCTCCATTGCTGTGAAAGTGCAAACCTGTACAACCACTTTGGAAATCAATCTGGTGCTTTTTCAGGAAGTTGGAAATAATTCTACTTCAAGACCCAGCTGTATTATTCCTGGACAGATACCCAAAAGATGCTCCACTATAAAACAAGGGCATTTGCTCAACAATGCTCATAGCAGCTTTATTCATAATAACCAGAATCTGCAAACAACCTAGATGTCCCTCAACCAAAGAATGGATAAAGAAAATATCATACATTTATACAATGAAATACTACTCAGCTATTAAAAACAAGGAAATTAAAAACTTCAGGCAAATGGATGGACCTTTCATCTCACTGTACATTATTGAAGGAAGTCAGGACAGGAACTCAAACAGGGCAGCAACCTGGAGTCAGGAGCTGATGCAGGGACTGGGTAAAGGTGCTGTTTATTGGCTTGTTCCTTAAGGCTGGCTCATCCTGCCTTTTTTTTTTTTTTTTTAAATAAAAGCCAGTAGATTTTTAAAGTCCACTCATTGGCTAGCAGTAGTTATAAGCTTATTTGTGAAGCCTTGCATTATATTTCTGTCCTGTTTCTCAGGCTTTGCTTCTTTAGATGGTAGACACCAGCCTGTGCTATACCACTTTTGAATAATAATATAAAAGAGAAGATAAACAAATGTTTGCCAGTTTCTCTGCATTTAGCTGTAGATTGTAGGTCTCTGCTTCTTTGCTTCATGTTTGGGGCAATTTCTAGTATTTCTTTTAGCATTTGATGTCATTAACATTAAGATTGTAAAATATGGGCTAAGGCTGACATAACCTTTCCTTTATATTTTACTCAGTAAATTGCGATGAATATTTTATGACAAATTTTAGATATTAGTTGTGACGTGCTCCTACCCTAGTGCCACAGATTTCTCATCTCAGTTTCTCCATTTCCCCAATATTTTATTATAGTAAAAATAAACTATTCAGTACATTGTACATTGCTACATTTTAGGTTCTACTGACTGTATGGGTAATAACATTGTAAATTTTAAGAGTAATATTTTAGAGTAAATTATTGCCATCTATTTATTTGTGATGAATCATTTGATCTTATGATAAATGTCACCTCCACTTGATCTTATTCCAACTTCAAATATATATGTTTAAAATATTAATTCCATTTCAATGAAAATATGCTACATCTATCCATTTCATTTTGTATCAGATTGTCTCTTTTTAATACTACACCTTATAATATACTTATATAATCATCCAATATGATTAAATATGTATGAATTTATCAACCTCATTCCACAGGTTGCTTGTTAATGGCACAATTTTAGAGAAATAGACATCTATTTTTTACTAGTTTTATAGAAATAGTATACTTCATTTGTAAATATCTGACACATACTTATATGCCAATGATTAAAATATTTTTCAATCCAGCTGACTTTCCTCTTAAGAACCACTTGTATACATCATCTAGGTACATAATATATATGTGTACATGAACCCACATATGTCTGTGCATTCATGTATTCTTAAAGTACAACCTGACTACACTTTGAATTACTGTCATTACTGAAAATCAAACAAATTAAATCACATTAAAAAGTTAATTAGACCTGGTCACTTTTAGTGTTAATGGGAATGTCATTATAAATTTTTGAAAAAGACAAAAGCGTTCACAGAGCTGCATAGTAATCCATCTCTTGTAATCTTGTTTCTTAAAATTCTAAATAATGAAAGGAAGGAACAGAACTGTAATCTGTCTGTCTGTCTGTCTGTCTGTCTGTCTATCTATCTCTATCATCTATCCATCCGTATATATGCACATCTATTTTTCCCGTGTGTACTCCATCTTTGGGAAAGAGGATGGATCACATGAAAAGTAACAAACAAAAGGACACAGATGACTATAACTTGACAAGATTTTCCTATTATTATTCAAGAAAAATACAGTATTAAGAAGAGATTTATTCCACGCCTATTACTGCATGTCAAGAGAGGGAGATAGGTGACTATGTAGGTATTTTTCAGAGACTATCTTGTGGCTTGATGCTCCCATGCTATCAGCAGATGGGCTTTTGTCGCTCAGCAGTAGATACAGGCAATCATGCCAAGGACTGATAGAGATACGTCACCATGAGCTGCATCAGGAGCTCAGTGCTAAAGCATGTGCCTAACAGGAGTAAGCCACTGAGTCAGATAACCAACACCAAACCAAAAAAGAAACCCAACAAACAAAGGCTCCCCCACACCCTTGAGCTACGATGGGGCTGTTCATTCAAATTTCTTTAACTTTAGTGCATCCAAGCCTTTGGCTTTCCACTGAGGCTCAGTTTCCCTTTTCAGGTCTCCTTTTCACCATCTCCCTTCTGAAGTTGTTTTTTTTTTCATTAAGAACTCTCTATGTCAGCCTTGTAAATTCTAAACTCAGAATCTGCTTCTTGTTAATCCAGGCATGGTGAGTTCCACCACTGTGGTCTAACTCAAGATCTCCTGAATCCTGCTGTCAGGGCTCATTTCTCATTTAATAAAGACAAACAATGTATGCATGACTGAAGTCACACAGTTATTCACCAAGTGGAAGAGAAACTGTATTTTCCTTTTATGACAATTAAAATTCCTTCTGAAATATAGGTATTATTAACTTCTAGCATACTGTCGGCTTGTCTTTTCCTTGACCAAAATGTCTCAAGGGGACATTATAGTAAAAATTTCTCACTCTAAATGTGGTCTATTCTTCAACTAACTAATTATATATATATATATATATATATATATATATATATATATATACATATGTATATATATATATTCCATATATCTAAAACTAATGCATTTTTGGCAAACCAATTTAGCTCTTTCCTGAGGGTAATAGTGGTGCCAAGGATTACAAAATTTCATATAACCTCTCAGAGAAATTAAATAAGTTTGGCAAAGGTATGTAAAGCACCGTTTAAAATTAGCCTCTTTCCTTGGGCTTATGTGTCCTAATATCTTGTCTCTGTTTATATTGGGAGTGTACCTTTCTCCGTCTTTACTAACTATTTGTAATCCATATCTAGACAAATGTAAAGTCTTATATAAATCAACCACCTAATGTTTTGATACAAATGGCTTTGAAAGCACAGTTCATAGACTTGATACTCCTTTGTTTCTGAATCAAGGTTTCTGCACCTGATGAGAGACTAGGGGGTGAGACCGAGCATATGATCTCTATCAGAGTCTGTGTAAATTGGCTGTGCTTCTCAGTACCCAATCCTCGTCACCCCAACACCTTTACATGAGAAAGAGGTGAAACTACATGAATGAACAAAGATATCAGAATTATCTCACCATAACCATCCTTACTATGGTAAGTTATTTATTTTGCCTTTCTGTACCATCTCAGGCGTATTTCTAGCAGGACAGATGCAAATACAGGTGAAAAAAAAAAGAATCCAGGTATTTTTTTAAAATAAAAACTTCCTGCTCAGATGTAGTCAATAGGCAGCTGTCTCCTTATGGGTCCCATAATATGGGGAGCAGATGTTATCTCTGACATGAACTTTTGTGCCTCCTGGTTGATCACTTCCCCCTGGAGGGGCAGTCTTGCAGGGCCACAGGGGAAGAGGATACAGGCAGTCCTGGTGAGACTTGATAGGCTGCAATCAGATGATAGTGGCAAGAGCTCCCCCTTTCAGAGGACTAGAGGAGAGGGGAGGGGGGAAAGAGGGAGAGAGGGTGGGTGGACCAGGAGGGGACAACAGAGGGGGCTACAATCAGGATGTAAAGTGAACAAATTAAAATTTTTTTAATTTAAAACACATTTCTGGTTGAACTGTTGTTTAAGTTGTTTATCTGTAATTTTTATTTCAAGATAGTGTGTTTGTCTCTTGGCTTTTATTGTTGTCCTTGATAAGTGAGAAATACCAACACAAAAAGAGGATCGGATGTGGGGGCAGAAAGAGTATTTGGTGAGGAGAATGGCTCTGTGAAAAACAGGTCCACATGGAAGTCGCTGTGACTGAGAGGAGAGAGAAGCCCGCAGACTGAATACTATGGAAAGATTGGAGAAAGGGCTCATTTTTTCTCTCAGGAAAACAGTACTTTCTGCGGAAGAATCTGCCCTTCAGATGAGAACAAAGGCTTACAGTGAAAGCCTGCTATCTGCTAGGGAGCGATATCAAAAAAAAAAAAAAAAAAAAAAAAAAAAAAAAAAGCAATGTTGAGCAACAGAGTCACGGGCCTTCTGGAATTTAATGTCTGAAAGCACAGTGGCATTATATGTACACCTAGAGCTCTGAAACAAAACGACGGGCCATCCCTTTAAGATAAGCACCAGAGTTCAGACTACAAAAGAAAAGGACAACATTGCAATTGTTGATATAAGCGTGTGTGTGTGTGGCATGGGGGGGGGGTGTTTATGGGGCTATCACTGCTACCATATTGCAGGGGCAGGAATGCTAAAAGACTTTGTTAAAAAATTTTTTAAAATCAAAATTAAAAAAAAAAAAAGAAAAGGCCAATCAAATAATACTCTTATCTACACATTTGCTGCCAAGTGGTGATTCTATGTACTATTAGCTGCACAGATTACTCAATCCTTGTTAGGACAACAATTATGATAAACATTGGTGGAGGTTAATAGGCATAATTGCCCACTTTAGCTGCTCCTGATGACAGACAGATCCCAGTTTTTAAAAAAAATGATTGCAGCCAAGGGCACAATCACTTTGCCCCAGGGGCCTTTAATGTCTTAATCAAAATTGTTTTTGCTAAGACATTTTTATCTATGACTATATGAACCGTAATGATCATATTCTGCCAAGGAGATATTTCATTTTTCATTTCTAAGCATCGCATTTTGCTTGCTGGTAATTTTTACAGATTTCCTTTCAGCAATTAACTCTTTTGATTCATGTACAGCCCCATGTTGTCTTAGTAGCACCATCCATTCGGTCAGCGCTTTGAAAATACCGGACAAGTAACTTAGGAACCACAAAAATTTTATTTCTTTCATTTCTTCAGGCATGGGAAGCTAAAGATAATGAAGTTAGCAGACAATGTGCCTTAGGCACAGACCACACCTTTCAATGTGTCTTCACTTCCTTGATGGACCTCTTTATAAGAAAATTATTATCCTGCATGAAGGTTTCAAGCACTCCCAGAGGCTCCGTCTAAAGTCACAGTTACCTTCAATGGTTATTTCAATGTATGATGTGCTGGGAGACACAAATATTTGGATCTTGACACATGTTGGGGGTGCTAGATTTCCCCTACTTTAAGTGTGATTTGGGGTACTTGAGGATTACTGTGCATAACGTAGTTTGTCTGAATCAATGCAATTAGGCAGCAGCGTCAGTCTGTGTCCCCAACTACTTACCCGTCCCAGATGCAGGGTATGCTTACTGTCTGTAGCACTATTATTATTGTATTGAAAGACAATCAATCATTTTGAACATTGTGAACCGCTCAGTGGATCTGATTTGGCCAAGGCAAATGAGTGCATCAGAGATCATTTAATTTCAAGCTGGTTAGTTCTAGCTTCGTTCAGAACGAGCACCTGGCTTTTATTATCCCAGTGTAAGATACACACATTTCTTTTCATGTTTAACTGTTTTTAAATGTAGGTTAT
Source organism: Acomys minous (assembly GCF_964271855.1). NCBI lineage: Eukaryota > Metazoa > Chordata > Mammalia > Rodentia > Muridae > Acomys > Acomys minous. The sequence goes on from NC_140490.1 coordinate 112,973,375, forward strand.
TGGGCTATCATCAGCACTACCCCATTTCCAGGAAACAGATACAGTGCCTGCGTCTTTGACATTCCAGTCTTCGATATATACATGATGGCTGGCTTCACTCCAAGCCCCTAGTGTTGAAGGCCAACAACTATAGGTGAAGGATGCGTTAGCAGCACAGTGCCGGAAGAGCCAAGGAAGCAGGGTGCTTTAAGCAGTAGGGTAGTTACATCAAGTCTGCCTCAGCAACAAAGGGGAAAAAAAACCAGCTAAAATTTCCCACAGGGTTCAACACAGGTTTATTATGAATTTTCAATTCAAATATCTTTCTTTAAAAAAAAAACTGTTCCTGAAACAATCACAGGTTTTATAACTGGGGGAAACATAAAGGTTCCCATAGGGAAACAGAATGGGTGAAAAAAAATATGTTTCATTATTATGTCTTAATTTGAATGCTTGCTTCTGAGAATAAGAAGGGAAATTAGGTTTGATGATACTTTGTAGCTACAAAAAGATTTGAGATTTTTGTAGGATAATTTGTAGTTATTGCCAATTATCCTGGGAACCTAAATTCTGGATCCTGTCATTTCTGACCAAGAGGTTCTGCAGAGTAGTAGCTCAGTAGGAATGCCTTGTGAGGTGCATGGGACCTCACCCCAGCCTATAGCACATGAGCTGTGGACAGTCCCACCTGCAGTCCGGGAACCTTAGAGTACTCACACACATGCAGAAATGAGGGCATTATGTGGTCATGACTTCAGATGGATGCTGATATGAAGGAGAGATAAACATGTTTTTGTTGTTGTTGTTGTTTAGATCACAAGTGGGGGATGAGAAAAAGACTTGTGAGAGAGCAGGCGATGTTTATCCCCTTAGAAGTCGAACCACCATGTGGGGGAGATTGGTTATTAAGCAGCTGAAAAACATCCTTGAACAAACGCTGAGAGGAGGTACAAGTGTGAGTCAAACAAGAGGCGGGGCCTATGGAGACTTAGGATAGTTTTGGCTGTTCATCGCTCCATTTCGAGACGCTCCTAGAGAGAGCTGCTCCAGGGAAGGCTTTGGGCTCTGGGCTCCGGCTGAGGTTCCTGGTTCTGCTTGCTCCAGGTTCCATCAGAAGAAATCCTGCTGACTATGACAGAATCGTTCCTTGGAACTGATATCCTTATAATTTCATTATTGTATTCTTTAATCTTCTTTTCCTATTGTTTAGGTTAGTCAGGTTATAAGTGAGGTACTCTTGGTTAATAAGTTCATAATAAAATATATTTGTTAAGAAAACTGAGCCTACAATGATAGGCAGGAACCGTGAGATGGCAAGCAAGATGCCTTACTCTTCTTGATATTTCTTCTTCTCCCCTCTCTTTATGTGCAACATGTGTCTTAATTTCCCTACTGGGAAGTCTTTTCTAATTTCATGATCTATATTAGCGGTTTACAACCTGTTGGTCATGGTCACTGTGTGGGTTGAATGACCCTTTCACAGGGCTTGCCTAAGACCATCAAAAAACACAGATGTTTACATTGTGATTTATAAAAGTAACAAAATTACAATTATGATGTAGCTATGAAAATAATTTTGTGATTGGAGTCACCACAATATGATGAACTGTATTAAAGGGTCACTGCATTAGGAAGGCTGAGAACCGCTGGTCTAAATTAAGAATTTATATTTCAATAGAATTAAGGCCTCTTGGCTTCCAAAATAAGTTAAAAGATCTTCAAAGAACATTTATCATTTTGTTTCAGCTTCCTCCCTGACAAAGACTGTTCGCCCTTAGAACTATTTTTTTATTTAATGAATTTATTCAAATTACAACTCAGTTGTTATCTCATCACTTGTATCCTCCTGTTCCTCCCTCCCACCCTCTTTCACCCTAGGTCTATGACCAGGGGGGACCTCCTGCCCCACTGTATGGTCATAGGCTATCAAGTCTCATCTTGGTAGCCTGCTTATTCTTTCTTTGAGCACCACCAGGCTCCCCACCAAGGTAACTGAACTCATTTCCTATAATAATGTTATAGGTACAGCCTGCTTCTAAAAATGTTCTCAATGCCATTCAACTGTCCTGATCGTGCCATACTGTAGGTTGGACCCAGAGGCAAAGTAAATGAATGTCACTTATGATGTGAACTTTCAAAGGACTTTGAATTTTCTATTGCTCACGTTGTTTGGGCAGGGGCGGGGCTTAGACTTCCATATCTCTGTTCATCATCAGGTGAAGGAAAGACAAAAACCTGGAGGCAGGAGCTGCTTACTAGTTTGCTCCTCGTGTCTTGCTCAGCCTGATTTCTTATGGATCCTGAACAATCTGCTCAGGGATGACCCCACCCACAATGCACTGGGCCCTCCCACGCCAATCACTAATTAAGAAGATGCCCTACAGGCCTATCTATGGGGTGAGCTTATTGAGGCATTTTCTCAACCGAAGTTCCCTCCTCTCCAGTGACTCCAGCACAAAGAAGAATTGTCTTTCAGTGTTTCCAGATGTGTGAACACATCTTCACAACACCATGAAGTAAGTGCTACTGAAGGAGCTTCTGCATGGAAAATTTAAGGGGGCTGACTAGGATCACCTGGCTAGTCAGAGTGGAACAGAGTTGTTTTTTTAATTTTTAAACTTCTTGGCCACCTGTTTGAACGTCCTGATAAAGTAAGTTTTGATGAGCATCTCAAACAGTAAGGACCACATACAAGGGACATTTTCATCAGTTGGTTGAATTGTGTCCCCCAGATTCTAGCTCATAAGTATGTAAGTCTTGTTATAATTGAAAGCTTAAAATGAGTACTGCACTTGCCAGCACATTGATTGAAAGTTTGTGAAAGACTTAGGGACAGAGAACCTCCAAGTAATGAATGCTGATGTTTGTGCTGCTGGATTGTAAATATTTGTCATAAAATACTGTGTAAAATATGCAATCATTAAGCCAGCACCTCAAAATAGATCACAAAATTATTTATTTGATTGGGTGGGAAATATCAATCATCTTGACATATGCAAAACTAGGGATGGGAAAGTTAAAAAAAAGAGGCTTTATAGTATAGCAAAAAAAAAAAAAATGACTATGAAAAAAAAAACCACTATGCCAGTAACTCGGACTATTTAATCTGCTGTTATAGGTCACGGTAGATATTGTGCCTTAAACAGCAAGTTCTATAGGCTAGGAAATCCATTGTGGAGGCACTGACATTTTTGGATCTGTCAATGAAGAACCAGTTTCCCACATTACAGACTGTCATCTTCTCATTGTAATTTCCCAAGAGGTAAGTGTGAAGACGATTTCCTGAAATCCCTACAATAGGGTTCCAAACTCATCTAGGAGAGCTTTGTGCTGATAGCTGCCTGCATTCAAAGGTGGCTGATACCATGACCTTAGGAGTTATTGCTTCAACTTGCATATTTATGCAAACCACAAATGTCTACCAACCTCAGCTTTTTTACATTAAGTTCTTGGGAGTTGGATGGAGACATGTTAATAGAGTAAACTTCTTACCAAACAAAATGGAAATGTAAACTCATCAGGTAGGGATATGAATTGATCTAGATCCTAGTTGATCAGTGGGTGGTTTTGCCTGCAATGAATAATTAGGTTGTTAACTATTATGTACCATACTGTTGTGCTCTCCACAGCAGTATGATGTAGCTAATTTTGAAATACTTCAAGGTAAAGTAAGGCAAGTTAAATGAAGAATAAGATCTAAAAGGCAGTGCTAATTCATATTCCTAATTTCATTTTACTCTGATAGAGCATAATAGAAAATTTTGCATTTAGTAATACAGGTTAAAAATCAATTTATTTAGAGACAAATTAAAAATCAACTTGTCTAGAAACAAAGATAACGAGACTTCAGTTATTATAAAAGTACTATAAGCATTTTTATCCAAAAAGCTTAAAAATAAATCTATATTTGTTCAATATTTAAAGTTAAGTTACAATAAAAAGTAAATCATGTTTAATGTATGTCTTTTATGACATCAAAAATGGTGTATAAAGAAAGCATGACATTCAAGAAATATTTGAAGAAGCTTGCATCAAGCAAACATTTATAATGCAATGATATATGAAACCCTAGTATCTTAATACTTAAGTAAAAATGTGTAATCCAAAACATTTGGCTGGACTTTCAAACATAATTTGTTTGAAGGCCAATACTTCAGCATTACAAATGTCATTTACTTATATATTTGTTCACTCTAATCCATAAAATAATATACTAATCCATAAACATAAGCAGCATCCTAGACTATAAATTTGGAGATATATACTATTATTTTAAACTCTTAGATTGAATTCACTGCATCGTCTTCTATATATCATCTTACTGTAAAATATACTTCTCCTGGGGAGACACATAACACACACACACACACACACACACACACACACCACCACCACCACCACCACCACCACCACCACCACACACCTATGCACACCGTATAGGTATCCCACAGCAAATCAAAGTACAGATACCACCAAAGTTCAACGTGCTAAATCAATGAGTTTTATTTGGGATACTTACAGGAATATGGATGAAGGATCACTTACAGGAGCAGAAATGACTCAAAGACAGCTGTATCACAAAGCTCACTCTAGCATGGGTGACAGCTCACACTACGCAGCCTGCAGGTGGCTCAACAGGTTACAGAATGCCCTTTCAAGAAGTTACAGTGTCCTTTCCTGGTAACTCAGCTGGCTGAATCCTCATCTCTGCCTCTTTTCACCTTGGCACTTCTGAGAGTCTTCATGCACTTGGCTTGTCTGAATGCAAGAGAAAGGCTTTTAGAAAACGTTCACTGTTTACTCATGAGAGGGAGAGACCTGATGAATTCAGTCAGTTCCAAGAACTTCTTGAAGCTATTTGAGTTATTTACTTTTCTGTCTTAAGGGACTTCCTGTCAGGGTAGAATGTTTCAAGGACAGAAGAAACTGCTAAGTAACACTTCCATATCTCAAATTACATTAGGATTAAATACACACAGTCATACAAAAATTTCAAAATCTAATAAGGCAAGCTACTACCTGATTTCAGCCTTCTAAAAGTGTTTCATATTCATTGGACAGCTTTTAAAATTGTACGTGTATATTGCAATTACATAGATGTACACACATTTGCGAAATCATTTCCAGTTCAACATTTCTATTCTGTGGCAGCGTAAGCATAGAGTTACGTCTTCCTTCGGTAATACTGGGGGAAAGCCATCCATGCACATCTCGTTCCCTTAGCTAAAACTATTCGAGTTCTTTCTACGCTTCTAAAGTGAATATAGAATAATGGATGTGATTCAATTATTGAGGCATCTTGCAACTTGGATTGTGTAAATATCCTTCAGCTTATTCTGTCTCAGAGAAGCAGTCTTTCCTTGACAGGGAATGCCAACATGCTTCTGTAAATGCAGGTGGAGGCAAGCCCCAGAAACCATTAAAATCTCTTGCCAGGCAGTGGTGCTGCACGCCTTTAATCCCAGCACTTGGAGGGCAGAGGCAGGTTGATGGCTGGTGAGTTCGATGCCAGCCTGGTCTACAAAGCTAGTCCAGGACAGCCAAGGCTACACAGAGAGACCCTGTCTTGAAAAACAAAACAAAAAAACAAAACAAAATCTCTTCATAGAGAAGCACCCTCAGTTTTACAGTGCCAACATATGTGATAAAATACCAAACCAAAAGTAACTTGGGGAAGAAAGTGTTTATTTCATCTTATAGTTTATATCTGATAATCTGGGAAAATCAGAGAAGAAATGAAAGTAAACAGGAGCAGATGCACTGACTAACGTGAAGGGTGATAATTATTGACTAGCTACTGATGACTTCCTCAGTCTGCCTTCTTATGGTACCCAGGACCACCAGCTCAGAGATGGCATTGCCCGCAGTGAGCTGGTCCATCCAACCCATCAGTCATCATTCAAGAAAATGCCGTTCTTGTGGGGGAGGTGTTTTCTTAATTGAAATTAAGATGTCTAAAGGAGTGAAGGACTCTAATTTTTGTCAAAGGTAAAATAAAACTTGCCAGTGCAACTGACTTCTCGTTATCTTGACACACAAACGTATTGCTACTCAACTACAATCTTTATTTTCTAATTTGTTCCCAACATGGCATGTTAACATTAATGACAATGTAACAACCCAACACTTAAAAATGTCCCGAGTCCCTGATAATTCAATATTTTTAAAAGTGCAGTCTCTTTAAAACATCTTAAGTCTCTCTTAGATTTCAAAGTCCCGTGATATTGGCATCTCCAAATACTGAGTTCTCCACTGTAGCTGGCCTGCACATTCAGCAATATCTTCTCCAGGGCTTTACTCAGGAACATTGCCTCTTCCACATAGTGTCAAGCCTCAGCGTCTCTCTATGATCCCTTTAGTTCTGGAGTTTCTACTTGAACTGCAGTCTTCCATGCATTAATGGCCTCTCCTGGAAACTGAGACACATTACCAAGTTTGGCTGCTGCACAAGGTTCAGCATTAGACAGCTCTAGACAACGTATCTGTGTTCTGGCCCCGAGGAGATACTCCCAGGTTTCTGATATTCAGTGATGCTGGTCTTTCGTAATCACAGCTGCTTCTTCAGTCCCAGGTGACCAGCATAAATTGGCCGACTAATGCAAGTATTTCATGTTAGTGGTCCCGTTCTGTTTTGTAAATCATTACTAATTCTACCACCCCAACTACCCAGAACCATAGATCTTAAATTTAAAATGACATGTAAATGTCCCTGGAAAGTCTTTTCTTCTCTCTGAAACTTTACAAGCCTGGACTCTATTGTCTGTATTGTTCTCAGCACTGTTTTCCAGGCTCCCAAAATAGTTCATTAAGCTCTGAGAAATAATCAGATTTTCCCAGTCCAAAGTTCCAAACTCCTTCCAAAAACCTCTCCCAAAAACAGTTAGGTCTGTCTCAGCAATATCCCCCAAACCTGGCATCAATATCTATCTTAGTTAGGGTTTCTATTGCTCTGTGAATAAATCATGGTTGATAATAATTTAGGGAGGAAATATATTTTATCTTATAGCTTGTAGTCCATCCACCAGGAAAATCAAGGCAGGAACTCAAAGAAGGAAGTAGAGGCAGTGGACTGATGAATAGGTTGAGAAGGAGTGAGACTTACTGGCTTGCTTCTCATGGTTTGCTCAGCCCTACTTTCTTTCTTTTTCTTTTTTTTTTTCATGATTCAGTGTTTTATTTTATTTTATTTTATTTTACCATTTTTATTAATTTATTCATATTACATCTTGATTGTTAGCCCTTCCCCTGTTTCCTCCCATTCTTCCCTCCTTCCCACTTCCCCCCTTCTCCCCTCCCCTATGTCTGTGATTGAGGGAGACCTCCACCCCCTATATATGCTCTAAGATTATCGAGTCTCTTCTTGGTAACTTGCTATCCTTCCTCTGAGTGCCACCAGGCCTCCCCATCCAGGGGACGTGGTCAGAAAAGGGGCACCAGAGTTCATGTGAGAATCAGATCTCACTCTCCACTCAATGGTGGAGAATATCGTGTTCGTCGGCTAGGTCTTGGTAGGGGTTCGAAGTTTACTGCCTATTTCTCCTTGGCTGGTGCCTTAGTTTGAGGAGGACCCCAGTCTGCCTGTCATAAAGTTCTTCTTGTAGGTTTCCAGGACCCTGTGGGTCCTATTATTTCTCCCTTCTTCCATGCTACTCTCATCTAAAGTCTCAATAGGATGTCCTCTCCTCTGACCCACTTTCTTGGTAAGTAAGGTTTTTCATGGGACGTATCCCTTGGACTAGTGTTTTGATATAAGTGAGTATATACCGTTTGTCTCTTTTTGCTTCTGGGTGAACTCACTCACTATGATAGGCATCAGAGAAATGCAAATCAAAATGACACTGAGATTCCACCTTACACCCATCAGTTTGGCTAAGATCAAAAACTCAAATGACACCACATGTTGGTGAGGATGTTAAGAGAGAGGAACACTCCTTCACTGCTGGTGGGAATGCAAACTAGTACAACCACTTTGGAAAGCTATCTGGCGTTTTCTCAGAAAAATGGGAATAGGGCTTCCTCAAGACCCAGCTATCCCACTCCTTGGAATATACCCAGAAAATGCCCTACCACACAACAAGGACATATGCTCAACCATGTTCATAGCTGCTTTATACACAATAGCCAGATCATGGAAACAGCCTAAGTGTCCCTCAGTAGAAGAATGGACTAAGAAACTGTGGTACATTTACACTATGGAGTATTACTCAGCTATTAAAAACAAGGAATTCCCGAAATTTGTGGACAAATGGATTGACTCAGCCTACTTTCTTATGACATCAGACCAACAGAATAGGGAAAGCACATCTCCCAGTGACCTGAGCCTTCCAACATAACTCATCAACCACAAAAATGTCCCATACGCTTGTTCAAACCTGCTTGGGACACTTTTTCTCAGTTGACATTTCCATTTCCCAAATGATTCCAGCTTGTATCCAGTTGGCCTAAAAGTAGCTCTCACAAGAAAAGCCTTCACAATAATGACCAAATCTAAAGTGCTATTTTACCATAACTTGTTAAGTGAGTCATAGAGAATGTAAGACTTTCCCTTGACACAAAACAACATATGTATGTGTGTGTGTGCATGTGCATGCATGTGTGTGTGTGTATGTCTCTGTGTGTGTGTGTGTGTGTGTGTGTGTGTGCGCGTGTGCATGTGTGTGTAAACCTTTGCATGATTCCCAAATTTAAAGTATTTTTCTTCTGTTCCATTGTATGGTTCCTCCCACACTGATTACCAGTCTTTTAAAAAATGATAATCACACATCCTTATAGTGTGAACTTAACTATATGAGATTTAACTATAGTTTTCTGGAGTTATATGTATGAGATTTATGCTTATTTGAGATCCGAACAAGTAAAAAGATTGAACAATAAGACATGATTGTAAAGAGGGAGGCAAAATTAAGTGCAGAGGAAATTGCTTTATTGGTTGAGCTATAGCTGGCATCTCACTGCTAAGATTCAGATTTGATGGTCTTTTGGAGCAGATTTCCGTGTGATATGAAGAGAGATAGGAAGAATGAAGCTCAAAATAGAACCTTATAAAAATAGGGGACCCACAAGCAGATGTGAAAAATGGAGATGACATCATTGATGCATCCCATAGGAAATATGCTGGGGAAAGTAGCAAATATCAGCTATCTACATTCTATTTGCAGAAGCAGCATAGGTCATCAGAAACGTAAACATACACACATACACATTCAACTCTTAATTAACTTTTACTGATGAATATAATAGTGAGGGGAAAAAATTAAAAAAAAATAAAATTCCATTTGTTTTTTTGTTTCTTTTCTTTTTTTTTACTTTTCTTTCTTTTGAGTTTTCAAGCTGCATTTTTCTCTTCAGCCTGTCTCTTGTGAGTTATAGTTGGCAGTGGATTCATTCTGAGATTAAACGAGCCAAGCCAAGACCATTAATTATGGCTAGCTTCCATTCATTCTTCATTCACAGCGTTGCACCGAGGGTCATGTTTTCATACCAGGAAAAATGCAACTGCAGAAAAGCAGGGAGACGTTCATTAGCAAAATTCTCATAAATCCCCTGACCTGTGTGCCCAGTAACTTTACAATATAAAAAGCATAGCTACAAAATAAATGAAATCCTAGCCTTGCGTGATACTTTTTGCACACCAGGGAGAAACCAGGAAGTCATTATATTTATTGACTATTCTTACCTTTTCACATCATAGCCAGTACATTCAAGGAACACATGTGAATACTTCTGCTGGGTTCATTTTATGTTTCCGTGTTTGAGATATATTAAAATAATTAAGTTTCCCTACTTAAAAATTATATATCTACTAGTTTAGTTTTATTTCTTAATTGTAAATGTTGATCTAAAATATTCACTATAGTTAATATACTTTAGTTCTTTTTCCATTTTATATTATAATTTATTCACATCACATCCCGATTGTAATCCCCTCGCTCTTATCTTCCTGTTCCCACCCTCCCTCCCTCCTCTTCTTCTCTATTCCCCTCCCCTAGACCTCAGACTGAAGGGAAGCTCCTCCTCCACCATATGACCATAGCCTATCAGGTCTCATCTGAATAGCCTGCTCCCCCTTCCTCTGTGTTCCCACAGGGCCTTTCTGCCAAGGGGGCAGTGACCTTGACTGTAAAATAAAATTTCAAATTTATTTAAAGATACAAGCCTATTTATTTGGATTTTCTTTGAGTGAACTAATTTGAGAGACACCGAATATTTAAAATACAACAAAAGTGTAGAAGTTAATTATTGTCAATAATATAGTATAAAGTATAATCCTATTTAAGGATTGATTTATAGAGAACTGATCTATCTGGTTTCTGATCCTCCACAAATGGCTATAAATCAAGTTTTGAAGTAGAACTGATACAAATAAAATAGCTTTTCACATGACAACATTTTTCCCCGGTAAATGCAAGCATTCTTGTAGGATAAATAATGAAAATCTTAAGTCACTTTAGTGCACAAACTGTCATCTTGCTGCTTATTTACTGCTAGTGGGAAGAACGCATCATCCGAGGATCTTAGCATTAAGTACCTTACTGTCCTCACAGATTTACTGACAGGTCAGGGGTCGGCATGTCTCATTTGGAGTGTCATGCAGATGAAATCACACAGTGGTATTGCCCTCACTTACAAGTGGACATCAGCTGTAAAGATAATCATGTTACTATCCACAGACCCAGAGAGGCTAAGTAACAAGGAAGGTTTGAGGGAGGAGCACAAGGATCTTACTGAGAAGGAGAAACAGAGCAGATATTACAGATGGAAGGGGGGGTTCCTGGATGGGGGTAGCATGGTGGGTATGGGGATAGGAGGGATCAGGTGGGGGTTGATGGAGCGTGAGTACTGGGAGCCACAACTTGAATGGTCGCAGGGGGCGGGGGAAGTTGGTGGTGTCACATCTGTGGGACAAGCTAGAAACCTAGATCAATGGAAACTCCCAGGAGGCACTGAGGGTGACCCCTAGTTAAGGCTCCTAGCAATGGAGGCTATAGAGGCTGAACTGACCATCTCCTGTCACCAGGCAAGATTTCCAATGGAAGGATTGGAACACCAACCAATCCCATAAAACCTCTGACCTACAATTTGTCCTGCCTGCCAGATGTGCTGTGGTGGTGGGGCAGAAGTTATGGGTTCGTGACCCATGCCATGAGAAGGTTGCCACCCTTGACACTGCCCGGAAGGCCAAGAGCCAGAGAACACAAATGGGAAGAAAACATTAATGAAATGATTCCTAACGCTATTCTGTTTTACTTATAGATTGGCTTCTAGCCCAGTTGTCATCAGAGAGGCCTCAGCCAGTAACTGATGGGAAAAGATGAAGAGACCCACAGCAAAGCTTGAGGAATCCCTCAGAAGAAGGCTAGGAAGGATTATAGGAGCCAGAGGGGTCAAGAAACCAGAAGAAAACACAGGAATTAACTAATTTGAGACTCACAGAGACTGAACAGCCAGCCAAGAAGCCTGCATGGGATGACCTAGGACACCCTCTGTGCATTGGTTACAATTGTGTAGCTTGATCTTGTGGGACTCCTAATGGTGGGAACAGGAATCACCTCTGATTCTGTTGCCTTATTTTGGGACATTTTCCTCCTACTGGGGTGCAGAGTTTTACTGCAACTTGATATGTCATAGATGGTTAATATCCAAGGGAAGCCTGCTCTTTTCTGAAGAGAAACAGAGACAAAGTAGAGAGGGGTCAGGAGGCAGGGATTGGGAGGAGAGAAGAGAGGGGAAACTTTGGTCAGGATAAATAAAATTAAATATGGAGGGATAATAATTAAACTTTCTGAATAATTAACCCCATGTATAGTAAGCTAATTGAAAAAAGTTAAATATAATTTCCCTACAAAGTTGACATTGATCAGCCATGATTTATATCCATTATCAACAAATGTATAGTAAAGGAGGCATAGAAAATGTTTGATAGTTGATGGAAATATAGATGAACACAAACTTCTTAGATAGCAAAGGTGCAACAAATATGGAACAACCTACACATATGAACATCCGGGAGACCGTATCTAGGAGGTTACCAAGTGTGTAGTGAGTCACATGAGAAAACATGGGACAACAAATCTGAAAATTATTAGAGAAACAATCCAGGACTCAAGAGAAATGTGGACACCCAATGCAGATTGAGTTTCGTATAAGTAACTGGAATTAATTTTTCTGATTTCTCTCATGCAAAATATAATGTAGCTTTGCATGAAGAGAAAAGAAAAAGGAGAGATGAAAGCAGTAAATCCAACACAGCGCCTGTTGTTCCACAAGCTGGGTGTTATCATCCTGTTTTGCATCCATCTCCTCTGAGTCTGAGCTGCGATTGCTTATTCACGGCTACCTCCTCTAGTGGGTAAGTGCTGCGCTCTTATGTTTTGTTTCTTTGCTTTTCTAATAGGTGGAAAGTTCTCTAAAGATAGCAACAAGGTCATCTTTAGCATCCCCCACCGTGCACTGCTGGGTGAATGCACTCTCTTAAGCACATAGCACTTAAGAGTTTGCTTGTCTAACAATTAAGCATCAAGGGCTGTGAACAGATGAACTGCTCATTCGTGTATCGATGAGGCAGCTAAACAAAGTTTTAATCAATTAACTACAAAGTTGGATATACTTTAAAAATATTTTCACTCTCTCTGTCTCTGTCTGTCTGTCTGTCTGTCTGTCTCTCTCTCTCTCTCTCTCTCTCTCTCGTGTGTGTGTGTGTGTGTGTGTGTGTGTGTGTGTGTGTGTCTAGGATGTCAAAAGAGGACATTGGCTTCCTTGTAGATGAAGGTACAAGTAATTGTGAGTTGCATAACATGGATCTTCTGTAAGAACATGGAGTTTTCTTAACTACTGAGCCATCTCTCAGAACCTATACTTTTGTTTCTTTCTTTAATTTTTTATTTTATTTTAATGAAATTATCAGTGTAAATGAAATTACTCCTCATAGAAAGGTAATTAGTAAAAATAAATATGTGGTGTTTTCAGGTGAAAATAATTTCTAGAAAATATTTTTAATACTTTTAATACTAGAATTAGATATATCTTTAACAATTTCAAACAATGTATAATTTTATATATTTATAAAATTCTTTAAAAATGGAAATTTTGCAAATGTCTTTTCTGAATAATAAATTTTCTTCAGAGTTACAACCAAAGTACACAGAAAAATTCTATTCCTTACATATCCGTTTGCATCTATACTTAAAAGTACAGCTAACTTGCTAAATGCACTATTACAGTTTTTATAAATCTTATTTATTAAATTTGTTTATATAAGAAAACACAAAAATAGTGGTTTTCAAAATTTCAAATTGTCGAGAATTATTTACGAACAAAGTGAAAACAATTATGAATCACAGTTCACAAAAGTGATTAAGATACTTACCCATGTTTATTTATTGTTAGATGCTCTTTTCATATATAAGCTTATAAATCTAAATGTTCTCTGCACGGCAGAAAAACAAAACTACTTTCATTATAATTGGGAATATTGCCTTTTATCAAGGATGCACGGGAAAAAAACTATATGCAAAACGGCAAGAAAAGCAAAGAGCTTGTATTTTCTGCATGATTCAGACAAGTGAATATTCAGATATTTTGTTTACTTAGTAATTTGCCTGGTGTAGGAATGACAACGTAGTTCTGAGTGTTTGGGTGGGAAAAATAGTAAGTTAAAGTGAAAGTTGATAGTAAACTGAAGTTGTATTTCTGCACGGGGAAGAAATGTATGTTATGCATTAGGATTCTGACTTTTTTGGAATAAAATAGAAAAGCACAGAAACTGGATGTAAGATAAATTAGAAACTTGTTTGGAGACACAACTGCTGTCACAGTTTCACAGTGTTGCTCAAAATGCACCATGCGCAATACTTTGTCATCCCTAGCACTAAATTACATCTTATAGGGAATCTTTTTTTTTTCAACTCGCAAATATAATGCGTTTTCTTTTTGAACATTAACCGAAGATGTTTTCTTTGCTGACCTCAATCAGTGAACTTCAAGAGAACAGAGAAAATAAGGCAGCATAAAAGCCTGACTCACACAGAAAGAAACCACTGTTAGAGCTAGGTCAAAATATTAACCGCATCTCTCTTCTCTACTTCAAAATTGCATTTATTTTGGAAAGAAGAAAAGCATTGTGCCCATGCTTTCGTTATCTGTGACAGATGAGTCAGAAACATGAGGGAAGTAAGGTTTTGACTGAACACACAGCTGAATGAGTGAATCAGTAAATGGATGAATGAATGAATGAATGAACAGACAAATAATTGTAGACTCAGGCATCATTATCTTGCTCAAGATTTTAGATAATTTTTTTACTGTTCTCCCTCAATTTATCTAAAGATTCGGTAGGATTGTTGTCAGAAAATACCAATGACATTCTTCACAAAAGTAGAAAAAAAATGATCAAGAAAGCCCATGGGAAACCACAAAGATTGAGCAAACTATAATAACTGGGCATGCCATACAAGCTGACTTCACAGTGCATTACAACGCAATAGGAAACAGTTTAGCACTGGCAAAAAAAAAAACCCTATAAATCAAGAGAACTCATACATAATTCTATGCATTTTATTTCACCATATCTGCCAAGAATATATAACAGAGGAAGGAGCATGTTTATTTGCTTTTTTTTTAAAACAATTAGGGTCTGGCAAATTAGATATATAACTGGAGAAGAATAAAAATTGGCACATATACCTCATGTGTAAAGAACAAATTCTGGTCTGTACATATAATTCAGAGGCAAAGCACTTGTCTAACATGTACAAGGACTTAGGTTTGATCCATGACCAAGGAAAGAATGTAAACACCCTTAGAAAAGTCAAAGTGAAGGTTTATGTTTAAGGTGCAAAACTAGGATATTTCTAGATGAATATATATATGGGTTACAAGGTCAATTTTAGACATGATGTCAAAATCACAAGTAACCAATGCCAATGCTAATAGACAATGAGGATTCTACCAAATGAGAAACTTCATGGGACAATATCCAATCAGCACAGTGAAGTGTCAACTTTAAGAGAATGAGAGAAAATATTTGAAGAAGAAAAAAGAAAAAGAAAAAAAGAAAAAAAAACTTTGGATAAGGGTCTAATATCCTAACTCTGCACCTCGTTAAAGACAGGTAAGATGCTTGAATGAACATTTCTAAATTATGGAACTTACAAAATAACCCACATTCATATGACAAATCCCCCACACCTCTGTCAGAAAGAGGAATGAAAATTGAAAGCATAATGAAATAGCCTATCATTTGATCTGGGCTGCTATCAGAAAGATGCCATACAAATGTAGCAGGGGCTGAGGCAAAGACAATCCTCACATACTGTTCTTATAAAGTAGTTTGGCTGTGTTTCAAAAACAGCATGGAAATTCCTTGGTTACTGAGAAATGGAATTAATGACCAACCCAACATGTTGGGCATACTGGAGCTCCAACCTTCTGGAAATACAATCTGTATCTCAACTACACCATATTTTAATAAAACGAAGCTTCCATCGGATAATTTTTGTTCTGCGATTTGAATGCATGTGCTGAATCTTAGTGACCAGTGAGCTAGTACAAAGGGATAGGGTCTGAGGGAGGCATGGAGGGCAGATCTCTCAGCAGAGGATTAATGGCCTCAGAATAGCATTGAAAGGAGGGGGCTGCCTGCCTTTTTACTACCTCTTGAAGACGGTAAGAGTGAGAGACATCATCTAGGAAACACAGCGAGCTTTCCCTAGACTTCTCAGCTGCTGGCACCATGAGAAATCATTTTATACAGCCACCTGATTCTTGTCAAAAGGTACCATAAACAAACAATGGAAGTAATACAGCCTCTTTAATAGTGGTGCTGAGAAAAGCAGTAATGAAACTAGATCACCATGCCTCACAGGCACAAACATTAACTAAAAGTAGATCAAAGGTCTTAAGCTACACTTTTCCAATGAAGTACAAATGGCTAAGACAAACGTTAAAATCTTAACATCCATATCCTTCAGACAGATGCAAATTAGTATAACATTGAGATTTTATTACCAACCTCCAGTCAGAATGGTTGTCACTAAAGATACAAATAACAACACATGCTGGTGGCGTAAAGGGAGAAGAGATATTTATTCATTGCTGGTGGATATTTAAATTAGTTCAAATATATGTAAATAGATGTGGATATTTCTAAAATAATTAAAATGCCTGTCCCACATGGCACAGATATACTTCTGGGTATGTATCTAGAAAAATTACAACTTGCAAAAGGGATTCTGCATATACATGTTTATTGCAATCGAGAAATTATGGAAGCAGTCTGCATTCCTGTAAACAGAGGAATGGATAAAGAAAATATGGTGAACATAAATAAAGAAATTTTGCCTAGTCTCCAGAAATAATAAATTTATATAATTTAGAGAAAAAGACCATCATATTAAAAGGATGCTAATATAAATGTTGCGTGGTTTTTTCTCCACGCTTGGAAGCTACAGGGAAATGGAAGTGCACAATACTAAAGGACAAAGTACTAAGCGAAGAAGAGGATTGAGAAAGGAAGAAATTAGAAGGAACAATAGAGGGATTTTGTAAGAACTGCATTTTATACATATCTAGAAAAATCATAATGGAATCCCCTATTTTATAAAATTGTCACAGCCTAATAAACTTTTACAAAGAGAATCTAGAGCTAACAGCTTCAGTTTTATATCTTAAAAAAGATTCCAAGTAACACTTACTTAAGAATCAGAACATTACTGTTAGCCTAAATTAACACAACTAAGTCAGATGATTAGCTCGTAGTAGGAATTCAAGCATTACAAACTGAGGAGCGAAAGGAGTACTTGAAGGACCAGCCTGACCCCATCTGAAGGATGGAAGCCATTTTGTTATAAAGTCAGAACAAATTCACTTTTGTTTGCGGCAAATTCAAGTTAACCATGCTTTAACTCGCTTTGGGATTTGACATACTCCACATCCTATGCAGTTTGAATTACACTTTTAATATAACCTGAGAAGATAAGCTATTCTGCCAAAAAAAAAAATTAAATTTTCAGCCAAAGGTCCTCTGTAACTAAAACTCCTCTGGAACTTCCCCCCTTCCAAACCTTGAAAACTCCCTAGTCTTGCTTTAGTTTTTTTTGTTTTGTTTTGTGGGTTTTTTTTTCTGACTATATAAATACTACCCTTGTCTGTGACTGATGATATATTTTGTCCTATTGTTCAACTTGTGTAGTATGCCTTAATGTTATTTTTATGAGAACATGTTGCTAAACACCCCAATTAATTATACAATTATGAATATTTGAAAATGTTTCTTTCTTCTAGTCTCTTAGCCGCAGCGTGTGAAGCTCAGCAACCCACTTTAGGGACACAGCCCTATCTGACAGAAAGTAAGGCTCGCTTAATTTGATCAAAGAGTTTGGGTGATGGTCTTTCCTCTCATTTGGTGTGATTAAAACACTTTGAAAGGAAGATAGTGGACAGTAGACCGTTCTCGTCTACCTTGTCCCTGAACTTTACCAGCTTCAGAAGGCTCACAGTGGTGTGTGGCTGTGTGTAATTGTGTGTTTGCGTGTGTGACAGCATGATAGCGTGTAAACACACAAAGACTGTAAATGGTACCACAAGTTGTGATCATGGGCGTAAGAAGGAATCACTGAACACGAGTTTTGAAATCTGGGTGCATGTAGAGTAATTCTTCAAGCTAACATCACAACTTGTGGACGTGGGGTGATGGGAGCAAGAAGAGGACACAGCTGGAAATGTAATGAGTGTCCCTCAGCTCGCATCAGAGGGAATCAAACAGAGCTTTGCTCATGAGGAAGCAAGCAACGCCATGGTTTGCTGAGTACTTAATGCTGCTTCCTCTTAACAGTTAAAGCCCTCCCCCTGCCAAATCCCAGATTGGTCTTTCCTTCACCCCACCCTTGCGAATGCATCTTTGCCTACAAGAAGGCTCTGTCAAAGATTCAATTCACTTATCAATGTTTCTTAAGGACCCAGAAGTAGAAACTTGTCTTCACATCGAAAAGATGTGGTACTTTTCCTCCAGAGTAGCCTGATCAAAGCAGTAACTGTCCATAAAAAGCCTGGAAAAGTTAGGAAAGTGGAGTGATTAACAGACAGTGATCGTCACACAAGCAAGTGGTTTAATGAGTTCCTTCCCTCCTATAGCAATAGGTTGGATTGTCCACAGGGGACCAGGAACAATGGCTCAAAAGCAACACCAGTTACTGCAGGGTGTGCGTGATCTGTGTGAAGAGGCTGACCCTCAGTACTCACACTCCTTGCTGTTAGAGATTAAATGTCTAATTCCTATCCCTTTGAGTGAATCAGTGATTTTATAGAAAATATGTCTGTGTGCCCAATTGCGCATAACTCTACTCTTGTTTGCTCCAGCTTGTGCCTAGCTGTCTGGTCCCATGCTACTCCTCACAGTGAAAGGAGTATGAACAGTGGGGATTGACTTATATAACCAACAAACCTTCCTCACGGTCCCTCAAAGATCAGCAAGGCTTCCCGCCTACACGTAGGTTAAGACCATGGAAAAGGTCTAACTCTGGGGGAGCTAAACTGCCGTTGCTGTGGAAACGGAGCTCAACTTCAAGGTTTTGCACTGCGGCGCATTGAAAAATTTAAGACGACTGTTTGGTAACGCCAGCTTCTTCAGTGAATATACAGTGCCAGTCACAGGAAATGGCAAGAATGGAAGGTAATTAGCCCCCAACTCCTACAGCACCATTTTAAACACACACACACACACACACACTCACACACATACACGCACACGCACATGCACACACACACACACTCACACACATATGCACATGCACACACACATATACCCACAAGCCAAATTGTATGTTATGTACTTTAATATTTATTCTGTACTATACGTCTCTGCTATTTATTAAAAATTACTTTATACCACACATGTTATCACCTCAGGAATTCTTTTTTTTCCTTTATTAATTTATTCTTGTTACATCTCAATGGTTATCCCATCCCTTGTATCCTCCCATTCTTCCCTCCCATTTTCCCCTTATTCCCCTCCCCTATGATTGTTCCTGAGGGGGATTACCTCCCCCTGTATATGTTCATAGGGTATCAAGTCTCTTCTTGGTAACCTGCTGTCCTTCCTTTGAGTGCCACCAGGTCTCCCCCTCCAGGGGACATGGTCAAAGGTGAGGCACCAGAGTATGTGAGAAAGTAATATCCCACTCTCCACTCTACTGTGGAGAATGTTCTGTCCATTGGCTAGATCTGGGTAGGGGTTTAAGGTTTACCGCCTGTATTGCCCTTGGCTGGTGCCTTAGTTTGAGCGGGACCCCTGGGCCCAAATCTTGACTGATCCCACGACATATCCAGGACATATAGCGGTGCCTTCCTCTGACCCACCAAAGCTGCCCTTCCCTCCTCACTTCCCTGAGGCCTGGTCCCACCTCTAGCCACTTTGTTTTAGAATCCTGGCTCACTTTCTTGATAATGTGAAGGAATAGCTTCAGAAAATTGTTCTCCAGCCAGCTCTTCTATTAACTCCTGGCTGGCACGCTAATTCAGAAAACATCCTTTCGTAAACCACTGCACAGAGTTGGAGAACAAATTTTATCCATATGGCAGACAATTCTTTACACCACTCGAGCAGGGATTAGGGTGCTCCTCCTGTGAATAATCTGAATTTGTTGGTCCTTTGACACTTTGTCTCATTCCAAGTTAATGCTTCATTGTCTCCCTTATCGCTTTGTAAAATCATTGCACAAATTTTGTCCACTCGCTTCACAATGTTGTGTTTGAAATCATTATGCTTTTACCATGGACCCTGGTCGCATCAACATTTCATTTTCCTTCCTTGTTTAATTATTTTTATAGTAATATCTGTATAATAAAATGATTGATTAATTTGCCATAAACATCCCTGAGAGAAACATTTCTTTGTGATTCATTTCATATATCATATAATCACATCACTGCTCTCTGTTCATGCAACCTTTCTAGGATAGTTGTGCAGATCTGACCAGTAGAATCTCCCTTGCTGACTCACTGGTGCTCTACAATATTTTGCTACTTGTGGCACCTTTGCATGCCCTTGACTATGCTTTATTTATCTCTTTTTGCCCTGTCTTTCACCTATAATACATCCTCCTGTAAATCCCTTCTAAATTAGACACTATAAGTAGGTGTTGAGGCTTGTGTTTATGAGCATCTTTGCTCCACGATCATGCTTGGTGCACTAAGGGTCAGATATAAATGAAAACACTCCCTCTTTATAATTCTAAAGGCTCTGAAGAAGTTTCCCTTTGGCAAACAGTTCCCCCCTTCTCTGTTTTTACATCCGAGGAGTGTATGATCTGCCTTTGTTTTGGCCATGCTGACTTGTAATTTAGAGGACTGTACCTGATTTTATTATGGTGATCGACTCAGGAGTAGATGTCCAACTCCAGCCACCTCAGTTCAGAGTTTTAGTTGATGCTCACATACAGGCTCCAGGGAATATAAAATCTACCTCTTCTAGGTCAAGACATCTGAGGATGCGAGAACTATGGATGCATGCAGCTGCCTGTAATGATCTCCAGTTGCACGTGGAAGGACATGTTTACACACACATGCCAACACAGAGAGGGCCACCTGGATTAGGAGAGCGATCAATAATCTGGAGGCTGCAACATTTGACTCTGAAAAGATAGCCTGATGGGTGTAAGATGGATTCTCAGAGTCGTTTTGACTTGCATTTCTCTGATGCCTTATTCATCATAGCCAGAACCTGGAAATATCCTAAATGCCCCTCAGTTGAAGAATGGATAAAGAAACTGTGGTACATTTACACTATGGAATACTACTCAGCTATTAAAAACAAGGAAATCCTGAAATTTGAGGACAAATGGATGGGACTAGAAATGATCATAATGAGTGAGTTAACCCAGAAGCAGAAAGACTCACATGGTGTATACTCACCTATAATTGGGCACTAGCCCAAAAGGCATGTCCCACAAAAGTCTTCACTTACCAGGAGATGGGGATAGATGTGAGGACATCCTACTGAGACTCTAAGTAAGAGAAATATAGGAGATGGGAAAATAGAAGGACCCAGAGGGTCCTAGAAACCAACAAGAAAAACATCATGATGGGTGGATCGGGGCCCAGGCGGTCTGCTTAAACTATTGTACTAACCAAGGACAATACAAGTAGTGAACATTGAACCCCTACTCTGATCTACCCAATGGACAGGACAATCTCCACAGTTATGTGGAGAGTGGAGACTGCCTCTGACATGAACTCTGGTGCTCCATATTTGACCAGCTCCCCTTGGTGGGGAGGCCTGATGGCACTCAAAGAAAAAATAAGCAGGTTACCAAGATGAGACTTGATAGCCTATGGCCATATAGTGGGGGAGGAGTTCCCCCTTGGTCTTAGACCTAGGGAAGGACAATAGGGTGAAGGCAGGACGGAGGGATGAATGGGTGGATACAAGTGATGGGATAACAATTGAGTTGTAATCTGAATAAATTCATAAAATTAAAATTAAAAAGAGAGATAGCCTGAATTACACTTTTGTTAAAGAATAGTTGCTAAAACAATGACCTTCTTCTTCTTCTTTTTTTTTTACAAATTTATGCATTTACTTATCTAATCACTTTACAGCCTGATTCTATCCCCCTCCCTCTTCTCCTCTCAGACTCACCATTATGCCTCCCTCCCCCTTTTCCCTTCTTCTCAGGAAAGGGAGCCCCCCCCCCATGAGTACCAACCTATCCTAGGACCACAAGAGACAGCAGGATTAAATGTATCCTTTCTCACTGAGGCTAGACAAGGCAGCCCATCTCAAGGAAAGGGATCTGCAGGTAAACAGAGCCAGAGACAGTGCCCTCCCCAATTGTTAGGACACCCACATGACGACCAAGCTGCACATCTGCTATATATTTGTTGAGGGTCTAGGTACGGCTCATGCATGCTCTTTGGTTGGTGGTTCAGTCTCTGTGAGCCCCCATGGGCCCACGTTTATTTACTCTGTAGGTCTTCTTGTGGTGATCTTGATGCCTCTGATTCCCTTAATCCTTCCTCCTGCTCTTCCACAAAACTCCCCTTGCTCGGTCTGTTGTTTGGCTGTGGGTCTCTGCTCTGTTTCCATCAGTTGCTGCATGAAGCCTCTCAGAAGACAGTTATCCTAAGCTTCTGTCTGCAAGCATAACAGAGTATCATTAACAGTGTTGGGGTAGGCCTCAAGTTAGAGCAGTCATTGTTTTGCTATTCCCTCATCCCTGCTCCCTCTTTATCCCTGTACTTCTTGTAGGCAAGACAGATTTTTGGGTTGAAGGTGTTATGGGTGGGTTAGTGTCCCCCTCCCTCCACTGGGGGTCTCCCCTGGTTACTGTATGCTTCATATTCCCTGCTGCTAAGAGTCTCAGCTAGGGTCATCCCCATAGACTATAGGGAGCCTCCCCTTCTCATAGATGTCTCCTCACTAATTTCTAATCTTTCTCCTAGGCCCTCACCTCTGCAAAGGTGCCACAAATAGCAAAATATAGAGGAACACCAATAAGTTAGGAAGGGAGATTCTACTGGTCAGATCCACACAACTATTCTAGAAAGCTTACATGAACAGAAAGAAGGTATGAAAGAAGTGGTGGGACACACACACACACGCACTCACACACACTCACACAGACACACATTATAAAATGAATGGGATTGAATTGAAGATGCACAATTATTCCACACACTTGTAGACATTTGAATTTTGACAAAGATACCAAAATTATACAATGAAAAAAAAAAAGAAAGTATCATCAACAAACAGTGTTGGTCTAACTGTGTGTCTGCAAATAGATCCGTATCTGTCACTCAAGTCCAAGTGGATCAAAGACCTCAACATAAAACCAGATACACTAAACGTGATAGAAGAGAAGTTGGGGAAGAGCCTTGGACACACATTGGCACAGGAGATAACTTCCTGAACAGAACATCAATAGCTCAGGCACTAAGATCAACAATTAATAAATTGGACCTCATGAAACTAAAAAGCTTCTATAAGGCAAAGGACACTGCCAAAAGGACAAAGCTGCGGCTTACTGAATGGAAAAAGATCTTCACTTACTCCACATACAACAGAGGGCTGCTATCCAAACTATATAAAGAACTCAAGAAATTAGATTTCAACAAATCAAATAACCTAACCAAAATAAGGTAATGTAAATATAAATAGAAAATTCTCAACAGAGCAATCTCTAATGGTCAAGAAGTTCAACATCCTTAGCCATCAGGGAAATGCAAACCAAAACAACTGTGAGATACAATCTTACACCTGTCATAATGGCTAAGATAAAACAAAACAAAACAAAACAACAACAACAACTAAACCACAAAAAGCTCAAGTGTGAGCTCATGCTCACTCTCACCATTGCAGGTGGGAGTGCAAACTTGTACAGTCACTCTGGATATCATTCTGGTGGTGTCTCAGAAAAATGGGAATAGTTCTACCTCAAGATCCAGCTATACCATTCCTGGGCATGTACCAGAAAGATACTCTGCCATACTACAAGGACACTTGCTAAACTAGGTTCATAGCAGCTTAATTCCTAACAGCCAGAAGCTGAAAACAACTTAGAAGTCCCTCAACCGAAGTATGAATAAAGAAAATGTGGTACATTTGCACAATAGAATATTACTCAGCTATTAAAAACAAGGAAATCATGAAATTTGTAGGCAAATAGACGGAACTTGAAAACATCACCCTGAGTGAGGTAACCCAGATCCAGAAAGACACACATGATATGTATTCACTTAGTGGCAGATATTAGCCACCTAGTCCAGGGTAACCATGCTACAATCCACAGACACAAAGAAGCTAAGTAACAAGGAGGGCCCAATGGAGGATGCATGACTCTCATTGAGAAGGAAAACTAGAATAGACAGAGGAATTACTTAAAGAGAAGGAGCTGGATAGAAGAGGGAGTGCTGAGGAAAATGAGAGAGGGGATCTGAGGCTGGGGAGGTGGACTAGGGGAGCAGGAGAACCAAGGGCTTACAGAGAGAACACAAAACAGTGGCCTGGGCATCTCTGAGACAGGCTGAAGAGTAACGGCAGGGTAGGCTCGTGGGAGGACGTGGGGGTGACTCTATATGAGACCCCTACTTGCAGCAGACATGGAGACCAAAGAGGCCACTGTCTTACCAGATAGGACTCCTAGTGGAAGGAGGGGAACACTCACTAACCCAACATTTACCCTGCCTACAAGATGTGCAGGGATAAAGAAAGAGCAGAGATTGAGGGAATGTCCAACTAGTGCCTGGCCACAACTTGCAAGACAGCCAGCCGCTGACACTATGAACAACATTCTGTAATGCTTGCAGCAGATGAGAGCCTAGCATAGCTACCCTCTTAGAGACCCCATGCAGCAATGGATGGAAACAGATGCTGAGGCTCACAGTGCAGAGAGCCTTGTGGAAGAGTGGGAGAAAAGATAGAAGGGCCTGGAGGAAATGGGAGCTTCACAAGAAGACCAGCAGAGCCAACCAACTTGTACCCAGGGGGCCTTACAGACTGAAACACCAAGGACCATGTATGGACTGGACCTAGGCCCTGTACACCTATGTGCCCGATGGACAGCTTGGTCTTCATGTGGGTCTCCTAGTAATGGGAGTGGGGGCTGTCTCTGACAGACTGCCTTGTTTGCTTTTCGGTCACTTCTCCCTGGTGGTGCTCCCTTGCCAGGCCACAATGGTTAGAGGATGCACTCAGTTCTGACGGGACTTGATATGCTGAGATGGGTAGGTGGGGGTGGGCTTTTCCATTCTGAGGGGCAGGGGAGAGGGGATATGGGGAAGAGGGAGGGAGGATGGGACTGGGAGGAGAGGATGGAAGGGACTATGATTGGGATAAAAAGTGAATAAATTAATTACTTAAAAAAAAAACAAGGAAATCATGAAATTTGCAGGCAAATGTATGGATCTAGAAAAGATCATCCTAAGTGAGGTAAGCCAGACCTAGAAAGACACACATTGTATATATCCACTTATTAGTGGATATTAGCCATAAAATACGGGAAATCCATGCTACAAACCACAGACCCAAGGAAGCTAAGCAATATGGGGGGCCCAAACAATAATGCTTGAATCTCACTTAAAAGGGAGATAAAATACACATCTGAAATAGATAGAGGGAGGGATCTGGGTGGGAGAATGAATGGGGAGGGAAACCTTCTAAGTTCAGCTATAGATGATCCATCTAAAAGGGGGAGCCAGATTCTTTTCTTAATTAATTCATTACTATTCTCCCACATTACAGTCCTACTGCAGTTTCCCTTTCCTGCTCTCCTCCGAGCCTCCCTGCTCACACTTCTCCCTTCTTCCCCAGGTCCACTTCTCTCTCTCTCTCTCCAGGAAAGATCAGGTCTCTCAGGGATACCAACCAAACATGACGTAATAAGCTACAGTAAGACTAGGCACATGCCCTCGTTTTAGAGCTAGACTAGGCAACCCAGGAAGAGGAAAAGGGTCACAAAAGCTGGAAGAAGAGTCAGAGACATCCCCCACTCCTACTGTATGAGTCCCATAAGAACACCGAGCTCTATAACCATAGCATATATGCAGAAGACCTGGTTCAGACCTATACAGGCTCCCTCATTGTAGCTCCCATCTCTGTGCATGCCTATACCCTCTGGCTAGTTGATTCTATGGAGCGAGTTCTTGTGGTGTCCTTGAACACACTGGCTCCTACAACCCTTCCTCTGCTTATTCCATGGGACTCCCCAAGCTCCAGCTAAGGGTTAGCTGTGGGTCTCTTTATCTGTTCTTATCAGTAACTGCTTGAAGCCTCTGCTATATCTTATTCTGTCTCTTGACAAACTCTGTGCCATTATGGTCACTAAACTGTCCCTAAGTCCTCTTAGGAACAGTTTAGTGACCTTATTACCTCCTCAAGGTCCTCTCTCCAGACATGGTTGCATTGTGAATCAGGTTTTTAGTCCCTGTATTTGGAGAGATATATTCCAATGCAATGGAGCCAAAACTTGTATTAATACATGTTCACCAATGAGGGCACTGTACAGGGGTGCACATGGCAAACCTCAGGGTTTGGGCTTTCTGCTAGTCCACTCCATCCCCTCCCCCTGACTGTATATTGTTCAGGCTCTTAGATTCTTGCTCATCTACTCCATCATCCTGCAGTGATGCTACAGCCTCAACTATCTGTCTCCCAAGAAGAGAAAGTTAACTTGAGTGTTCAGTTTATTTCTATGGATGTATAATAAGCTTAAGAGTAAAAAAAATATTTTGTCAGTTGATGTAAGCATATTTTCTTAAAAAGAACTCCAATACTTTTCATGAGTTCATTGATTTTCTGGGAAACATTTATATAGAAGAATGATTAAATATTATGGTAAATTTTCTTTTGTAAAGATGGCAATGGAAACTACACTAATGAACAGCAGTATTCACACCTAGATCACACTTCATTGTGCTTTCTATTCTATTCTTTTGTTGACATTGGTAAAGCAAGATGGAATGGGGAGAAAAACATAAAACTCAACAAAGATGGTGACTTGGCATGCATAGTAGTTTCAGTTGGAGACATTTTCATTGACTATGTAAAATGGACTTAATTTCTTATGAAACATTTTAAGTTCTAGAGTGAATATGTGGTTAAGGACTTAATTTTATGGTGTAATATAATGATTACTATTATATAAGTTGAAAGGACTGTGCTAAATGTTGGCAGTGCTAATTGGTTCATTAGCTATATATATAAATATATATATTCCTAAGTAAGATGATTTCTGCATTCAGAAAGTAATGGGTGACCACATTACTACACTTCAAGTTGGTGTATGCTTTCTCTACAAGCTGTTTCTCAGTTTCCACTGTAAATATGTAAATACACACACACACACACACACACACACACACACACACACACACACGCATGTGTGTCTGTGTTAGTTAGTGGGGGAGAGAGATTGTTGAGATTCTGTTAATATTTTCTCTGTGTGTCGCTAGATTATTGTGGTATGGCTGACTTAGAACCCACCATCAGTCTTGGGTAGCAATGGGAGACAGTTGATTCCAACCATACACAGAGGAAAATCCACACAGGAGGAAGGATCAAAATTCACTCTGGCCCATTTGTATTTGGTCCCCACAATCCCAGGAGATAAGTGCTACTGCTCTTAAATAGTTGGTTGTCATGGAACTGTAGATCTTGAAGGATCTGGAGGTCAATGGCAGCTTCATTGCTGCTGAATCCATCACACCTTCCTGAATCAAGCAGAAATTTCAGTCCCTTGGATGAAATGGCCTGGACTCTACTCTAAGTAGCTTTCTTTGACAGTTGAATGTTTTGCTACAAACACAGCCACCATAAATACACCCTATTTGGTGTCTGTCATCATCTCTCCAATACGCTGTCAATCACCTCCTATGAGAGAACATACAAAACCCAGCATAGGGAAACTAATCCAAAAGGCAAACAACTGTAAAGGATGGCAAGAAAGAAATGTAAATATCCATTTGTTATGACTAAGATTTGGCAAGTGTTCATATGTTGCTGTGTGTACTGAAAGCATTGCTACATTTTAAAACACTAAGGTGAGAAGAGATGAGATTGTGGAAAGGGTGGTAATGCCTGGAGTTGTAAGTGATGAACGTGCTCAAAATGTTGAAAAAAATCCACCAAAATTGTTTAAAAATTTTAAAAAAAGTGGGCAGCCTTGTCTGGTCCCTGATTTTAGAGGGATTTCCTTGAGTATCTCTCCATTTAATTTAATGTTGGCTATTGGTTTGCTGTATATAGCCTTTATTGTGTTTAGAAAAGTGCCTTGTATTCCCGATCTCTCCAGAACTTTAAACATAAATGGGTGTTGGATTTTGTCAAATGCTTTTTCTGCATCTAAAGAGATGATCATATGGTTTTTTTCTCTTTCAGTTTGTTTATATGGTGGATTACATTGATGGATTTCCGTATGTTAAACCATCCCTGCATTGGAGAAGGAGATCTAACTTTCACACAAACTCTGGTGCCCCATATTTGAACATGTCCCTTGGACGGAGATGCCTGGTGGCACTCAGAGGAAAGATAATAGGTCACCAAGGAGAGACTTGATACCGTATGAGCATATTCAGGGGGAGGAGGTCCCCCTCAGACACAGACTTAGGGGAGGGGAGGGGAGTAGGGGGGAAGTGGGAGGAAGGGAGGAATGGGAGGATACATGGGATGGGCTAACAACTGAGATGTAATATGTATAAATTAATAAAAATGTATTAAAAAAAATCACCTCCTATGGTCATTCGACTGTATGATACTAAAGATTTTACTTCTTCCTTGCAAAGTATTCTGAGGGTCTCTGGGTTGAAGGGATAACACATTTGAAATAATAATAGTGGGCTTTCAAAAGAAGTTTATATTTCTTCTTGATAAAATAGTTTGGGGACTGAGTAAATACCATTGTGGTCTACTCATTTTCTTTGCTTCTTTCTTCTTGAGTGCACTGTATAATGACAAAAGGAGAATTCTAGTAGCAGCCTGCCCTGATCCCAGATGTTTTCTTGAGTCTTATTACTTAGTGTGTGTGTGGACTTGTATATATTATTTAGCCTACACTCATTTTCCTCAATAATACAATGGTAATTAAGATAATACATTCTGTGAATTATTGTTCAGTATTTGTAAAGGCTTTAACAGTGAAGTGCCTGCTGCTTTGTTACGGCTCATTCAAATGCCTAGCTGTATCACCTTCTTTAGGTATCATTGCTAATTCAGAAATAGTTATCCTAGTTTTGAGCTCAGAAAATAAATGGACAGTGATGCTATCAATATTCTTTGGCTAGAAGTGATGGTAACAATTTAATGCCGATCAAGTGGATTGCTTATGGGCTCAAACACAAAGTATGGCACTATCGAGGGTTCAAGCATTTAACGGTTTCTCATTTTCTCATTCTTAATCTTTTGTATTGACTTAACTAAAAAACGAGTTTGCTCTGGTAAGTTCTCCAAGATGAACCGTATTTTCAAGCTTGAGATCTTAGTAGGAAGAATAATGTTCACCCTGATTTTCCACGATGCCTTCTATCCACTCCCTCGACCTACCTTGGGTTAGGCGCTTGCTCCTGCACAGAAATCCATCCTGAGGCGGTCACAAGTGTTTGATCTGGCACGCTTCAGTCACATCTCAGCTTTAGAGCTGGGGACATGGAGCAGCTCAACTGGCAGCTTTGCTGATGTTCTACGGGTTGGAAAAGGAATATATTGTATTGCTTTGTCATTGGTTTTTTGTAGTGTTTTAGAGAAAGATTTAAGACAGATTTGCAGGCATGTGCCACAACCAACGCTCCATCCCAGGATTACTCCTCACTTCCTGTTTCCTCTCTAGCAGAGGGAGGCTGTAGCACAAGTCTGGGGCTCATGGCTAGGTCTATACAGTAGTTCCATTTAGTCAACCTGTGGCTACTGCTGCCTTTCCCACTGTCCCTCTTGAAATGATAAGAGTCCTACTAGGATGTCTTTAGGAGTCAGTGAAGATCACCACCTACAACAGGAACTGTAGGTTCAGGTGATGGTACTCTCGTTGTAGCACCTATTGTGTCCCCTAGACTAATCAGGGCTACTTTCATGATCAGCAAATGATAATAGTTATAACTTTGTATTGGAGACTGTGCTAATTGGGCTGGAAATAGTAATTAAGCAGAAAGCAGCTTGCTAGCAGTGAGTTAGCTAACATCCATGTAGTCCTGGTTCTGATACTCAGTGCCACCCTTGCAAAAATGAACTAAAATGAAATTAATCACCCACCTTGATAAAATTATTGATTTCCTGAAATATTTAAAGCCAGGATAAATAACTGCATTATGCAATGTTTCTTCCAACAAAGAACATGTTGACTGGGAGTGAAATTTGGACAGAGTGTTGGTAAATAGACTTCAAACACTGGGCAAGAATACCCCCCCACCCTAAGTTCATCTTAGGGTAGAATATAATCACTACTTCTTCATTCTTCCTCATTTCTGTGATCCTGGGAAGTTCTAATATTTGATGTATTCAGAACATGTAATTCCTGTTTGATTCCAGAGACTGTCAAATGAATAAGTAATATGGCCATGCTGCAGGCTTCTGGTTTTATTCAGTGTTGCTATTTTTTGCCCACTTGCTGCACTTTCTTGTGTCCTACTTCCTCCTCTACCTTCTTACAGATGAAATTGAAGATGATTTCCTTTAATCTTAAGAAGCTTTTCATAATGATAAAGAATAGAGCTCTGCAGCTAGGAATCCAGGTGCACTTTTTTTAGTTTTCAATCATGACAAAAATGCTCTCCCCCAAATGCTTATTACTGTTGAAAGGCCTTCAGCAGCCATGCATGCTCTTGCTTTGAAAACCTGTGGAGAGGTCATATATTTTATTTAAGTTCCGTGGCTCTATGAATTTGCAATGCACATCTAGAAAGTCTAGGGAACCAAAATACTTGCTTCCTTTAGTCTAACACAGTCTTGGTTCTGAAGTTGTACTGGTCTGCCCATGCCTACAATCCCAGCACTTAGGAAGTAGAGGCAAGAGGATCGACCATATATCAAAGTACTTACCAACAGCTACACAGCAAGTTCAAAGCCAGTCAGAGTTGCATAAGACCCTGAGATATGAGATCTAGTCTTAAAATTCACTCCAAACCCCAAAAGGATTTGTCTTTGTCATGTGTTTTCTGTTGCCAGAAGAAGGTATCTGATGAAATTCAGTGAGTGAGGCTTCACCAATGTCCGTTTTAGTTTCCTTCATGCTTTTCAGCTGAACACACGCCAGTTGTGTGCTAGGGCAAGTGCTTTACATGCCTTTTATTTAAACACTGTTACATATTCTCTAAGGTATCTATGCCTTTTACCTCAATGCTGGAGGGTAGCAGGGATTTTTAATATATTTTCCATAAATGATCCCATTCTCCTTCCTTTAGGGAATTTAACTGGAGAATTAGGGAAAAAAATTATTACCTGGACTTAATAGTGTACACCTTTAGCTCCAGCTCTTGGGAGGTGGAGGCAGGATCATTAGCAGTACAGGGTGAGCTTTAAGTCAATCTGGCCTACATTAGGCCCTGTCTCAAAACAAGGGAATGTTTCTAGCATATGTATTTTCATTATGAGCAAATAGGGTTATCTCCACATATTCTGTTATAATCCAACACTCTACTCTAACAACTCCCTGACTGTGATCTTGAGGTCAGTATTGACATTATCTGGACACTTGTTAGAAACACAGAATTTCAACATTTGTTCTAAATCTGCCAAAGGAGAAATAACGGTGAAACCCAACAGTAGGTTTTAACAGTGTTTCTCCAGGCACCTTAAAGGAAGGAGTTCCTATTCCAGCAGACTAACTGAAGAGCTGCCACCATTGAAAGGGAAGCAACTCTGAAGAGACAGTGATGCTTCAAGCTATGTCAGACGGGTCCACATAATTACAGGAAAGTTAAGAACCCGTAGTCCTAATGGGGCTGGTCGTTGTAGCCGCCGGGGTTAAGCTAATAAAGACATGCATTATCTGCATGTACAGAACAGAAGCTTGGTTGTTATAGTTGCTTACTGTTCCTGTGAGGTATGTGCCAGTCAATCTCCTTGGTTTCCAGAAGTGTAGTTTTCAAGTTACCAAATATAGGGTTGTGCAGCGATTACAAAAGCACGCACACCCCACGTTCAGTGTTCTCCATGGTCTTCCTTATGATGTATGCACCATGACGACGTTATCTTTTGCATTTGGTCAACTTTACATAATCTTAGATGCACTTAACTTTTCTTGTCTTTATTAAAGAATCGTCTTTAAAAAAAAAAGTTTGAGGTCACATTTAGATCTGGAGACAGGGATATTCGATGACTCCGTTTTAGGTAAGCTTCCAAAATTAGAGGCTTAGTCTATGTAACTGTATTAATATTCTCCTACCATAGGCTATTGCTGAAAGAATACCGGACATCTGATGGTTTATTACACAGAGTTGCTGCCCCGATGGTATCATGCGTATTTATGTAGACCAATCCCTGACAGCAAAAGCACTGGCTTTAATGAAGCTTTGCACAGGCTCTTATCTCCTGCTGGGACCTGCTCTGTTCTAAAAGCTTATCCATTGAGTCATCATTAGACTCATATCAGAGATCGGCCTGAGCTCCCCCAATTAACTCACAGGCTTCCTTGCTTTATACTTCATATTTTTATATTCATACGGGGTGGACAAAGTTCATGTTCTACAATGCTATTTTTATCCACTCTTTTTTTTTTTATGATTAGCTGGAGGTGTGCTCATTTTGTTAGTTCTGAAAGAGTGAGCTTTCTGGGATAGTCTCTTGTATGAGCACAAATGGCAAACATCTCAGAGAATGACCGTTTCTCTCTGTCTCTCTCTCTCTCTCTCTCTCTCTCTCTCTCTCTCTCTCTCTCTCTCTCTCTCTCTCTCTCTCTCTCTCTCAGGGTTGGTGGGTGGTGGTAGCAGGAGAGGAGTAAGGATAATTGGATTTCTGGAATTGATCAGTTTGTCACCAGATGAAAGGAAACACCCATATCCCGTCACTGCAGTCTCTAAAGGCAAGGCAAGGTGACGTTATTGATCCTGTTCACGCTTCCCACGGATAATGATATTTATGCCACTCTCATTATGCATACCATTAAATACCTGAGCTTGTTCAAACTTATGAACAAACAAACAAGATTTGTGTCAGTAATATACACTAGGCAGGATTATGCTAACAGCTGCTGTTACAAACCTTCATGTCAATGTGCTGATAAGCCCATGCAGCTTTGCTCTCATGTCACAGACTGAGTTTTTGTCCATCTTTTTTTTTTTTTTTTTTTGAAAGGATGGTTTAAAGATCTGGGTCCCGACATTTTGAAGTTTCCTTTTGAATATGGAATCAAGGAGGAAGAGGGAGGAATAGATAAAGAAGATGAAATTTGTGGATTTTAAGGTTCATCTTTGGAAGTAAAAATGCGTTCATTTCTCTGTTGACCAAAACTATAAAGGAGGTCATAACTTCACTTCAAACAAATCTGAAGTACATATCAATTTGTTCAGCAAAACCAATTGCAAAGTCATTGAGTGGAGGGATTGGCTAGACAAAGCCTTCTGGTTGTCATTTCTTATTTTATATTTTCTCCTAAATAGAACACTGTCAATATTTCCCAAGGTTTAGGCTCCGGAGTCACGTCAGTCAACTTGGTGAACCAATGACCATGTTGGAGTTACTAAGGTAGAACACAAACTTGGAGTTCTCTGTCCAACTTGAAGACAGGTAAACAGGTTGGTCCCATAAATTTACTTCTTATAAACTGTCAATCTTGGCAGTCTTGTTTTCCGTTTTCCAGACCTGTAAAGTTTGTTCGTTTCATAAGTCTTATGAGACATCTCACTCCTTGATGGGGCTAATGTCTCAGCTGGCGGAAGATGATACACAAGAGCAAGCCTACATTTGTCTAACACAATTTAGTTTCTTGTTTGTTGGCCTTAAGTCAGCTTCACACACCAGGAGTTTTCCTCAGCACTGTCTACTAGCTTATTACTCTCCAATCCATTTTCGTTCGTCTCTGCCCCTCACATCGTAACAAGTGTGTGCTCAAGTTACGGCCTACAACATGAGAAAAAAAATCCCAGAGTATATAGTTATTATTACTAAAAATCAAGGGACTATTCAGCTTTAAAAAGTGAGGAGAGCATAGTCTTTTCCAGACTTTTTCTTCTCATTCAAATGAAAAGACAGAAGGCCGGCGGTGGCAGAGCACTTCTAGCACGCATGCGGCCAAGGGTCTATCTGTAGCGATTTTAAACCCCTGTTTTATCAGAGTGGCTGAGTGAGAAAGTGGCACAGTTCATATGAGTAGTGATGCATAATTCAGACTATACTATTCTCTGAGGTCGCTGATATTTAATACACCATCTATAAACTACTGGATCTCTCCCATTCTCATCTATAAGATGCACACGAGAGTATGCTCTTCCCCGCTTTGATGACTACATGAAAACACAGCTGCATTACTTGAGGCAGTGGCCAAGCCTTCAGAATATTCTGCGGTGCCGTGGTTGTGGCTGATGCGACTAATTGTTTTCATAACTGGATTGTTACAGGGATGTGGGATGACTCTTGCACACATCACACAGTCAATGTTATTAACCTTGATGCGAGCAAACAATAAACAGAGGAGTTCCAGGAACCTTGTGTTCAGTGACCCTGTTATGAATAACCCATGGGCATCTGGGAAGACTCACTTTTCGTGTTCAACGTTGCTTTCCCCCACCTGACCAGTTTATACAAACCCACAGACTAAACACATCCTGATTCACTCAGTAAACAGCATTTGGGAGAGCAGATGGCTTTGAGTTATGTGCTTGTTCTTTCTTTAGGCCTCAGTGATATATTGAGCAATCACTTGCTATCTAATGGTGGCTTCAGGAAATAGAGCAATTTATTCCAAAAGTACAGAAAAAACACATGCTCTATGGGCACAAAGGCGTAATCAGACATATGCAGATAACGGTGACTCGCTACAACCAGGGTAAGTGCTAGCAACAGCTTTGAATGCCAATCTGGCTTTGGGCCCCCCATGCACTATGCACATAATTCCTGGCTGCTTTAAGACATTAATTTTTATTTTAACTTCTTGGTTTTGATTTAGAGTTCCAAATCAAGGTATTGAATAACACATTCTGATTAGGTTACTTCTTCAAGTGATGTATTCATGATGTCTGATTCAACAGACAATTTGAGTAAGAAAAATACCTTCTAATTTGCCTGTTCTGTGTATAAAATATGTTTCTTTCATAGAGACTTTGGGCATTGCGTGCTGATAATACAACCTTTAAAAAGTGTTTCGTGAAACATACTATTACTAGATTCTGTAAAAAGAAAAATATGGTGTAAAAATAAAAATTATTTTGGTTCTTGTTTTAAGAATACAAAAGATGTCATTGTCAAAATCTAAAGGATCTTAGAATTATGATGCCAAATGAGTAACACACACACACACACACACACACACACACACACACACACACACTCAAACACACAACCTTCTCCAACACTTTGTAGTTTGTTTTTTTAATTAAATAACTTCTTTCTCTGATGCTGAGGGGCTCTCAAATTAAATAGTAAATGACAACTATTGAAAAGGCAGGGATGTGTGTTTCTTTCTTGAACTACTGTTTTCTGGTCTAGTTTATGTCGATAGCTGAGGACATAATATCCCTGTGCTCTGAAAGAAGAATAAAAGCACTTCAATCTTAGAAGTGTGTGCCTTGAATTCTCTGTATGATTGGGATTAGAGGTACTACGTCTACACTTAAGTTTAGCTGCTATAATTATTTCATATTTAACCATTTCAATTCTTCATACTCTCAGAAGAAATTTTAAATGAGATTAGTGAAGGGCTTTTCTTTTTTGTTTATCAACAAGCTACTTTTTAAATTATATCTTTCCACCCTGGGGAGGTGGCCAGGAGAGGATACAGATTTCATTGAGCCTAAAATGAGCTTTCAAACTTAGAACAGAGACGCAGTATTCTTATGTTTCTGTACAAGAATACAATGTACCTTTATCACAGTCACCACGTCTATTATTACTCTTTTTCATCCTCTCCCCACTTTATTCTCACTCCTCATTATTAGTATCTTCTTGTTACTTTTCTCATTCCTCTGCATGTGTACATAAATTATAAATCTGTATCTGCATGTGTGTGTGTGTGTGTGTGTGTGTGTGTGTGTGTGTGTGTGTGTGTGTGTGTTTGAAAACCAGTGGTCGGTAGTTCATCTATTCCACAAATGACAGAAAATATGATGCTTGTCTTTGTGGCATTAGCATATCTCCTTTAACATAATGATCTTTCATTCTTTATTTCTGCTCATTTTCTGGTAAACGACATAGTCTCACTTTCCTTTATGTCTGTATATGTCACGTGTTCTTCAGTCATTCATCCCTAGATGGGTACCTGGGCTGACTCTGTACTTGTCTGCTGTGAACAATGACACACCAAAAATGTGTGTTCAGGTGTACCTGTTATTTGTCAGTAATGATTCTTCTCACGTCCAAGAAGTGGTATATCTAGACCAGGACATTCTATTTTCCTTTTTAAAGTAATTTTTTTTGTTGATTCCCAAAGTGACTTAATAGTTTACTCTTTGGCCCACACTGAGCAAGCAGTTTTTTTCCTCCTGTTTTTGGTTTTTGTTTTAAACCACCATTTCTTTTCTTTTTCTTTTTAATACATTTTAATTAAAAAAAACAATTAAAACCCTTTTTCTAGTCTCTTTCCTCCATATCACCCTTTCCAAGTGATCACCTCTGTTCTTTGGATGACAGCAATTCTGACTGGGGTAATACCAATGCAGATATTTTATAAACACTTTTAGCATACAGTGTTTGTGTGTGTGTTTGAGTGTATGTGAATGTTTGCTTATATGTTTCTGTGTGCCATTGCACGTGCGCTTGTATATGCACATGTGCATGTATGTGCATATGTGATTGCTTGTGTGTGTGCATGTGTGATTGCGACGTGTGTGTGTGTGTGTGTGTGTGTGTGTGTGTGTGTGTGTGTGTGTTTCAAAACCAGTGGTCAGTAGTTTTTTGTTTGTTTGTTTTATCACTCTCACCTTAGTTTTGTGACAAGGTGGTCTTTCATTAAGCCTTGAGTTTAGATTGGGCTAGATTGGCTGCCCAGCAAGATCCTGGGACCTACTTCTCATGGATCCTGACATCCCAGTATTAGAGTTCCAAATGCATGCCCCCATGCTGGCACTCATGTGGGTGCTGGGGATCTGGACCGAGCTTATCATAGTTGTAAAGCCGGCACTTTTCCTATTGAATGATTTTCTTTGTAGCTCTGATTTTCATTTCCTCAATGGCTAAGAACACTCAGCATCATTTTATGCATTTTTGGCCATCTGTAGCTTATATAAAATATTTTGATTTACTTAAAATTTTTTTATTTTATGAGTATGAGTGTTCTTTTCAAATGCAACTCTACACGCCACTTGCTCACTTGCATATCTGGTGCCTACAGAGCCGGGAGAGTGCATGGGTTCCCTTGTAACTAGAGTTGCTGATGACGGTGAGCTTCCATGTGGGTGCTAGGAATTGCAGGTGAAACAGGGTCCTGTGATAGAGCAGGAAGTATCCTAACTACTGACCATCTCCCTAGGTCCTGAAAATATATATATTTTTCTAGTTCTGGTGGTGTAAAGCTATAGCCCCAGACCGCAGGAGGCTGAGCCAGTAGAATAGCTGTGCCTGAAGCTAGGGAGCTGCATAATAAAAAGGAGATGAGCTACTTCTGCTGAGGTTCAGAAAGAATTACTCAAATCAAACACTAGCAGTGGAAGTGGGAGAAAAGGAAGAAATGATATTTATCTATAACCTAACAGTATCAGATTTCTTTCCTTCTTTCTTTTTTTTTACTAGTTCATAATACTGTTTGTTATACTAAAGTAAAAAGAATCTGCAAATTAATTGTATTTTAATGCCATTAAGTATTTCATATAATAGGAAGTATTTACTGAGGAATTATTGCCAAAGGACATTTGTGTTTTTTTGTTTTTGTTTTATTTTTCCTGAGGCTGGCCAGTTTTGTCAGTACTAACATGGTTCAGCATTTTTAGTCCGCGTGTTTGTCCTTTGATTTTTATCCTTGCACAAGAGATGACATATTTCTGCCTTTTCATTTTCAAATAGGCCATGGAATATTACTCTTTATACTTTTGACCTGATGAGCTGT
Organism: Acomys minous; assembly: GCF_964271855.1. Taxonomy (NCBI): domain Eukaryota; kingdom Metazoa; phylum Chordata; class Mammalia; order Rodentia; family Muridae; genus Acomys; species Acomys minous. Next base: position 113,011,027 of record NC_140490.1, read on the forward strand.
TTCAAGGACTGAGCATAAAATAACAGCGAACGATGTGAGACACCATCACTGAAAATGTTCCTTGAGATGGCCACAGTTGTGCAGAGTCGGGATTACCTTAACCTTGTGATCTTGGAAGCACAGTTTATAATTACTTTTAAAATACTGGTGTAGTTGACACTGAACTTTCACAAAGTGTAGCCTTCTAAGTTATGGTTTGTCTTCAGAATTGCTAGGAAATCATGATCTTGTAGCTATTTGTAGAGAAAAACACCCAGGGAAAGTCTACAGACCGGAGTTCTACAGTTCTGAGATTACTGTTTGGTGACAGAAATGATACCATATCAATCGCATGCTTGCTCGAGTAGACAAATTAAAACAATGATCTACACCAGGTGTAAGTCCATTCCTTCTGTGACCAAGTCAAATTTTTATGATATGAAACTATCCATAAATTATGTTAATATTTTGTTATATTATGTTCCATAATAAGATCCAGGTTTATATCTAAACTAAGGGCAACTTAGTTTAGACTTTATGATTAACCCAAGAATAACCTAGTAAGTATCTGTTGATAGTTTCAGAAGTTAAGGACTGAAACAGGGTTTTATTTTAAACAACAGGAGTGGTAACATTGTAAAGAGGAGAGGTGAGATTTATGTTATTACTAAATAATTATTCAGGAGAAAGTTGTGACATTAATACTTAACTAGAGATATTACTAAGTAGGGTCGCATAAATAAGAGAGAAATTTTCATTAGGGCTGGCTATTATACCTGGTTATTATAGGTATCATCTCAAAATTATTCATTATATTAGCTCAGGTAAGATTAACTATCATTAGCGTGCATAACTGTTTGCTGTAGATGAAAGGTAGGGAGTGTCGGCTGTAGTTCTTACTGACCTTAATCTGATCATTTATCTTGCATATGCCACCGTGCTCTTTTCGCTGATGATAAGTTTGGAACCCTTCAATCTCCTTGTAACATAGTAAGTTATGGGAGCTAAACCCAGGCATACATTTAAGTGGTGGATCTCTTATCTATTTTGCATCTTTAAGCAAGTTGATTAAACTTATTAAAATTTAATTTTTGCTAGCTTCAAAATAAAGGTTTCATGATGCATATTCCTCCCCCTGACCCTTTTTTTTTTTTAAGGATTAAACACTGCACATCAGCTGTCTTCTACAGTGATCAGTGGGCAGAAGGTGGTCTCTATGTAGACTCATGCCCTTAGGATCTCTCTAGCCCTGTGGCCACTTTGAAAAGTATTATCATCTTAAAACAGCTCTTCTGGACATGGTGACACATGCTTAAAGGGTGAGGTTCAAAACAGGGTGGAAGGGATACCAAACAATTTCAGCAAAACTGTAAAAAAAAAATCCAACCGGAATATATTTTGCCTTCTTCATACTCATTACTAGTCTAGGACCTTGGCTTTGATACTTTTTTGTGACTAATTGAGATGTATTAGGTGTAGACAGTAATCAACCCTAGAAACTCTAAGCCCAGTGAATTTATGCCTCACCATGAGATCAAATGTCACACTTTCCATAGCCTGCTACTCCACTCGCAAATTACCGTCATAGTTGCAGACAAAACATTGTACCCGAGAAAACACTCAGCCCATGAGAAAGTACACAGCTCTTACTAAAGATAAATAAGACAGAAAAAAATATTGTCCTGGTATTTCATCAGAAGAGTCTCCTCGGAATACAATCCTCCAATTTCTAAAGGATAAAGAGGATGGATCTTCAAGGTCCTGTCACAGAGGCCCTGGCCACTTTATTTTCTCGGCTCCAATTGCCACCGAGCCTTCTTGTTCATGGCTTACCTTCCGCTGCCCAGGCCACCTGGCCAGGCAACTGTAGCATCTGGAGTCAGGCAGCTTACACTCTGGATCAGTGATGTCTTCTCTGGGCCGTCTGCTGTGCCTAGGGACGTTGAGATAACATTTTCAACTTTAATGTTACAAAGCGAAACATTGGGATGCTACTGTACGGCTTTAGTCGTCACCTTGTTCTCATTTTCATGTAATGCCACCTAGGCGCAACTTGTCATTTTACTGCAGTTAGGGCATGCTAGTCTGTTGCAAGTAAAAGTTTAAAAAAAATAATTTCTAGCCTTCAAAGGTCCCTTGTGAGATGTGAGTACGGAATATCATATCCTGGTTAGTGTGCCCATCCCCCTTAAGTGTGCTGGTTACTTTTAAGTGATAGAGAAAGCGGTCATTCCAGTTCTTGAGGCTGGACGCTAGTCTTCCTTAAGCGTTAATGTGCTTGGATAAATGAGATTTTGAAAGTGTAGCTACCATGTAGTCGGATGATCCATTTCATTAAGTTAGAAGATAAGTGCAGGCCAATGCTGAAAGCAATTGGTCTACATGTGAATACTTACGTAGCAAGTAGGTTTTCAGGCAGGTGGAGATGAGGCATGGAAATGATGACATTACTAGCTACATTATCAATAAGTAGGCTTGTTGCCTATAGACTCCATAGCATGTCCTATCGAAGGGAATTGACATACGAGATCAGGAGAATGTGAACCCCACCGAGTGAGAATGAGTGGGTACCGAAGCAGCAGAGGAACCCAGCAGACCCAGTTCTTTCAGAGATTTTTGGCAAGAGAATTCATATTAAAATTTTTTTCTTGAGACAGGGTTTCTCTGTGTAGCCCGGCTGTCCTGGGCTCTCTTTGTAGACCAGGCTGACCTCGACCTCACAGAGATCACCTGCCTCTGCTTCTTGAGTGCTGAGATTAAAGGTATGTGACACCACACCTGGCTTCATATTAAAATTGGTATCAGCTGCACAAGCAGAAAATACAATACTCTGGGGGAAGGAGTACTGTTAGCAATAGTCCTAGCCCCTTATCACAGATGTCTTAAGTTTTCAATGTAAATGTACTATCGCTGTTATGGAAATGATGGATGTAATTGAAGTGTTTACACTGGTTGTCTTCCTTCCTGCCTGCCTTCCTTTCTTCTTCTTCTTCTTCTTCTTCTTCTTCTTCTTCTTCTTTTTCTTCTTCTTCTTCTTCTTCTTCTTCTTCTTCTTCTTCTTCTTCTTCTTCTTCTTCTTCTTAGTGTGTGTGTGTGTGTGTGTGTGTGTGTGTGTGTTGGAGCAGCAAGGGCACACCTATGAGGAAAAACATCATTTATATTGCTCAGTAAAAAAGAAATCATATATTAGCATTCAGGTTAATAAAAAGGGTCAAGTAGACTCGAGGTCTTGTCATTGTGAAAACACGCCTGACACACGTCTCAGTGAGCCTTGAGCCACTGAGGAAACACAGCACTTGACAGTCTTCTCTGAGTAATCTAAAAGTCACCTGCTTATCCGCTGCCAGTAAGTTAGAGTACAGTGTGCATGTATCCACACGTATGTATCGTAACAATTAATATGTTGTACTTAAAGCCAAGGAGCAAATCAGTGCAACCCAGGCAAGGAGTAGCATGTAGACTAGTCCTGCTCTGCTCTGCCTGCCCACTTGTGGGTTTAAAAGCTGTGATTTAGGCACGCGGAAAGAATATTCTCTCTCTCTCTCTCTCTCTCTCTCTCTCTCTCTCTCTCTCTCTCTCTCTGTGTGTGTGTGTGTGTGTGTGTGTGTGTGTGTCTGTCTCTCTCTCTGTCTCCCTCCCTCCTGCCCTCCCTCCCTCCCTCTCTGTGTCTCTGTCTCTGTCTCTCCCCCCTCCCCCCGCCTCTTCTCTCTTTGGTGGAGACAGGAGACTGCTTAAGTACACTGGTCATGATTTCATTTTAACAAATGCTTGCGGTGACTCTGTCTTGGTATTTATCACGCAGTCATGCCCATTAACTCGAGCTGACATTATTTCCAGTTGACATTCAGCATCCGAGGCCCATTTTAGATAGCATTTAAATTCAGACTTATTTGAGCAGCTGGGTCCATCTACCCATCAATGGAAGCTGTTTCCATCTTTGATCACTCGTAAAGGTAGCTTGATTCTTTTCCTGCAGGCAGTACACATTCATGCAACACAAAATTCCAAAGAGGTGGGGAAGTGGATGGAAAACTTTCCTAACTCTCACTAAACCTAGTTTCCCTCCCCAGAAGCATCTGTTGTTTCTTCCACTACACTAAGATTACAACCATACACACACAGGGACTTCTTATTGCTTCTACAAAGGAAAATACCATACATTGTAAATCACTCCCTAAGTAGATGGTATTCTTTCCAGGATGTGTTTAAACATTTTTTCTATGTGGTTTTTAGCACTGTATTAATGTATGAACATGATGCATTTGAAGTAGACTTGATTCATAAATATGTATGTTATTTCCAGTACAGCCCCTTGAATTTTTTTTTCAATCTGTTATTTTACATGCAAAGAGAGTAGAGGTTCTCAGTAAAAGGGTCTATGAATTTTAAGTTTTTATAAACATCGTGAAGTGGCAGTATACGGTATTTCAGTTTATATTTCCTCCAAGGGCTTGTAGACGTACAGGGAGTGGCCCCCTTCCGTTGTTTTTTGGCTATAATGTACAGACACAGCACTCCGTTCCCTCATCCAAATGAAGTCAAAATGGTATCTGTGAAAATTTGTAATTCCCTTCAGTTGCTGTATTTTACATCTAATTTCTGTAAAGTAGTTTTAATTCCTTGGCCTAGAGGATGACAGTGTGATGGTAGGATAATGACATGAGCACATCCTTCGTTAACTACCAGGTGAACATCTTAAAAATATTTTCTAGGGAAAGATGGATATATTCTTACTGGAAAATATGAATGAAAAAATATATATCAGGTGTTTAAGAAATTCAGGTAATTTTGAGACATGTGACCTCTGTAGACAAACACTTTATGACACATAAAAAAATTTCCTAACTGTAAGTTGTTTAAACTATTGCTATTTTGGCATTTGTGATAGGGTTCACCTGCTTCTTTGTTTTTCTCCTTTCTATTATAACAGTGTGCAAAGTAATGGGCTTCATTATGATTTTCCTGGATACATGCCCCTAAAATCCGCTTGCTAATTTGAACAAACTATATTGAACAATTTATGTTTTTCTTATGATTCATAGGTGCTATTGCATTTAAAACAGATTGGCTCATTCATGCAAAATTTCTTCCTCCAAATTTTATGTTGTTTCTTTGAGTTTTTTTAAAATGATTTTCAAAAATGAATTACAAGTTTTTAACACTTTATCTTTTTGTTGTCAAAATAAACATACAAATTTCTTTTTAAAGACTGTGGATCTTCAGTTATTTTCATAAAGACTTGACCTTCCATGAAGTTCTTTTGGTTTAGTTGTTTTGAAAGATACATATATATTAGATATATTATAATCATAAGCCATCTTCACGTTTAAATCATATTGTCTACAAAATCAATATCAGATGGATTATAGATGTAAAAGTTATAGGTTAAATACATGATAGGTGAGATGTTAGGATTGGCAGCCTAGGAAGAAGATGTTTGATAATTAAATGTGCATTTTCAAGTAAGAAATAGAAACTCCTGCCATATTTTAGGGTGCCAGGTAACACCATGCAAGTTTCCAAATGAGGGAAGCAGCCAACAGTCTGATGCCGCTATGGTGCCTGTGAACCACAGCAATGCAACCCCCACTCCATACGAGGCAACCTGTACTTGGCACCATTCTCAGTACAACAATTTACAGCAAGATAGGTAGGTCCAATAGGATGATCCACTGGTATGATTTGGTTAAATGGCATAGCACTAAACAGCCTTCTAATGGCTGGTTGCTATAGTCACAGACTAGTGTAGCTCTCAACTCTCATGAAAGAAACTTCTATTTTTGTAGTTGATGGTGATTTATGCAGAAACCCACAGCTGGCCAAGTGACAGAATATAAGACTGCAAAATGTTCAGGCATAAATGGAATATATATATATATATATTCCATACACACACACACACACACACACACACACACACACACACACACACACACATATATATATATATATATATATATATATATATATACATATACATACATACCTCCTTTCAAGATTCGTTGAGGTGAAGGGGACATAGAGAGTTTAATATCCAGAGGTAATAGATTTCTTTTTAAAGAATGATTTATTTTGATTTTTAAAAATTTGTTCTCTTTACATCTCAATAGTAGCCCCTTCCCTCATCACCCACAGGCACTACTCTTCCTCCCTAACCCCCCTTCCCACTGTCTTCTGGACACAACAATGTATCTGAGGTAGGGACCAAGCCTGGAGGAGGAGGAGGAAGAGGGAATAAAGAAGACAGAATATAGAGAGAGACATCTTGGCCTGATGGAGCAGATGTAGCTCATACAAGATGAAATTTGGGCAAGTGACTTGGGGATTCCACCTTGGAGGTAGCCAGACAAGCATAGAAAATTAGTTTAAATTGCACCTGCCCAGTTATTGTCCTTAATGCTTGTTTAATTAAATCAGCAGGCCTCTGTCTCAATATTTGGGAACAAGCTGGGTCATAGAAAAGCACTATATGGTTTAATAAATATACAAGAACATCAAAGTGCACCTCCAGTGACACATCTCTTCCAACAAAGCCACACCTTCTCCAAAACCTCCTAATAGTGTCGCCCCCTATGGGCCTATGGGGACCATTTATTCAAACCTTCACAAAGCCCAAGAGAGGCAAAGTTCCGACGTAGAAAGGGCTTGGGCACTAATCCCGGCCTTTAGTCATAGAGCTGTTGGCATTTGGCAGCTGCTGGGTGGTAGAAGGTCACTAAATTGATAAATCAACCACATTCCAGTGGAAAAGCACATGTCCAAGAATATTTCAGCAGCGCAAATTGGCCTCGATAGGGAGAAAAATACAAAGTTAGGTGGAGTTGGAGAGTTAAGGAAGAGCTGCATGTGAAGGTGCTACGATAATAAGACATTATGTGCCATTCTCAAAGAACTCTTAAAACTGTGTTTTAAAAGAACTACAAACAATTTTAAACCACGCAAATTCTATCTTCTGTCTGTATGTGTACAAATTTGGTTGTGTCTGTGTTTTTTATTCATCATTGGTCATTTACTTTCAAAATTATTATTATTTTTTTAAGTAAGAAGGCTGGCTCTCTTACCTCTTACCCACTTCCTCATCTCTCTCCCTCCTTTTCTCTCTACCTCTTTTCCTCTGTCTCTGTCTTTCTCTGTCTCTTTTCTCTCTCTGTCTCTCTGTCTCTCTCTCTTTCTCTCTCTCTCTGGTACCTCTCCCCCATTTCCTTCTCTTTCCATGCTTATTTAATAAACTTCTCCATCTTCTTAAGAAGAAGAAGAAGAAAAAGAAGAAGAGGAGGAAGAGGAGGAGGAAGAAGAAGAGGAGGAGGAGGAGGAGGAGGAGGAGGAGGAGGAAGGCTGATTAGATGCTGCCCCTATGTTTGCCAGTAAACAACCTAGTCTGAATGAGAAAGGGAAAAAAGCCTCTCTAGAGGAAACACAGGAGGGCCGTTGGCTATCAGCCCATAAAAGAAACGAAAGGAGAATTGGAAAAGGGAGTGAGTTAAATAAACAGAGCACAGCCCTATCCTAGAAGGTTCTGGTGGAAGCATGGAAGACAGACGTGTAGGAGGTGCCGGCAAGCAGCTGGCTGCCTGGGCTGTCAATTCCTAATACTGGAATCTGTTTGCCTGCGCTTCCTACATATGTACAATAAACATCACAATGCAATATCCGGATAGGAACCAGATAGTAGGGCAGATAAATACGAATTTGAAGGAACATTAGTAAACTGTACACTGTCCAGAGGAGCATTGCTTCCTAAAGAAGTTTGGGCAGCCCCGCCTTCAGGAAGAGCTCATATATGCACAAGCCCGTTCATTTTCCCCTTTGTGGTTCTCCCGACTCCTGCTGCACATCCACAGTACTTTTTTACTTATTGTACTTTAAAACACAATTTGTATTTTTTGTTATCTTCTTTCATTCACTGACCTACATTTCTTTTGCATTTTTTCTATAATTTTCCCTTAGTAAGAAGAAATTTTATTGTTGACTCTGTCTCATTGTTACAAATATGACTACATTGTTTATATCTTATTCATTTAATTTTTGAAGGTCATATATGCCCAGGGATTTCTAATTTCTTCTTTATTTTCCAGATTTGGGGGATTGCAATTTCTCAAAGAACTGCCTGTTGGTCTGTATTTGATTGGAAAACTGCAGTAATGTTTTTTTTTACCCCTAACTTTATTAATTTGGATTTCTCTCTATTTCATACCCTTCCTCCTTCCTAACCTCTCCCCTCTCCCCTAGTGCTCAGAAAGGGGGAGCCCTCCTTTCCTACCATCTGATGCCAGCCTAGCAAGTCTCACCTGGACTGTCTGCATCCTCTTCCTTTGTCCCTTTTCAGCATCTAAGAGAGATACTACACTTTTATCCTTCCAAGAACACAAGCATGAAGCACCCTATCGTTGACACATTCTTAGCATCTCCAGCCAATATGGCTTTTCTTCTGAAAAATTTCATGCTTTTTATTCATCAGTAACTGATTGCTTTATGATTGTTTGCTTATTTTCTTAAATCTGTTTTTTTTTTCTTTCAAGATATTTAGAGACATGGCTCCATTTCCATTATAAAGCTAAGAGTTTAGTGAAGGAGTGTGCTCTGAGTGAGCACATGTCAGACACAAACTGCTTTCCATACACTTGTAGTGATAGGCATGTGAAGGGATAAGCTAGGCCTTTCCTGGTGGTGATAAGAAGGAGGAGGACAGTAGAGTTGACTCTTTCTTCCACTGCAGCTCTCCTAGGTGTCAGAGAGTTGACACTGTTGACCCTGAATGATTTACCACGGAGTGGGACATGGGGACGGTGACAGGTTCTATCTGCAGGCAGAAGATGGTGACGGTCAAAAATGAAGGGATGATGCTTGACTGGGATTCAGGCCGGAAGAATTTGGGTTACATGAATGTAGGATGCGTTTCTAGTTATTAATGCAGGAAATAACCAGGCTAGTTTGCCCCCTTGTGTCTAAGAATACTATACAAACAGTAGAAAGCATTAACATGTGCCAAGTAAAGGGTAAATTTTACTTTATATGTTCGAAAATAGGTATATTTTAGTTTTCTAAATTAATATAGATTCAAACGCTTAGTAAATATTGCAGATTTACAAAATTCATGTCAAAATACCTTTCTGGGTCATCTTAAACATCAGAATTGTGCATATCTATTGCAAATATGAAGAAATTATGCTGCTTCTTGTTCCAGTAATTAAACCTTGATAACATCTTATCCAAGCTTGGAGAAAATCCTTCTCCTAATGCAATTAAATGGAACTCATTGCACATGATAGTCATTACCCCCACCCCCTTTCTAGCTTTACTAATTAATATGTTTTTAGTAATGTGTGAGAAATCCTAAGTAATTTTTTGAAATTACTCTTACTTTATGTTACATGCTTTAAGAACTTTCAAGTACACCGAGTTGTTCAAAACTAGAAGAAACATTATAAGTACAATAATGAAATGCTAGTGCTCTCATAATTCCTATGATTGCTTCCTCGAAGTTTGAATGGTAACTTCAAGGCGTCAGCTTAGTGGATCTTGAAGAGGCAGTTGTCAAATCCATTCTTTTTTTAGTGTGTGTGTGTGTGTGTATGTGTGCGCGCATGTGTTTATGTATGTATGGATGTCAGAGTCCAACCCTCAAGTGTCATTCTTGAGGTGCTGTCCACCTTAGATTATTTTATATAAATATCTCATTTATTTATTCTTCAAACATTCATACAGGCACAAAATATATCTTTATCAAATCTATCTCTCACTCTCTACTTCCAATTTTCCTTAGGGACTCTTTTCGGCTCCTCACAGCACCACACCTTTATGTCGACTTCTTTTTCCCCTGATTGATTGACTGATGAGTTCATTACTTTGGTTCACCGAGACCAATTAGTGCTGCTGATATGCACATAAGTGTGGGGTCCTCCATGCGATCATGAGTGGCCTACCAGTGGCCGTGCACCTAAGGAAAAGTGATTCTGTACCTCAGCAGCTATAAAGTAAAAATAGTTTCCCCGTTAAGAGTAGAGATACGGGAGCCCCTCTCCCTCCTTTCTGGACATTTTAACTGGCTTGATCTTGTGCAGGTCTGGTGCAGGTAACCACAGCTGCTGTGAGTTGACGTGTACAGCAGCCATCAGCTCACAGCACTCCTCCTCATCCTCCAGCGCCTACTTCCTTTCTACACTTTTCCTATACGGTGTCCTGTGGTTTAAGAGCTAAGGGTGATTACAGATGTGCCGTCTACAGCCGAGCACTCAAACTTGTTTGGATAGCAATCAGTTTCTGCATTAACCATTATCCACTGCAATAAAAAGTGTTTCTGACCAAGGTTGGGAAAATGTTTCAAATAGGAAACAAAATGCATTTGAACTGAAAAGAAAATAAATCATGATATGGAAAAATATAGGATATGGGTTGCTAACCCAAGGGTCAAGACAAAATGCAAATCCCTCCCAGTTATTGTAAAGAACTTTCAATCCTGGATGTCCTCGCATGTTAATTTGACTACACACATACAAAGGAAATAATTATCTATCACATATTTATTTCACGCAGTAGAACAAAGGAAAATGCTTCACTCTGATCACATTTGTCAGGAGAGTTATGAATTGCTAATGTTGGAAAACATATCATAGCATTAATTTTAACAAATGAATAAAAAATATTCAAATATACTACAGAAGAAGTATTATCTGGGCTTAGAACAGGACAAACAAGAGGGCTCAGTGGATAAAGGGGGAACAAGTTACAACGTGCACTGACATGTGGAAACATCACAACGAAACCTGTTACAAAAATTTATTAAAAATATAGTTTTAAAAGGCAGATAAATCATCACATCAATAAAGAGAAAAGCTATGATTTTTGTGGATTAGAAAGCTCACTACTGTGAGGACATACTTTTCCTGTTTCTTTCTAAGTGTGTAGTATAATCCTATGGAAATCCTGATGGGTTAATTTTCAGAAACCTGAAATGCTAATGTAAAATTCATATGGAAGCACATCAATCTAGGATATGTATGACATTCTCTGAGACAAAACAAAGAAGAAGGATTTATTCTATTTTATGAAAAGGCTTGTTATAAAAGACAGGCATTTAGAGGAATACAAAAAAGAGAATGCATCCCAAAATGTATTCACATGTGACATTTAAAACAAAGCTGGCATGCTAGTATGTTGAAGTACACACTGTGCTGATATAGTAATATATGCTATATATCTAGGTATATAAATATATCTATGTATAAATCAGTGTAAATATAAAGGAAAAATACAATTCTTGAATTACCTTGTAATTGTCCCATACCACCGGGATATTTCTTAAGTCAGGCTAGTAAAAACTGTAAGAAAAAGGCTTCCATTTTAACAATATTAAAAATTCAACTAAAAACAACTATGCTACAAAAAATACAAGAAGAACCTGGAAAATGCTTGTAAAATGTAAGACAAAAATGAGCTGCCTTTCACCATAATATGAGAAAAATCTCAATATAGAAACAATTACTAAATATGAGCCCATCTTCCCCAAAGTATACAAATGTCCAATAATTACTAGTTGGGGAGATGTAAATTAAAACCAGCATGAAACATCAATACAGAGAGTTGCCAGACTTGAACAGTTCAGAATTAATTTACTATTATTTTATCCTTGTGTATGTATGAGAAATAATAAAAAGAAGATGAAAGTATTGTATGAATAAAGAAGTCAGTCACATTAAAAACAAAAGAGTGGTGATCATCAATCATTTCCATTTTTGGTGATGTAACAAGACTTGGAGGTGCTTCTAGAGTGCTTCCTGAAATGGAGGAATGGGTTATCCCTTTTCATCAAATTGCCTCCGTAGCTGAAGAAGAAACGTTACAACAGGAAGGCTTTGCTCTCCTGCGTAGCACCACGAGAGCAAACGCCTCACCATGTAGCGCCAGGAGTCATACGGAAGAAAGCTGGTGTATGCTAGGTTTTCTATGTCTCCCTCCAGGACACTGAGTATATAAATGCGAAGGGTAAAAAGATCCCCCATGGATGAGAACATGACTGTCCATGGACAGAGCTGTTGCATGTGTTGTGGGAGACTGATCCAGTGAGGAATCATGTGTGGTGTGGCCAAGGCAGTCTTGGGATGCCCAGCAGCCTCCCACCCATTTGTCCTTGTGTTACCCACTTGCTTGTGTTACATCTTCCTCGCGTGGTGTGAGCTCCATGTTTATCAGAGCATGTCATGAGCATGTGTCTCCTGCCATTCCTCTTATTAATCTCGACAGGCAGAGTTGGTGCAGCGTCTCACCGCTGAACTAGATTGCCCCTGCTACTAAGGGGGAAAGCAAGGGAGTGCTAGGGAGGAAGGTTTATAAACCATCAAAAGTCTCTCAAGTAAAATTTCTTGTTTTATGGACCATGTCTGCATAATATGAACAGAAGGAAGGAATAATTAGTTGGCATTTAGCCTATCAGGAAGGAGACTAGCAATGGCAATATGGCTCAGCAGATAAAGTCTCCTGGTGCCAAGCCTGATGACCCAAATTTGATTCTTGGGACCCACATGCCTGGAGGGGAGAACGAACTCCCAAAAGTTGTTCTCTACCTCCAACAAGAAAATAAATAAATGTAAAAAAAAAAAATTAAAGGGAAAGCAAAGAGGTTGCAGGATTCCGCCAACTATGTGGGTTGGCTTCTACACGCGAAGAAGTATTGCTTCTACTGTCTTCCTGGGAACGATATTTCTTCACTCTGAATCTTTTAGGCATCGATTGGAAGAGAAGACTAAATGAATTAAACTCATGCATCCTCTCCATTCCTGTCTTCTAACTCTCTCTTCCTTCTTTCTTCCACCCCAAACTACACTCAGCAACTCACTGTGGCGGTCTTCAGTTCACAAAGATTGTGCCATAAACTGTCAGGTCGCAGTGTAAAAACTGCTGAACAACACAACTGCTTTAGTACAAAACTGCCTGAAAGGGAAACCCTGAGTCCCTCCTTTCTAGGAAAATAACTGAGGTGACTGTGCACGTGCACTGCCTTCCCGCATTTGGAAAACATTAACTATAACCAGCAACTGTATACTCTATCTCAAATGAAAGGAAAGCAATATTCTGTTGTCCTGCTTTTATACTAATCTCTTTAAAGATCTGTTTTGTGTTTAAACATGTGCCTCCTGGTTTAGGTGCTGGGAATTAAGCGGCAGTCCTCTGCAAGACCAGCACAGGCCTCTAACTTCTGAGCCACCACTATCGGCCACTCATACCTTAGAAGAAATGAAATAACATATTATTAGCAAAGTTGCATTTTATTTTATGTATTCCCACAGTTCTGTGTCTTTACTTCTTCCCCAGATAAAATGATTACAGAAATTTAGTATGTGCCCGTATGGTGCGTATTTTAATATTTTTTAAGTATGTATCCAAAAATCCTGGTCCTATTTGCTTTAATTTATACAAGTGGTATTATATTGACTAGACCCTTTAGCTAATTCTGCTTCGTAGTCTCACTTTGCAAAAGTATCTGTTGCTCTTCATTACTTCTGCTATTGTTATTTTAGGAATCTTTATAGATTATGATGAATTTTAGTCTTTGTTCCTAGTCATATCTTCCACCATCCCACCCATCCTTTCACTTTGCCTCTAAAGATAATAGTTCACTCTCATTCCTGCCCAAATCTCCTTCACATAGGGGACAGCTATTATTGAAAAAAAATTGCAGGGTCAGCTGACCAACAGAATATGAATAAAAGGATTATTTCATTTCTAGACAAAATAGTTAAATAGAAAGCATGTTGGTTGTTTTCTTGTTTTTAAGATTTATATATTTATTTTATGTGTATGAGTGCTCGGTCTGCATGTACCCCTGCACACCAGAAGAGGGCATCAGATCGATCACATTACGGATGGTTGTGAGCCACCATGTGGTTGCTGGGAATTGAACTCAGGACCTCTGGGAGAGCAGACAGTGCTCTTAACCTCTGAGCCACCTCTCCAGCCTGGTTGTTTTAGTGTTACGGATACTTGTAATTCATGTGGAAGGAGAAAATTTACAAGGACCCAGTCGGGTAGGAGGAGCTTTGGTTACCAAATTACTATGTATACAAATTTGACCTATCCACATTCAACTGAAATGCCATGAGAGACTCTTGTTGTAGATGTAAGGTTGGCTTGTTAAAACAGCGAGCATCACTTTACTCCCTGAATGTTTCTGGAAAAACATCCAAAGTTATAAAGGACCTCACTTTAGCTGAAAGAATGATTTTGGACCACTTAACATATCCCATAATACCCCGTGATACCACCTACCTGAAGCTCTGTGGTGTGGCAGTCTGGCTTACTGGACCCCTGTTCCTAGAGTCCGTTGGGCAAGCACACAGCATTCTTCTACAGAATTCTCAGAGCATTATCTTGAAAATGCTCCTTCTCTCATACTCTGTGTCTCAGGCTCCTTAAGTATGTGGGTTGTCGATAAATGTTCCTAATCACCCTGATCTCAGGATAAATATTTTCTAAAAATGAGTAAGAGCTTGGCCCTTAAGATTGATTGTTGGTTTAGAACTCTACAGAACACAGAAAGAGATTTCTTAACAGACCTTAAAACAGGCAAAACTGCTGGGGGAAAAGTGTGCTAGACATGTTGGTTGACACTAATTGGACACAACAATGTTTTTAATTCAATTAAAATGAATATTTATTAAGTATTCTAAGATTAAAAGTCAAACATATGGAGTTATTAGCCACTTGAGATGTAGACAGATTCTTTCAGAGAAAAGGGAAGAAACTGTAGTCCCACTAATTTTTTTTTTCAGTCCCACTAATTTAAGAAAATGTCAAAAATTCTGTGCAATTCTGAAGAAGATATGACCACATGGAAGAAACAATGCTAAATAATTGTTCACCTTCTGTTTCATATGTTTATATTTAGTTTATTAGAGTTTATTATATTGCTCAAATTAATAAATCCCTCATTTAATACCAGCTGAAAATATATACCCAAGTAAGAAATTTTGCCACAGAATATAATTTATTCAGACTTAGTCCATGACAGCCTTATAACTTATTTGTGCAGGAGATATTTGTTATGGTTGCTTTGGCTACTCAGCACCTGTTGTCACTTATTCCATTGAGGTATCGCCAGAGAGACAACTCCTTTCTTCTTGTTGCATTGGCATCATTAACATTTATTGCCTGTCTCCAGATGAGAAATGAAGCTGTCTTTGTTTTTACCTTGACTGAGTCAGTCTTCAACTCTCCAACGAACATTATCTTCTCTCACATTAGGCATAGAAGGGAACTGCAAATTGTCACTGATAAACAGGAGGTTTTGTTGCAAAGTTATTATTTTGGCATTATTTCAACGTCTCATGATCATTTTCTTAGTCTGATTTGAATAGCACGAATAAAATTTGTCAAATTCTTAAAATGTAAAAGCCTCAAACAAATATAGCAGCTAATCTCAGATCTCTTGTTTGTGGCTTTCAGAAGTATTATCTGAAGCAGGCAAAGGGAAGTGAGACAAATGCATAGCTGTAGCAGGAATTTACTGTTCTGTGGGTTCCTTTTCCTTCCACCCTCCTCCACCTCTTTTCTTCTACCCTTTCCATGACTTAACACTAGATGGGGGAGAAAAAACAACAGAGGGGAAAGGGTGTGACATCGCTGTTAGACCACTCCCTGCTTTTCGGGGTTTCAAGTTCCTTTGGGAAAGTTTGGCGCTCACTATCAGGATATCAAGTTAGTTTCTTCTTCTTCTTCTTCTTCTTCTTCTTCTTCTTCTTCTTCTTCTTCTTCTTCTTCTTCTTCTTCTTCTTCTTCTTCTTCTTCTTCCTCTTCTTCTTCTTCTTCTTCTTCTTCTTCTTCTTCTTCTTCTTCTTCTTCTTCTTCTTCTTCTCCTTCTCCTCCTCCTCCTCCTCCTCCTCCTCCTCCTCCTCCTCCTCCTTCTTTGTGCAAGACTCCTTAACAAAGTATCCAACCACCAACCAGCAACTCACCCATGGGTTCCTCTGAAAACTTTCCAGAATTCCAAAGTCACACACTCATAGAAATTATCTGCAGCTGGTAAAATCATGGCCCTGCCATAGCATGAGGCAAATCACAGTCAGCTGCTGCAAAGCAGCCCCATATCCCCATATGTGGGATTAAAACAAAAATATATTCTGGTAATATTTCTGCATTTTTTTAATTTATTCACTTTATATGCTCATTGTAGCCCTCTCCTTCCTCTTCTCCTGGTCCCACCCTCCCTCCCTCTTTCCCCTTCCACCCTCTCCTACTCCTTAGATAAGAGGAGCCCCCCCCCCCCAGGCAACCTACTCCAGCCCAACAAGTTGCATCAGGAGTCGGTGCAACTTCTTCCCCTGTGGCCTGGCAAAGCACACTCCCAAGGATGAAGTGATCAAAATGCGGGCAACAGAGTCCAACACTGGTCTAGGGATCGCCAATCCAAGAGAGATGTACAAGGTAATCTCTTGCCGCTGGGAAATGAAAGGAGGGGGTCTGTTAGCTCGAGGCTCTGGAGCAAACAACAGGAGCCATTTTCCTCTGTTCAACCAGTGGGTAACAAGAGTGCAGAAATACGAAGACTCAGTATCGATGACTTAATGCATGCCACTGAAGGCAGCTTGGCTTCGGATCAGTCCTCAGATAAATCTCTTACACCAACTCCATAGGTTTCAGGTAGCGGTTGAATTGCTTGGAAAGCAAAAAGCACAGTTGGTAAAAACCTGGTAACAGAGCCAGCGTTTCCCACAATTGCCACCCTGGCCTGCTCCTTGTATTTTTTGGTGTTAAAGTTCCCACAGCCCCTGGGCAGGCTGGGAAGCCAAAAGGAGCAGAAGCCCAAACAGGGTCAAAGTGTTAAAGAGAATGAGCCCATTTCAAGAAATAAGTTAATTTTGAACAAATTTTACTGCCAGAAGAGCAGCCTTGGGCTAAGAGATTACCACCATTAACTTTCCCAGTAACCACTAAAAGCTTCAGAGCTCAAAGTGGCTGCTACATTAAGTCTGAAAAACAGGGCACATTCCGTCAAAGAAACAAACCAAACGAGCCATTTCTGGCAATATTGTGTTATTGGCAAGTTATTAAAAATAACAAGTAAAAGAAAAGCCATTAAAAAAAAAAAACCAGAAATGGAAACGTGGAAGTTTTGGGTTACATGTAAACATGTTTTTGTCTTAATTCCAGGTGTGGGATATGGAGGCTGTTCCAGTTTGTCCCTAGCTGATAACTGCCTTCTGAGAGGTTTGTCAGCTGTGAACTACCTCATGCAGGGGTGTGGTCTTTGTCAGTGGGGATAAAAGCCAGCCCCAAAGAGAGACTAGGGGCTCTGGGAAAGAAGAAGGCTGCTGGAGCTTCCCCTCACTGCTCCTGGTTGCAGTTGATGCAGTACAATAAGAAGTCAGGGGTACCCTGAAAGGAGGACTGGGCTTGCCCCCAAGGAACCCGGCAACCCTAAAAATCTGGAAGCAGCTAAGGAAAACTATGCCCCTTCTCCCCAATAACCTTCTTTCTTCCCTACTGGGTGTTGGGGTGTTGGAAGGAATTGGGTTGGAGTAGGGAGAAAGAGATTTAAGGAACCCAAAATAAAAATAGTTGGTTAAAAGCATGCCAACAGTATCACATATAAAGTAATGACAGATGTGTTTGGGCTTTTAAATAAAGAAATCACGTTTTCTTTAAAAGGAAGACATAGAAAACAGAAAAAGTACCCAAAGCACACAAATTCCTCCTAATGAAAGCACAACTTTATTTTACTATTAGATGTCAAACTTATTGTCATATATTTAAAATGAGCGACACCAGGGATAAAAGAAAAAAAAAGTAAAAATCTGTCAAAGTCAAAATCTGCATTCTAATAATATGTATGCTTTGCAGCTGCCTGATTGCTTAGCTGCTTTTTAAAATATATTACAATATTAAATTTCACTTCAAAACTAAGGGAAATTAAAGAAGATTGGTGAAAACATACCACAGTTTGCTTCAGATGCTGGAAGTTCTTGCGATTGGGTCTCTGATTGCGTTGCCATCCAATAACATTAGCTTAGAAATCATTTCTAAATTGCTCTTTTCCTGTGCAATGCTGACATAATGAGCAAAAGTAATTAATTCCTGAAACAACTTTTGCTTCCTAAGCCAATCCCCTACTTAATGTCGGTAACTGTAGACATGTTTTCATCTGTAAAGCTAAGATGTAGGCATAGAGGTGTGGTGATAGAACTCAGGAGGCAGAGGTACTGTCTGCTAAGCCGGGTGAGTTTTGTTCAATCCTTGGAATGTACACGGTAGAAGACGAGAGAACTGATTGTCCCCAGTCATCATCTGGCTTCCATAGTTGCACAGAAATACAACATATAAATAAATGTTAAAAAAAAAAAAGAAAGAAAGAAAGAAAGAAAAAGAAAAAGATTAGTTGTTAAGAGCATGTGGTCTTCCGGAGCACGTGAATTGGTTCTTATCTCGAACATTAGTGTGAAGGTTACTGTTAGTGTTTTATGATGCTTAAGGTAAGTACCCATTTTTAATTTAAAAGACAGCAAGTGTTGATGGAGAAGTTGCATGCTTAGATCAAGCTAACGTGATTGACAAGAGTGAGTTACATCAAGCAATAGATTTCATTTTCACTATACATGAAGCATCTTGTATTGGAAGAATATACCATCTAGAATGTTCAGAGAGATGACAATGTGTTGCATCCAAGTGTCAAAGGGCAACCTAATTCTTTTGTTGAGGACTAAGGTAAGCAGTGACTTTAAGTTGGAGCTGATGTGGGAATTGAATAGGTGACTCAGAGGTCAAGAATATGAATGTAAGAGAGACCAAGTTCCTAAACCAGCACCCATCTGGGCAGCTCACAACTACCTGCCACTCTAGCTCCTCAGCCACCTGCACAATCACATGTGCATGTGCATTCAAGCGTGTGTGCATGCACACACACATACACGCACACACTCATATACACATGCAGACATAATACACTTACATATGCATATACATGTGCATGTGCACACACAGAGTCATATACACACACAATACACTCACACATGCATACACACACACACACATACACACATATATACAATCACACACACATTCACACACACACTATGAATTAACTATTTTAAAAGCTACAGCTGGGATGTAATATATGAAAGAATAAAAAGGAGAGATAAAATCAAAGGAAAAAAGTGACCATGTTCAGGATGTGCAAGGTCCTGGCCTACATTGTCACTTGCCTTCATACACACACACACACACACACACACACACACACACACACATATATACACACACACACATACACCACACACAAACACACACACAAACACACACACATACTCCTCACACAAACATACACACCACACACAAAGACACATACACACAAACACACACACACACACACACCACACACGCCACACACATACACGTGCGTGTGTGTGTGTGTGTGTGTGTGTGTGTGTGTGTGTGTGCATGAGAAGGAGAGGGAGAAATTTACTGAGTTATATGCCTAGCATTAGAATAATTCCTTAACAAGCTTTTCCTAAACAAGGTTTGATATGCTGTGTGGCCATTTGCCACAGCTTCCTAGTAAACCCAAGGTTACAATTTCACAACACGCTGCAAGAACGTCATAGAACCACTGTGGCTATTTAAATGCTTGATGTACTTCAAAATTACAAGTCAAGTATTTTTTATTCTTGATATATGGATAAAGAAACCAAAGTATGCAAAGAGTATGTTTTGCACCTACAGCATACCACCAGGGAATGGGCTTCGTTCTGGTTTCAATCTGGTTTTGCCGTCAAAGCTCACAGCCTTTCAACACTTGAATATATTATTTTACACCTGTGCTCTAATCTATTACACAATCCATCCAGTTTTAAAGGGCTGCGATGTCGCCCTGCCTTGATTTAAAAGAATCATTGGATGGCACTAAATGCCAACCTGATGCTTCATTTCTCAGATCTTTAATGCATGAGAAAATCTCTTTTATCCTCACCGTTTCCCTGATAAAACTAGTAATTTATAGTAACAGGTGCGCACTGCCGACCTTCATGTTCCGCAGTTCTTACGGCTCTATCCTCACTGACAGACGAGTTGTCTCACAGGCGGTGTGGCCCACAAAGAAACAGCCCCAGTTTTACCTGTGAAGGATGCACCCACAGGTATAGGTGTATATTTTCACTAGCAATGGGAAACAGGGCATAGAAATGAAATGACTATAATATAGCCATAATTAAAACAACAAGAATTAACTGGGTGTGGTGACTCACGTCTTTAATCCCAGCACTCAAGAAGGAGGAATGAGGGAGATGCTTATTCAGGAAGATTGCCATGAGTTTGAGACTAATTTGATCTGTAGAGTAAGTTTCAGACAAGTTTAGGTTATAGCAGAAAACTGCCTCCTCTACACTGCCACTCCTAAAAGAAAAAAAAAAAAACTCTTCAAGACAAAAACACAACATAAATATAATTCCAAGGAAGAAAGGTTTAAATATAAAAACTAACTTGATGTAATCATATTATTGGTATATATTTGTTGTGTGCACTGATGAGTTTAATAAGGATAATTTCTGAAAATTTATCATATACTTTACCATATTTAGCCCCCACCTTCCCCTTTCCCTTTCTCTATCCCCTCTAAATACCTTCCTCCTTAAAAATATTTAAAACCATGAAACCCAAATGACAATCTCATTTGGTAACTTAATATTACCGGGCGAAATAAAATTTAAGAAGCTAGTTCAAGGGTTTGTTATAAAATCAAAATTTTAATTCATGCAGATGCTATAAGGATAAAAGAGATCAGAAAACAATGTTAAGTAAACGAACAACCTTCCAAATCATTCACAAATTATCGTAGGCAGAGACGTATTCATTAAACTAATATAAGGTTTTAAAACCTTACAATGAAGATTAATTGTGACTGTCATCACTAAGAAACTGTCAAATGTTTGAAACAGAAGTGACACTAAGTATGAAAAAACTAATCACTAAAATTAAAGGATAGAGAATGTGTCTCAACATGTGTAACCTTTGTTGTGGCATTTGTTCTTCCTTGCAAAAAGGTTACAAATAAATATAAACAACATAAAAATACATGTAATAATCTAGCAAGAAGCGTTAGTATGCCAAATCTGTGAGCTATTAAGAGATGATACACATCTCATAATCAACTCTGATTATTCAATAGCTAAAAAAATGTGTTAATATTTAGAAGATTAATTCAGCATATTGTATTAACAAGTAAAGAAGAAAAGCACATAGAACTCAATATATGTGGAAAACAAGATTGGCTTTCTACTTCTTTGTTGTGAGAAGTTCTCAGAAAATAAAAATAACAATAATAGAAAGGAGAAGGAGTAGAATGAAAAAAAAAAGGAGTATGTGGGAGGTGGAGAATGACAGGGACATATTAAGACCCCTCTTCAAATTGATAATTTTATATTCAGCATCTTGAAACACTTCAGGTCATCACGGGCAAGAGATTGAGCTATGAGTTATTTGCTGTAGTAATAGGAGCAAACAGTTTCTACAAATGTTATTACACTTCAGCATTGCGTAGTAGATTTTAGTCAATTCAGCACAAAAATAAAAAAAAAGTTAAAATGCATTACATAAACATGGATATACATTTTCCCTACTTGTTCATGATTTGTCTACATAGAAGTACTAAGCAATATGAAGACCAGGCTACTGTTACTGACAAGTAGGCAACATAAAAAGTGCTTTAAAGAAATGTTAACTAGTGAGGTCCATGTTAAGATGTTTCAGAGGGAGTAATATTAGCAACTGGGCTAGAGATCATTCTTGCGATATTTGGCAAAGAATGTGACTGCTTTCTTACCTTATCTTGAGAAACTACCTGTGGCTAAATTGAAAAGTAGTCAGTTAATTTCCTTGGCACAGACTATTTCAAAATAGTTAATATTGACCCTGTTGTTTAGTTATTAGTGATCACTCTTAGGCAAGGCTACAGTGAAAAAGATGAAGCAGGACAAAAAGAAATGCAGAATGCAAAATGTGTAGTTTAAAGTGAAAAAGGGGCACCAGAAATTTTATTGCGGATATAAGGCTTGTGTTGAAGGAGAAAATGAGTTGCCTTATGTTATTGGAGGAAGGCGTAGGAGAGTGCCCTGAAAGCAAGACCTCATTTTAATAAGTTTTCAATTTGGTTAAAAAAAAAAGGAAGAAGACCTACAAAATGGAAATCTGTTACGGATGTAGAGGGTGAGAGAGTAAGGCTCCATTCCAGGAAGGCAGCCCAACTTAGCAGTGTTGTCCACATGGTTCTGACTTTATAGGCAGGTCCCTGTGAATAAAGTGGCCGTGTTATCTTCCCCCGTGGTTAAAAAGAGCACCGGATGGCTGGTTTGTAGCAGGGGAGTCCATCGTGTGAAGCTGTGAAGGTGAAGGCTGAGTAGCATTGTAATCTGCATGACGTTGAAGATGCCAGAGCTATAAGACATCTGCCAAGAAGAGCTGCAGACCAGTAATGGAACCATCCCAAAAGAAAGAACTGTGTTGCACTCATAAAAAGTGGAAGGCGGAAGCACCAAAAGCCCTCTGACGGAGCTAAAGGAGATGCAATTTGACTGTTAAGTTTTTAATCTTGCTTTGGCCCAGTGCAATACTAAGTTGTCTTTCTTCCTTGTTATAATGGTAACATATATTCTGTGCCATTGACTGCTTGAAGCATACAATTTCCTTTTTCATATTATGAGGAGGGGGTGGGGGATGAAACAACTAAGAGATTGCCTTGGATTTTAGAAGAGAATTTGAACTTTTACACTGTGTTGAGACCATGAAAGACTAATTTGGGGACCTTTGAGGTTTGAATCAATGAATTTTACATTATGATCTGTCCACAAGCCTACAGTGGCCAAGGAATGGTATGTGGTAATTTGAGTGACAATTGCTCCTATAAGCTCATATGTTTGAATACTTGGTCCCCAGTTGGTGGAGCCACTTTTAAAGGATCAGAGGTTGTGGTCTTCTTGTAGGAAGAGTTGGGTTACTGGGGGGTGGGATAGACATGCTTTGAGATTTCCAAAGGAATGTTTCTTTTTTCAATGTCTCTGTTTCTTCCCCCTACTTACAGAACAAGATGTGAACTCTCAACTCCTGCTCCAGTGCCATGCCTGTCTGCCTACCACTGTGTTCCCTGCCATCGTGATTGATGTTGATTGACTTTAAGCCTCTGAAACTGTAAGCCCAAAGATGCCTTGGTCATGATGTCTTATCATAGTTATAGAAAGGTACATAAGTGAGCCTAAGCCAGCAAAAGTCTCAGCATAGTTTGTATAGGACTCATGAAGCCTCCACTATTAGTCGAGGAACTATTGGTAACTGGTTACAACTGGGAGAGGAAGACTCAGCTTTCTTCATGTTTGTGGCCTTTGAGGATGACCCCCAACCCCAGTACATTGTTCCATGTCCAGGCACATACAAGCAGCACTAAGGGGACTTAGTGGATTTGAAAACAAGCACATGAAATTGAGGCAGGGGGTAGATGGTGGAGGAATTGGAGATGATGGTATGGGGTGTGGATTCTCATGTTCTCTGGTGCCTCACCTTTGACCATGTCCCCTGGAGGGGGAGACCTGGTGGCACTCAGAGGAAGGACAACAGGTTACCAAGAAGAGACTTGATACCCTATGAGCATATACAGGGGGAGGAGGTCCCCCTCAGGAACAGTCATAGGGGAGGGGAATAAGGGGAAAATGGGAAGGAGGGAGGAATGGGAGGATACAAGGGATGGGATAACCATTGAGATGTAACAAAAATAAATTAATAAAAATGGAAAAATACATTATAAGTACATATGAAATTCTCAAAAAAAGTTGGATTTAAACAGAATTAAATTTATTAAAAGTATTGGATATTTGACAACTTTAAGGAATATAAGATTTGATTTCTGAATGAAGATATGATAAAATTTTAATTATATTTATAGGCATTTATTCATATATGTTAAAGTATGTGTATATGTATGGTTTGTACTCATGTATACATATGTGTGTGGGTCTGCTGTGCACATGTGGAAGACACTGGGTGTCTTTCTCTGTCATTTTCCACTTAATTTTTTTTTTTGACTCCACTTTCAATTGAACCTGCAATTTATCAACTAGCAAGGATGGGTGACCAACAAACCACCAGGATCCTCCCGGCCCTGGGATCCCAGGAAGAAAACACCACCACCAGGTTTAAACACTGGTACTTAGGATCCAAACTTAGGTCTTTATGATTATCCTTGCAAGCACTTTCCCATGGTTCCATCACCCCAACCCAACCCAGCACTCACATTTTACTTATATAATTTTTGGATACCTCTAGGAGAGCTTAGGTGTAGGGAAATGGTATGTCTAGCTCTTGGCTAGCATGCTCAGAGTCCTAGGCTCAGTAGTTCAACTCTCAGTGTGGCATGGAAAAAGAGGTACTTGGAGATGAAATATAGGGGTAATGTCTGGAACCAGGGTAAGCTTAATTGTTTTTAACTAATGCTGAAGGGATTGGAGAAGTGACAAAGAAAGCACAGTAGGCAATATATAGAGAGCAGTGGAGGATATTAGTCTAACTACTATTCTAATTTCTTTACCCTAATATACTGCATAATCATCTTTGGAAGCTATAGACCAGTCTTCCTAAGTTTGGAAAAAAGAAGTTATATTTTGTTTTCATGATCCAATAAAACCTCTGAAAACAATGCCTGGGGATTTTTCAATGTGGCACAAAGAAAGTTACAGAACCTGTCAAGGGAGTACTGTTTTATGAAGTCATTAAGAACTTTCTATTATTAATGATGTAGATTTGTATGATCCTGCACTGAAAGTTAGTGATTTCTCATTATATCCCACTGTGATTTACCATGTGAATAGAAGCAATAACTCAAAAGGACAAAACAAAATAACTCAGATGCATGCAACAAATGAGTCATTTTGTTATGGGAATAGGTGGAGGTTTTATGCTAGGTGCTCTATAGGGTGTGCTGAAGGTTTCTAATGAACCAGAGAAGCACAGCACCCCTACAGATGGTTTCAAATCAAACCTGCCATTGAAAATAAAGGAAACACACTTTTGTTTTTGTTTTGTTTTGTTTTAAGAAAAATAAACATTGGAAATGCCAGTGACTTTCTACAATGCTCAATGGTCCATTTTACCTCATTTTTTTCTAGTTAAGCATGTTTAAAAGTCATAGATGAATGAATGAATGAATGGATGAATGAATGAATGAACCAATAAATAATTTCATAGTCTCATCGCATTAGACAAGATAGAACAGACTTAGTTGATCTAAGATCTTCAAGGTACAAAGGCAGAGAGGTGCCCTGAGGTACCAGTGATGAAAGGGTACATACAGAGTGTTTAAGATTTCTTATGACAGAAATGTCTCCTTCAAGTGTTTGCTTTCTTTCTGACCAACGTTAAGGACTCTGGATCCATCCAGTTATTTTACCTTACCTATCTGTTTCTACACCCATTTTCATAAGGTCAAGTAGGACATCGCAGTTCTGACCAATGGCATGTCAAGGATGCCTGTTGCTGTAATACAGGAAACCTAAGTAACATGGATCACATAGTTCTTCCTTTAGAATTTTCTAGATTTACTTAAAGAGGACAAGTGGATCCAGATCATATACATTAAGAGTAAATATTTTACCTCATATGTCAACATTATTTGAATTTAGATAAGACTCTGAAAATACACTTTGTTTGTTTATTTGTTTATGTTTAATATAACTATAAATCACACACGCTTTTACAAACCTGAAGTTGCTCACCATTTCCTTTGTATGCCCACATAATCATGCATGTGAAGAACATGTAGTATACTTTGTTATTGCAAAGTCCACACCTACAGATACACAAATTTAGGAGAAAAAAAATTAAGCATAATGTGTTCCTGTTGGAAATACAGTACTAATTGGAGGAAAGCTGTTAAACTACAAATGGAGATACAAAGCAGAGAGAAGATGCTAGGCAATGCCAGGAAATGATTCTTGGCTACACAATCACTCTCTGCATTGAGAACAACTGAAAGGGACAGAAAGACACTATCTACTTGTGTTCTATTTATGTAGGCAGTCACTAGTTAAATTTTGACTTCTGAATTAAAATGCAGGCTTTAGATGTAAAATTAGATCACGTGGCTTTCTGCTTTTCCTGTTCCTTCCATCTTTTCATCCTACATATAATTATATACATTCAGGATTAAAAACAACACCAAACAAACAAACGGCCTTCCAGTGCAACTAAGTGTCATCTCAGCAATCAACCTTGGCAGCATTGCGGTGTAGGTAAGAATGTACACATGTTCTTCTGTGCACTGCCCCCTCCTCCCTGGGTTTGGTTGCCAATGGCAATAGCTCAGGACTACATCCATGCTCTGTTGTATAGCAGGTTCTGCCTTTGTGAAGGAGGTGCTCTGGTTGTTTTTCTTTGCATATTTATGACTTGCAAGGTGTCCTTGTGTGGCAGGAAGGTCTAGGTTTATCCTGCATCAAGAGATGGGATTAACAAGTTGTTTTTGTTGTTGTTTTGGTACCAGAAAGGGGAAAACTGGAAACCATTAATTTTGTTGCTGAATGACATAATAGGTTAAGAGTGACATAAAATATATTTGCCATGATTTTGTTATATTAACCTTGATTTTCCCAGAAGCCCTCCAGATAGTGGAAAAAACCCTAGATATTACACAATGATCTGCCTCAAATTCTGTTGCAATACAAAGCTGAATAATATTAATGATGTATAAACATATTTCTCATGTTACACAATAATTTATGATTCCAACTGAAATAGGAAATTATTTCTTTTCCCCAAAAGTTTTACCTTCTCTTGTCCTCTTTGCTCCTTATTTATCAATATAGAATGAAATACTCATTCTTTCTGTTCTTCCAGCTTTCTTTGAATCATATTTATTGTTTTTTTTTGATATTTTGAATATTTCTCTGTTTTGAGGCATGAATATAAAAATCTACACTTATTTTTGCTTTTAAAGCTAAACTAGCCAATGAGTCTAGAACAATAAGTAGATTACTTGGTGAATTTTAACTAAAAACTAACAAAGTACTTATTATTTCCCAGATATAAGAGGTCCAGCACTACCTTGTTACTGTTACAAATTTTAAAACATGACATTTATAACTTTTTTCTCAAAGGTATTGTATCTAATTTGGGAGAAAATGGTTGACATTTACACTATGAAAATGGGACAATTACAAAAAAATCCTAAAATATTTCACATATGAATTAGTTTTTTCTTTAAATTTAAGGACAACAGAGTTACCAACAACAAACCTTCACATCCTTAGAGAAAAATAGAGGAAACGAAACATTTTTAATAAAACGTAGACACAATAAAGCTTACTGTATGCTAATTTTATTTATGTACAAATGTTATACAGACTGTATACCAGCTATATAGAAGTGATTTTTTTCTCCTCCTTTATTAATTTATTCTTGTTACATCTCAATGGTTATCCCATCCCTTGTATCCTCCCATTCTTCCCTCCCTCCCAATTTCCCCTTATTCCCCTCCCCTATGACTGTTCCTGAGGGGGATTACCTCCCCCTCTATATGCTCATAGGGTATCAAGTCTCTTCTTGGTAACTTGCTGTCCTTCCTCTGATTGCCACCAGGTCTCCCATTAGAAGTGATTTTAAGACTAATTCTAAGTAAGCTTTGTGACCTAGTCTTTAAATATAGCAGAGTTGATATTAAAGAAACAATAGAAAACTATTATAAAGACATTTGTAGTCCTGTGTTTTACAAAATACACTAAGAGTGCATTGTGCAAATAAATAGTCATGTGTAATAAAGGCTTTACATACAATGACCTGAATGTAAAGAGGCAGTAACACATTCTGGCCATTACAAACTCTACCACTCATGATTCTGAGTCAGGTACACATATGAGAAAGTCAATAGAGACTCAAAGAATCAAAGTTACAACTAACCATCACTTAAGGTTTCAACTTGAAGAATGAAAGTATAAACTTACAAAATTATATTTTTGCAGTATGAGAATAAATACTTTGTGATGGTCATGGTGTTTCATTGCAGCAACAATGACTCTAAGATAATATTTAGTGCTGAAGATGTTGTATAGATACTTTTATAAAATATTAAGATTAATGGCATATTTTACATATAAATTAATTCAGAGACATATTTAGAGAGACATTACTAAGATGATAAAATTTTTACATCATGCTTATAACCTATACTACGCTTTAATACTTATAATGCTGTGACGGTTCATTACCTAAAGGCTCGTTTGTTTCTTCTCTCTTCTCTCATTCCTGATGCAACCTTTTTGCTCTACCACCTGAAAAACTCTTTATAAACAGTCAGAATTGCTTTTCCCTTAGAAAAGAAGTTTTATTGTTTTCCTCACAATCAAATTTTACACAGACCTTTTCCAGATTATTTATTTATTTATTTATTTATTTATATGCCAAGAATTTAACTCAGGGTCTTGTGTATGTTCTGGAAGTGCTAGACCACTGAGCTATGCCAGCATTCTAAGACTATTTCCACCGGGGAGTGGTAGCACATACCTTTAATCCCAACACTTGGGAGGCAGCGGCAGGAAGATTGCTGTGATCTCGAGGCCAGCCTGGTCTAGAAAAGCGAGACCAGGACAGTCAAGGCTACACAGAGAAACCCTGTCTCAAAAAACAAACAAAACAAAACAAAACAAAAAAGACAATTTCCTCTTTAAGTTCTTGGTCTCAGTATGAACTCCTTAGATGGTGCTGTTTGGCAAATAAATCAAATGGAAACACATACCGACCTCTACACCAGCTGATCTCTCTGGCCGTCGCACTGATTATTTTTTTCCCAGCATTGAAAGTTTTAAGTTTATATAACATGTATATATTAATATCTCTTTTCTCTAGGTACCCATTAGAATGTAAGCACAATGAGAGGCGAGTTCACACATCTCATTCTTTCTGTCATCAGCAGTATTTACAACAGACTCTACCATTCGTAGCCCATAACAAATATTAAATGCCATTTTATAATGATCGTGATTTGTTTTCCTCTTTATACAAGGGATATGAGATATGTTCCCATAAATATTTTAAATTATTTTCAACTTGTATTGCATGTTCCATCATTTTATCCTCAGGATGGTATAAATGGCTAATAATTATTAGATATTATTCCAAAAGCACTTGTTTATGTACTTATTAATACTATGTAATTAAAGACTACATTAAAATATTTCTGTACACTAGTAATAGAGCATACTTCATATAATGTCAATGCTATTGTGGTATTTGATATTTGAACTAGAATGACAGGTAATTTTAACTCATTAATGACTTCGTAAATTATTGTATTTTAATTAGTGTATTGTCATAAATGCGTGCTACCACACATGTGTGGGGGACTGAAGACAACTTGGATGAGTCAGTACTCTTATCATTCCACTATGTGCGTAGCTGGGATTGAGCTAAGGATATCAGGTTGTCCTGAGCCATATCCCTGGCCTGCAATTTAATTATTCTTTAAGAACAGGGAATTCCCCCCTTAATTAATGAGGGCTGAATGTTTTTAAAACTTTATCATCTGTATCATATAATAGTAAAGGACAAGTTTATAAGGAAATTACAAACAGCCTTCCATCGGCTGAATGTCCTGTAGTTTTTTTACTAGCTAAAGATGTAGTTAAAATCTCAAAGCACGTTTCAAACTAAATATTAGGTTAAGATGAAATGTAAAATATCACAGTTTTATCTAAATCCATGAGGAAAATGAGTAACGGGCATCTGGTTAGTTCCCTCTGTGGATTTCTCCTCTGCCTCTGTCTCACTTTCTCAACTTTTTTGAGTAATTTTGCACAAATTTTCAGGGTTTATGTAGATTCATGCAATGACATTTATATTTACCTGCCTGTATACCTATATATGCAAAATTTATTCCTATACTGTACAGAGTATAGGAATAAGGCCACTTTTCTGTGATTAATCAGGTTTGTTTGTTGCACAGTTTTCATGACTCCCAACAGTGTATCTGGAACTTTGTAACATAACTGATGAGTATTGCAACCCTAGATAGGAAATAAAAAGTATTTTCCATATAATTATTCTAAATGCACAGAATAGTTCTGATTTAAATGGAAATCAAAGAAGGTGTTACGAGTATACTTTAAGTATGTGATTCTTTTTTTTTTTTTTGTCTGTCTGAGACACCTCCCAAAATATACAAATTAAAAATATTCAAATCAATATTTGATTTGAATCTAGGTGAAGAGATGTTAATTAACATAATGATATCTGTCTCAGTCAATTGGCAAGTTGAAAGCAATTGCTTTGGATATGTCTATAACAAACAACAAACAACAAAGTGGTGTGTTTGTAGAAGTCTGAATCAATACATTTGGAGCCATTTGGAAAATATCTGCCAAACTTTAAAATGGTGTATACTTTACAAGGCATGACCTTTCTAAACAAGAGCCTAGACAGTGCACTCAGATTAGAATGTGAACATACAAATATTGCTAATACTCATGAAATGGCCTGGCAAGTGGGAAGTCCATGTGTATCGACAGGAAAGATAACCCCTCTTTGTGTTATGCTTTGCCTTTGGCTTTGGTTTTGCAGACTAAGTTCTGAATGCGGTACTTTAATTATAGTGGTCAAGGCCAGACCACATGTCTGTCCTTGAGCAATGTCAACTCTGGGCCTCAAATATTTGTCTGCTCCGACCCTGAGATATCCCTGCAGCACTTTAGTGTTTTAAAGTCAGAAAGTCATATGAGGAGCAATGTCCTATCACTCAATTTTCAGAGAAAATAGGAGATATGACCTTTACAATGTAAAATATAGATAGAACAATATGAGGGTTGGGAACATAACTTAGATGGCAGAGTGTTTCCTTCCTATGCATGAATCCCTGAGTCATTTGCAAGCCATGCATAACATGGGCTAGGTGGCAAACACTAATAATTGTAGAATTGAAGAGGTCAGTAGGATCAGAATACAAACTAATAAGTAAATAAATAAAATTATATGAGACAGAGTTTTGTTTTTTGTTTTTTGTTTTTTTTTTTTTTTTGCGGGGGGATCAATAGACGTAAAATTCACTACTGGAATGAATATTTTTGGTTTGTTTTTCTGCTTTAGAATGACAAGTTAGTTTTAGAATGGATTTTGAATGTCTCATTTTTTTTTCTAGTAAACTTGAATTTTGTATTCAATGTACAGAGAAACATTAAGTTACCATGGCGCTTGGTGTCAATATAACTTAGAGACCTGATGTAACCTTACCTGCCGGTAAATACTCTGAAATGTGAAACTCTGAAAATGCTCAGTAGATTAAATAATTTTGTGAGAATACATTATAAAAACATTAAGATAAAGCTAAGCAAATGCATTTTGGCAAGTTCTCATGTGTCTGGAGTACAGTTCTAAGTATTTTACCAATACTAGTAAAACAAACAAACAAAAGTAAAAAGAATCTTCTCAGACATAGAAAATTATAAAACATATCACACTGTTGGAATGCAATGTTCCAGTAAAATTTTGTACTGAATTCCAACTTTGTAAAAAATGCATTGCCCTTTCTAACCTGTGCTCGGAGCGGTGAAATAACATTTCTTGTTAGGAGAATTACTCAGAAAATGTGTTTTTTTTATTTACAGTATCTAGCATAGGAAATACCCTGGTTCCATGACACAGATTCCTTAATGAAATCTGGCAGTATCAACGCAATGATGCCTGTGCTAGTCTATGCAGTCAGCTCCATTACACTGTAAATGTCTGAAAACCAGACCAAACCAGACCAAACCAGACCAAACCAAACCAACCAACTAACCAAACCAGACCAAACCAAACCAAACCAAACCAAACCAACCAACCTACAAAAGTCAAATAAAAACAAACAAACAAACAAAAGAATAAAAAAGAAAATCAGTTTCTGACTTATTATATTCCTTCTGTGTCCAGAAGGAGCACATGCAAATATGAACGAATTAATAATCAAATGGAATTATACAGTTCTCTTTCTTCGCCTTTAAACATTGATTTATCCTAATTCAAATTGCTCTCAGGATTTTGATTTTTGCTTTTTAATATCAAATACCCAAGAGCTATAATATACATTGACATTAAAAAAAATCAGTAAAAATGACAAAGTTTCTATCTAGCATATTAAAAGATTGCTGATGAGAAATCAATGCAAGAAAAAGACAAGAGTGTATTGGATTTATTTCAGATGGATTCTTTCCAGGCAAGCAAAACAGGATACGAGAACCTAAGTTATGCAACAAACACCAAGAAAGACTTGGAGAAGTTATTCCTTTTATAATAGATACACTTGTTCCACTTGTTCTATATGTATTAACTCAAAGTACGCCCAAGACATCCCTGTGTGGCTTAAGTTGTTCTTTTTCTCTGCCTACCACTGAGAATTTTTTTTCTTTGATAGACATTTAGGCTATAAGAATGCCTGGCTGGCATTAATTTAGCCTATCTGCTTTGTCGTCCCTTGTGGATTAGAGACTCATTTGTAATGCTTTTGTTCTAGTTTATAACGAAAGGACAACTGTTGTTCTGACAAACTTCTCTCCTACAGATGTCCTTTCCTAGGAAGTCTTAAAAAATGAGGACAGATTTAGATGCTAGGCAGGTTAGGCAATGTAAGCCTTTTGGAGTTACCTGATAGTACAGTTATTTTACAAGACAGATTATTTCCAGATAATCTTAATAATAGTAGTAATCCTTTACTGACAGAGAAGTGGTTGAATTATTTATAATTATCAAATTTATTATATTAATTTTTGATCATTTAGAAATGGCCCTTTCGCACAGTATTTCTCTAAGTCTTTATTATTCATTCATGACAATTTTACATTATGCAACGACAAAGAATATCTTTGGAATTGTATTAATAAATTTTATCAAGCTTTACTTTTCTCCTAGTCTCATATCAACCACTTCTTGCTGTTGGATAAAATCCACTATCTTCTCCTTTCTCGTGATGGAACAATCCGATAATTTGTCTTTAGGAGCTTAGGAAGAGGTGTACATAGTGCTCACATCTCCCCCAGGGAAGGACTTTAATAATATATATACATAGTTATCACCGTTGCAGAAAATGTGAAAGATCACATCTCTCATTTATTTCCATTTAGGGCATAATGACAATTAGAACTTAATTTCTACTGTTGGTGTTGCGGCCCCAGTGGACAGTGAGGGAGGCTTCAGTTCTGTGCGCTTGAGAGCCCATGTCCACTGGCAAGCCCCGCGGCACAAAACGAGGATCCCTGCACTCTGGCAGAGCCTCATATTGAGCCCAGAACAGGGCCGGGGCGGAGACTGCTTTCCCTGTCTGCACGGATGTTCCCTTGGGTGCTGGCAGGCCTGGTACCTTTCCATAGTGACAGTGGGATGGTTGGCTACCCCAGAGCTCGTGTCAACCCCACATTGGTCCAAACGTTGTATAAAAACCTTTGCTGCTACGCAATAAAAGTAGATCTGCACACGATGCTGCTCTCCGGGGTCCTTTTGCTCGCCCCTCTTGGATCCTGGTTCTTACTTTCTACAAATGACATTCAATATGTAAAAGTGAAAATATGATCATTTTACTTTCATGCCCAGTATCTTTCAGACCCTTCACCACAAATTCTCTAATTCTCTCTCTCTCTCTCTCTCTCTCTCTCTCTCTCTCTCTCTCTCTCTCTCTCTCTCTCTCTCATACACACACACACACACACACACACACACACACACACAAACATATGTTCCTAAAATATAATAATGTCATATAATTTAATTCTTAGTCTATTTTAACCTGTAATATTTAATGAAATTATACATCATATTTAAACATCTATAGAATTTGGTGGAGTGTAATAATTCCATTTCATAGGTATATTAATGGATATTCAACTAATCAAAACTTCTTTTATTATAAAATTTGTCAGAGCAGGATATATGCAAATGATAGATTGAGAAATGATGGATGAGAGATAGATAGATGGATGGATGGATGGACAGATAGATTAGATAGATGTTTATTTACATTTGCTATTGTACTTTTTAAAACTAAGCTGTGTGCCAGGTGATGGTGGGGTGGCAGAGGCAGGAGAATCTCTGAGTTTGAGCCTAGCCAAAGATACACAGAGAAATCCTGTCTCAAAACAATGCAAAATAAAGAAAAAAGAAAGACGATGTCTCACTCAAAATCAACAGTAAAAAGTTTACGTTTAAAAAAAATTAAATAGGGCTTGTTTTTTACTTTGTCATTAGCAAATAACTATCCAAATCTACCTATGTAAAATTCCATCTAAAATTGATGGGGCCATAAAGAAAATGACTTCAAGGCCTTCAAGAGGTTTTATTCACGTTGAGTAGAGAGTGGGGACTGACTTTCACACGAACTCTGGTGCCCCATTTTTAACCATGTCCCCTTGATGGGGAGGCCTGGTGGCACTCAGAGGAAGGATAGCAGGCTACCAAGAAGAGACTTGATACCCTATGAACATATACAGGGGGAGGAGGTCCCCCTCAGTCACAGTCATAGGGGAGAGGAGTATGGGGAAAGCGAGAGGGAGGGAGCAATGGGAGGATACAAGGGATGGAATAACAATTGAGATGTAATATGAATAAATTAATAAAATATTAAATAAGAGATTTTATTCAGGGACAAAATTGAGCTGTACTGTGATGTGACAGAAAGTGATGTTGACAGGGGGAAAGAGCCAGCAGAACTGTTTGTGATTTCCATGTTTAAAAAAATAATAGAAAGAAGCAGACCTTGGAGAAATCTGAGTACTCAGAAATTCATGATCTATCTGGAGCAACTATAATGCAGGTGAAAGAGGCCTAAACTGGACTGATCTTAAAGACACCAAAGAAGAAGCTAAATGTTTCTGTTTGGCTCCAGTTTCATAGTAGTGACACCACCGTCCCACTGTCTGTTTGCCAAGTTCATCCTGGACTTAACCATTAACAACTAACATGTTGATATTCACCGTTTAGTTCCACTGAACTTTATTCCTTTCATTAGCATTGGAAATACTCAGTATAATGGAAAGTTCCTTTTTCAGAAACATTGAGGAGGTCAGAGGTATGGAGACCTTCCAGTAGGCTTGGCAGCTGCCACCCTCAGAATTCCATATGCCCCTCAGGGACTCCCACAAGCATTTGAGTGCGAAGAAAAAAAATCTTTTTTCATTTTCTTTTTCTGAACTGCCAATCTTCAACAGTAACCTCTCCACTAACCTGGAAACATCCCACCCAAACTACAAATTCCTCCTCTCCAGAACATAAAGCTACATTTCTTCTCACTTGCAAACCTACATAATAAAGGAATTTATAACAAGTATTACTAACAAGTGTTTAGTAACTTTATTGAATTATAAGATTCCCCAAATCCAAAGATCCCTTATAGGGAAAGTTAGAATGACCTTTGCAACCCGCTGGTGTTCGGCTACAGATGTTAGTCAACAACTTTGCGAATTGTCCAGGGATAATGACAATTGTAAACAACCTAAAGCAAGGCATGGAAATAGCCACTTCCTGTTCACTTTTGTCTTTCATTCCTTCCCACGCTGTACTGCCAAGTAGTCTGAGCATGAGTGGTCTAGCTCTTTTATAAACTCCTGCAACTGGTGAGAGAAACAAAGTGTGTCTCTGGCCATCAGGAGGTGGTAGCTGTCACATGCTGCCGAAACACCTCTAACAAAATACAAGTTCTTCTGGGATGTCCTCAGAAAAACAGAGGATTTTAAAAATTGAATCTTCCAGGCATAAGGGATTAGGAAAAAAATCTTTGAAATCCTATTGCCCCTTCCACTATGATATGCCTTTACGGTGGGTAGCATAATGTCCCGTCCTCTCAAAGATGATCCCTTTCCAAAACACCTGAACCCATGAATATGTCACCAAGCATGGCAACAGAAATGTAGGCTGATCAAGCGAAGAGCCCTTAGATGGATAGGAACTCTGAGATGGATAAGTCCAAGGTGCATTCATAAAGCTCTCCTGAAGAGAAAGGCAAGAGGATTTGCCAGGGAATGTGTGATAGCATAAGTAACAATGACAATGACTGTCTGCGAGGAGGCCACAAACCTCAGTTCTTGTCTTTAAGATAAAAGAAATGATAGTGAGTCAGCAAATGCCAGAAGCTTCTCTAAGCTCTCCTCTCATGTTCCCAGAAATAACCCCATCCATCTTTTTTGGAGGGTCTTTAAACATCTTTAAGATCAAGTGGGAGTGGTGATGCATACCTTTAATCCCAGCACTTAGGAGGCAGAGGCAGGCAGATCTCTGAGTTTGAGGCCAGCCTGATCTACAGAGTGAGTTCCAGGACAGCCAGAATAAGCCATGTCTAAAAATAAAATCTCTAAGATAGTAAAAGTTCACCCTTTTAAGTTACTAAATGCACAGTCATTGTTGATTAGAATAGCGAGTATAAAGTTCTTGTACAAAATATGTAGATTCTGGGAAAGTTTCTCTATTAACCTACTGTGGTGTGGGCATAAAGAATCTGGCCAAGCCTTTCTGGTGCTGAAGGCCTTTGGATCCGATTGACAGCAAAGAGATTTACATTTTTTTTTTTAGGCTAGAGTGTCTTCCTCGCACTCACACTCTGCAGCTAATGAGATTTTTAAGTTTATGAGCCTTCCTATTTTATTTATGTGCACTACTTAGGATAAGATGAAATGCATTCATTACTTGTCTTGTTGCTGTGACAAACTAGGTGGCACAAGTGCCTTAAGAAAGGAAATGCTTGTTTTGGCTCATGTTTCCAGGCTACCATCCATCAGGGTGGGGGAATGAGAGCTGACGGAGTTGGTCACATTCCCTGTCGCAATCGGGAAGGGGAAAGCGAGATGGAAGCTGTTTCTCAGCTTGTGTTCTCCTCTTTATTCAGTCCAGGACGCTAACTCATGAAATGGAGCCTCACATGACTGTATCAGTCACATAGCCATGAAGCTTCCATATTTTGCCATCTGATACTTAGTCATCACTTGCCAACTACGAGACTCAAATATATCAGTTATATTCCTCGTGTTTTAGCTGAAGCGATATGCAAACAACCAGTGCTGCAAATCAAGCAAAAGAATTAAATAACGTCCTTAGTAAAGTGATAGTATACTCTTTATTCAACTTATTACAACATTAGGAAGATATTAGTACATATTAATATTAACTATGTATTAGCATATGTATTAGTAATTAGTAACATGTTTATATGTGGTAATAGTAACATATAATACTATGTATTAATATTAATATTTGTACATAGTAATATTAACATATAACTACAATAGGAAATAGTCATGAATAGAAGAAAGAAAATATGGGCACCCATCAATACTCAAATATACTCTTGAATAACAAATCCTATGTACAGAATGCATTTTGTTCATGAACTGCACTAATTTATGCTGAATTGTCATTACATACCTTGTAGCAATGCCCCTATTAAAGTTTCAATATGTGTGAGAAAAATTCATATATTTATCAGATTATGGAATGAATATCCCTTACAATTGAAGTTACCAAGATAATAACCCCTGATGTTAGTCTATGCTTCACAATGTCAGTCATATTTCACAAATACACTTACAGGTTAGATCATGAACAAAACATATTATTTCCAAAAGGACTCCCTTAGAGAGAATCTGACCACTAGCTACTGGTATAAATCTCTGAAAAAAACATGAACTCTAATTAGAATTTTCCATCAAAAGCACTTGCTTCTTTCTTAAGAGAGTGAGGCTAATAGTGTTGTGCCCAAATTTTGAGATTCCTCAAAAAGGCCACCCAAGAGCAGAGTCCAAATGCAATGGCAAGGAAGTTTTTATTGCAGGTTCGAACCCGGGCCACCTCTCCCAGGCACTGACTCAGCAGATGCAGGGAAGTGGCCTCGAATCTCAATTGAAAGGGGTTTTTGTAGGTTTTAGACCAAAAAAAAATGGGTTTTTATAATATATGATTGGATGGTATTTGGGCAGAAAAGCTGCAAGCAGGGAGTCACAAGCCTTGGTGTTCATGGTTGGGAAATAGGTAAAGGGGCAAGGTGACCTATAGAAAAGATTGTCTGAAGCAGTCATGGGGGCCACTAGGACCTTTGGCCTGGCTTCTCCTAATTGGTTGTTGCTATGCGCCAGATCACCTGCTAGTCAGCTTGACCAGCACAGAGCATATTTCGATGTTCCCAAAGTGAGGTGATTGTGCTACTAGGGGAATTTTTCTGTTTAGACTAGTGTGTGGTTTTTCTGGAATCTGGGTTCAGCCCTTGGCTAGGTTTAACACAAAATGAAATTTCTTTTTCAAAATGGAGTTTGCCTGGTTCTTACAATGGGAACCCACATAAGGTTAAAGGTTACAGAACTAAAATGAGAGGAACAAAGGTATTGAAAAGTTATTCCAGCACTCCTGTTGAATAAATAAATTCTGTAGAGTATAATTATTAATAGGTCTACAAACACATATATATCCTTTTATGTTCTGTCACTGTTTGTGTTGAGAAAAAAATAGTGCACCACCATGTAACTATAGCCAACACTGTTTCCCATTGTGTGAAAACTTTATTTCTGCTTAAATTTCTAAATCAAATAAATATTATTTATGACTAAAATAAGTACCTCCTTAGAATAAGTTGTCTCCCACCTACAGAAATTTACACCCTTGTTATAATTAAGTCAGCAATAACAACGCCTCCTCTTAACGCTAAAAATGTGTGGGCTTTGGGAGGACAACACACAAACCTGGTGTGCTTTTTAAAGGAACCTAATAATAACAACAGCATAATATATTTTCTTCTTCCAGATGCTGCCTACTTTTCAGCGTTTACTTTTGTTTTTCCTTCCTTATTGACGTCTTCTTTTCAACTGCTCAGTGTCTAAATTACCTCTTCTAAACTAAATTATAGATAGGGATATATTCTTGGCCCTTGTCATTTGTTTGAAATCATGAAAGCAATAAATAGAGTTCAAACTTTATTATAGACATTTAGTACATTAAAAAAAACCTTAATGTTGAGTATTAGACTTTTTAATTAATGCAAACAGGTTAACAGTGAACAACTATTTGTCTAGTTGTTAGACTTTGTCTAGACTTACTGTCTAGAATGCTTAGGTATAGTTATATATCTTAACATCTCTAAATCACTTAGTGACCACAACCCTATTAGTTAGATGTAGTATTTAATCTACTTAAATTGTGGTATAAAGTATTTTAACAACATGATAACACAAAATTATCTTAATTCTTAATTCTTAAATTATCTTAAATTCTTAATTATCTTAAAACCTTAAGAATTTCAATAATATCTGTTCATTACATTATTTAGACAAAATGGAAAACATTACCAAGATTTGACATTCTCCTGTAGGAAAAAACCTGGAAAAGCATGAAAATATTTTAGGTAACTATAACTGGTGCAACTCATCTCTGATTTCTATAGGATTTCTCTAATGCTTAAATGCAAATAATATTTTTATTCTGGATTGACTGTAGGGAAAACCACAGCTTTGAACTATTGAAACAATGAATGTTATTATTATTTTTCAATTATAATCATTGAGACATTGCAAAAGTTTCAACAACTCTTTATAACAATACATCCTAGTAACATATATATGTAAATTATTATAAATATTAATTTTCATAATATGCTGTCAACTTTTCCTGGCACTGATCAGTAGTAAAAATGTGCCTGATGGAAACACACATAGTAAGAACAAGGTTTACAGAAAATGAGACACAGCTAAAATGCAATGAGAACATTCTACTTTCGAAAGCACTTCTATATTTCACTAAGATTCTTGTT
This sequence comes from Acomys minous, assembly GCF_964271855.1. Classification (NCBI taxonomy): domain Eukaryota; kingdom Metazoa; phylum Chordata; class Mammalia; order Rodentia; family Muridae; genus Acomys; species Acomys minous. The sequence goes on from NC_140490.1 coordinate 113,050,760, forward strand.
CTTACTGCTAAGTGAAGAACATTAATTTAGGAAAAATGGATGCATTTCAACTATGTACAGTCATGAATAACCCCTACAGAGCTAAGCCAAAAGAATGTGAAAAAACTCAGGAGTCTCCCAACCCACTCATTTGGACAAGTTTACAATGATCCCAAACAAAGGCATACTCTTAAACAAAGCAAAACAAAACAAAGCAACAATAAAACCAACAAAAAATCCCTTCATCTTCCATAGTGGGGCACCGTTTATCTCACTCAGCAAAGGAGGCTTACATAACAACAGTGGCTGTAAATACGTGGGTTAGCATGTTATTTTGCAGTGGTAAAACAAAAACAAAGCAGAGCAAAACAACAACAAAGAAAAAAAAACTGGAAACAGCAAAGGTTACCAGGTCTAGATAGTGTCCAATTTCTGCTTGAGAATGAATTTATTCAAATTTACTTTTACATGTCTTTTTTTTTAAATTTTTTTAATCAAAAATAGATTGTTCTCTCACACAATAAAACCCAACAATAGTTCCCCCTTCTCCCACTCCTCTTGCTTCTTCCCCACTTCCCTCTCCTTCACAGCCATTTTTCCTCCATTCCTCTTTAGAAAAGACAAGACCTCCAAGAGACAACAGCCAAATGGGACAAAATAAGATACAATGACAAAGATAGAAGCCCTCATCAATTCTTCAGTTTTTAGAGTCATAAATTGACTGTCCTTATAGTTATTCACATTAATGATGTTGTAGATAATATGAGTTCTTTTTTAACAATTCACGTTCATTCACGTCCACGATATGTTTTGGCTCAAATATAACAATTTTGTTTCATGCTTGAATCATTTCTCACACAAAACTGATGAATCTAAACATTTGAAAACAAAAATTTATACTAGACACATACTAAACAATGAACACTGTTAAAAATATTGATAAAGTTGTTGGCACTATTGCAATGACTAGGAGATGTGGCCTTGTTGGAGGAAATGGGTCACCGTGTGTGGGCTGTGGGGTCCCAGAAGCTCAAGCCAGGTCCAGTGGCTCTCTCTTCCTGCCGCCTTGCAGATCTGAATGGTAATGTCTCAGCTCCTTCTCCAGCACTTTGTCTGCCTCTGTGACATTATGCTTCTTGCCAAGCTGATATTGGCATCTGAAACTGTAAACGCGCCACTACATTCTCTTTATAAGAGTCGCCATGGTTGCGGTGTTTCTTCACAGCAATAGGATATTGACTAAGGCAGTTCTTTAGACTTTAAACTCTTTGTTTTCTTCTTTCTTTCTTTCTTTCTTTCTTCCTTTTTTTTGTTGTTGTTTTTTGTTTTTTGAGACAGGGTTTCTCTGTGTAGCCTTGGCTGTCCTGGACTTGATTTGTAGACCAGGCTGGCCTCGAAACACAGAGATCCACCTGCTTCTGCCTCCCAAGGACAGGGATTAAAGGCATGCACCATCACCGCCCGGCTTAGACTTTAGACTTTTGAGTAGTATTGAGACAGATGAAAACTATAAGGATTTTTGTAGTTAGACTAAATCTTGCATCGTGGGATGGCCATGGCTCTATGAGGGCAAAGGGCTAAATGTAAGGATGTGAATGAGAAATGTCCCTCATATACTCAAGTATTTCAACACTTGGTCCATAGTTGATGGCACTGCTTAGGGATGTTGTAAAATTTTTAAAATGTGGAGAATTTACTAACATGACTGTCAAAATGTGAGCTTAGAAAGAACAATTAACATGTTAATGGACATGCCAAAATGGACAAGGAAAAGCCCATGAAATCTCAGCTCTCTACAAAGAACTACAGGCAACTGAGGAAGGTAGAAAATGGCCTTCACCAGAGAAGAGCACATCAACCCTCAAATATATATTCAAGTAACATTATAAATACTCAACAGGTTATATTTAGGAATATGGAAATATATGCACATATGTATGTATGTAAAATAACAGTTAATGGTGAAAGGGGCATGGATTTGAAGGAGAGTAGAGAAAGTTTAGAACAGACAGAGGGAAGGGAGAAATGCTATAATTAAATTATAATCTCAAAAATAGTATCAATTGTATTTGTTATGTCATATTTAGTTGTTATCCCTATGAGGCCTGCTTTTTTGAAGGGACATGAAAGATTAGTGGATCTGGGGTAGAGGGGAGATGGGCAGAAATCAGGAGGAGTGGAGGGAAGGGAAACTGCAGTTGGGATAGGATGAAAATATGGGAGAAAAAATACTATAAATGAAAATTATAGAGAGACTTTTTGAAAGAAGAGTGTCAGTGCATGGGGACAGGTTTTGAGAGCTTATAGTTACACCATAAGTCAAATTCCTGGTCTCTTGTGTCCTGTGAGGTGTGAACTTTCAACTTCCTATCCCTGCTGCCATGACTGTGCAGTGCCACACTGTCCCTGCCATCTGAGCATCTCAGCATCTGGAACAGTGAGCCAAGCTGAACTCTACCTCGATTTGCTTTTTTGTCATGGTACTTCATAACAATCACAGTAAAGAAACTCATACTGTGTTCTCTGAATTATCAGTTACACTCTACAGTATTTATGCACAAAGGTTAGCAATAAATAAAAGCATTTTATATGCATGTATATACATTATATTAAAAAGACTAAGGACAAAATTCTTTGATTCCTGGGCCAGCATGATAGGGTGTGTGCATCTAAAAAAAAATAAAGTATGATATTCAAACAGTGATGACTCCTATAGAAGAGGGAGTGTTGGAGTCCCTTGGAGGAAGTTGCGTATAAGTTACTCTGTCAGGTCAATTGGCATTACAACTCAGCTAACAGCAAAGCAACAGGGCTAACCAAATGACCAGGACTTAGTTGGCATGTAAAGATATAGGAATGATTTTTTTTCTTTTTAGAATAAAATTCTAGAGCAAAATATACAGTAGTACGCTATTTGCATCTCTGTATGGGGAGGGCATAATTTTCATGACAGCAAATGTATTCCATATTATCTTAGCAGCTGACATAAAACATCAGATTTGGCAAATCCAGAACAACATATCCTGTTCTCTAAGAGTTCCATGCTGGGAAGTGGAGAAGCTCAAAGGCTAAGAGCTTCTGTGGCTCTTCCAGAAAATTCAATTTTGATTCTAAGACCCACCCTAGGCATTGAGTGCCTCACAACCTCCTGAACTACATACAGCTCCAATCTGATGCCTGTTCAGACATCTGAGAGCGTGCTTCCATATACAAACATATAGATAAGAGGAAAGATTTAAAAAAATTTTTTTAAAGAATTCAGTGATATGTTTAAACCATGTTTCAAAACGGGACCGTCAGTAAGTGCATGAAGATAACATTAGTTACTTCTGCATTACTATGAGTGAAATGTTTTCACAGAAACAGCTTTTTAAAACAGCGTTTCCTGTTGGCTACATCACAACAGGAAAGGCCTGGCAGGGCAGCTCAGATCACGATGTTAGGGGTATGAGGCTGACACTGTTTACATTATGGTGGGTCAGGCAATGGTACAACAGGAACCATGGGCTAGATATCATCTCCCCAAAATCCTTACTTAGGGGGTCTACTTCTGCAGGCTTGGCCCCACCTCCAAAGTTTCCCACACATCCCAAAATTGTGTCACCTGCTAGCAACTAAGCTCTTTAAAAAGGAGACGGTAGAGCAGAACATTTGAGGTTCAAATCATACACTGACATATATATGCAATTCCAACACAAAGAAAGAACACATATCTGAAAGGAACAGAAGAAAAAGCCATTTCCAGAAAGTATTTTCTATAGGATAAAAGAAAAATATTTTTTGAGATTTTTGTATCACAATTTAATAAAATGCAGATTCCATGAAATAATGTACAAGATGAGAAGTCAGATTTAGATGGGATGAGATGCCACTGACAGACATGCAAAATGTAAAAAGTGAACGAGGTAAGAGTGTTCTAGAATTAAATTTACAAGGAAATAATAAAAAATGCATTAGAGTTATTCTATCTGCTTGGATGGGATCCTGTGATTTCAGGATGATTGCAATATCCCTACTTGCCTCTTTACTTCATACAAAAAAGAAGACCGGAATATGACAAATGTCAAAATATTAGCAGGAATTACTTTCTAGATGCTGAGACTGAGTCACTGCTTGCTTCTGTCTTTTCTTTTGCTGCTATCTTCAGACTAGTAATTTAAAACAAACAAACAAACAAACAACAAAACTATAGTTCCTGCACAGGGTGATATTTAACCCTTTTTATCCGCTTTTCTAATGTTCTTTTCCTGCATGACCATTATCACATATTCTAATGGTGAGCTCACAGGGAAAGAAACTGCCTTCTTCCTTGTGATAATGGTGGGTACATTCGATGATCATTTTCCCTGAATTATAGCTATGACTTCAACTTTTCTAAGTTAGAAGTAAACAAAGTGAGACACACAACGCAAGTCTCAGACCCAGGGATTTAATTTATTAAATAGGTTTAATTTCAATAAAGGAATGATGACTTTATCCTTTGTAAGATTTTAAAAATTATTACTTTTATAACTTATTTTACTATTTTCATATAATCTACTTTTGATAATATCCAAGTTCTCTTAGAGTCTTCTCACCTCCTCACCCACCCAATTTCATATTCTTTCCTCTTTTTCAAAATAAAGCAAATAAAAAGCAATCAAGAAATCAGACTAAAAGACAAAAGACAAAAAAAAAAAAAAAAAAAGCACCAAGCATGTGCTGAGACTCACAGCCAAATGTTGAATGATGTGTAGGGAGTCTTGTGGGAAAGTAGAGAGAAGGAGAAAAGGGTCTGGAGGTGACAGGAGTTCCACAAGAAAACCAACAGAGCTGACCAAACAAGGCCCAGAGGGACCTGCTGAGACTGAAGCATCAATCAAGGATCTTGCATGGACTGGATGTAGCCCCGCTACACAGATGCAGCTGATGAGCAGCTCAGGCTTCATATGGGTCCTTTGTAAGGGGAATGAGCGCTGTCTCTGACATGGACTCTTGCCACCGTTTTGTTCACTTCCTCCTGGCAGGACTGTCTTGCCAGGCCACAGGCGAAGAGGATGCAGACAGTCTTGATGCAACTTCATGACCTGGGGTGGATGGCAAGGGGGGCTCCCCCTTTCTGAGGAATAGGTGAGGGAGAATCGGGGGAAAGAAGGGAGGGTGGGGTTGGGAGGTGAGGAGTAATGGGGCTAGGACCAGGATATAAAGTGAATAAGTAAGTAAATAAATAAATAAGAATAATAAAACAATAGCACAAAATAATTTTCCCCATGTCTTCACTGGGGTTTTGTGTGCTTTAAGTTTGTGAAGGTTTTGTGCATACAGTTGCAGTATCTGTAAATTCACGTGTGCACCAGATTTTTTTTTTATGTATAAAGTGGTCTCTTATACTATAAGAATATTTGAAAAAAATACCATTTCATGGCCCAGAATATACTATAGTTTCGTTTCTAAATTATTATGACAAAAGAAGAATGAGAGGGGGAAGGCAATAGAAAGTTCTCCAGATGCACGGACAGAGTGGGGCAAAGACAGAAGGCTATGAAGACAGATGTCACCTACAGAAGACAAAGGAGAGCAGCTAGGGAGTTTTCCTCTGTATCACAGGGGGAAATTAATGAAGCAAGCAAACAAACAAACAAACAAACAAACAAACACTTTTTAAAAAATCAAAGATAAGATGGCAAAATGCTCTAGACTTGTAGACAAAATTACAAGTAAAATGGCTCATATTGTTTTCTGGAAAAAAAAAAACAAATAGAGTGAAATTTCAACATCCCAGCTTTGAGAACATCTGTGAAGAACTTTGTATATCAGATAAATAGTATTAAATATTAAAGGAAGAATACATGGCCTCCCAGGCATGGAACACGAGAACATGGGAGCATGGATGGGCCTCTTTTAGAAGCATCCAGGGCAGAGTCTTGCTGAGACTCACAGACTTCCATACTATGCATTACATTGTAAAATGTTATATTCTTACTTTTCATAAATAATGATACACTTTGGCAGCACACAGTCGACATTTCCGCCAGGCAGCCAGCCTGATCCACTAGAACTGAGTTGGCCTCCATTTCCATCTCTATGAAGTATTTTTCTCTCTCAGTAGTCAAACTATTTGCTCACAAGTCTGAACTATTTTTCCCCTGAGATTGATTTATTAGCTGTATTTATTAGCTGTACAAAGCAATGAGTCTCATGATGACATCTTGTACACATGCATAATGTGCCTGACCACATTCACCTCCCATCAAATGCTCCCACCACCCCTCTCACCTCACCGGCTCCTTCTTTGAAAACGGTTCCCATCCATCATTTATGTATTTTTTAAAAATAATTCATTTATATTACATCCCAGTTATTATTATCTCCCTTGTATCTTCCCATTCCTCTCCTCCCTCCCTCTTCTGACCTATTCTCCTCCTCTAGACCTCTGACTAAAGGTGGAGGCTCCTTCCCCACTGTCTGACCAAACTCTATCAGGTCTCATCAGGATAGCCTGCTTCCCCTTCCTCTGTGTACCTGCATGGTCTCCCCGCCAAGGGGAGGTGATCAAATCAAAGCACCAGAGTCCACATTTATGTCTTTAAAAAATTATAAATTCTGTTTTTGATAGAAAACATTAGGTCTATCTTTCTCAACTTTAATTTGCTTATTTTATGCATGGTTTTTCTTAAATAAAATATTTCTGTATAAATATTGTTCTATTGAAGGAGCAACGAGTGAAAAATGAATGGAAGAGAACATATCTAATATAATCTTTTTGGAAAGTGTAAATATTCATTTTTCTTATGACAAAAAATTGGCCTTAATTTTATGCAACTTAGACTTACCTAACAGCTAAGCTTAGTTGTTTAAGAGTTAAGATGTGTTTAGGTCTAAATAGATATTTTAAATTGATAATGACGAGTACTGATTTACATTCAGAATTTTAGATGCACCAAGATAGGAAAGATGTCTTTTTCAAGGCTGCCAAAAACAAATAGCCAAAACACTATGAATGTAACATTTATATAATTCCTGATTGCTTCCTGGTTCTTCTTGCTGTAAGTAGTTTATTGTATATATGTGTGATAATATAAATATATATGTAAAATATTTATAAAAATTGTAAAAAAAGAATATTAAAAACTAAGACTTTAGATTATAAATCCTTTACTTTAGAACAGAAACCTATTATCATGTCACTAATCTTGATCAAAGATGATAAATACATCAGTCATTGATCACATTCTGTAGTGAAACAAATTGAGCTTGGAAATCTAATTGTGTATATCTGATCTGGTTATTATCTAGTGATTATACAGATAGTTACTCTGCCCACTTATTTTATATTTACCATTTCTGAAGAATTGGTCCATTTTCTGTAAATAGTCAGTTTTCACAGGATTGTTTCATGTAAATGATACTGGCTTGATACTGTTCACTAAAGCAACTATTTACATTAGTAAATAGTACATAAAATTTTCATGTTGTCTCTTAGTGTGTCATAAGATGAATATCACAGCATCAGAGTACACATGAGTTAAAATCATAAGCAGATATTATCAATATAATACAGAATAACCATACTACAATCCATAGACCTAAAGAAGCTAAATAACAAGGAAGACCAGACCGAAGGAAGGATGCTTAATTCTGATTCAGAAGGACACAGACAACAGATGCTAGAAGAAGCTGAAGGGAGGGAACAGTGGAGTAGCCTACCATAGAGGTCCTCTGAAAGACTCCACTCAGCCAGGGATCAAAGCAGATGCTGAGACTCACAGCTAAACTTTTGGTAGAGCACAGGGAGTCTAATGGAAGAGTTGGGGGATTGAAGGACCTGGAGGAAACAAGAGATCCACAAGGAGATCAGCAAATCTGGGCCTATGAGGGTCAGCAGAAACAGATGCATCAACCAAGGACCATGCATAGAGAGGACCTAGACCCCCTGCTAAGATGTGGTTGTTGGGCAGCTCAGTTTCCATGTTTATTCCCTAATATGGGGAGCAGGGGCTGTATCTGACATGGACTCTGTTTCCTGCTTCTTCATCATTGCCTAAGGGTTGGTGCTGCCCACAGTGAGCAATTTTTCCAACATCTATTAACTTAATTATGACAATCTACCAGAGCCATGCTCACATGCCAACATAAGGCAGGCAAAGCTTCATTGAGATTCTCTTCCCAGGTGACACAAGGTTATTCCAATTGACAACTAATGCTAGCAATGACACTAACAAAGTTATAAATGGTTCTGGAATTACAGATACGTTTAAGGGATATCATAAAACTAAACAGTGAAAATGTAACATAGGCAATCCAATTTTACTATTTTAAATATCTTTCTTGTTAAGAACTTTAAAAAATTATTCACTCCTACAGAATGAAGTTAAAATAACTTTTAACAAAGAGTCTTTTCTGTGAGTCAACTCAGAGATGAGAGCTTTAGAGATCATGTCTAGAAATTTTAGGAACTGCTGAAATTTTTCATTGTTGGATAGAACTAGTTCTTTTTGAAAAAAAAAAGAGGCAAAAGTTATAAGTGAGAGAAGAATAAACCAACTATGAATATTGTTGACTCAACAATCAAAGTAAATGAACAGAGTGGAAATATGAAGTCTTTGACACAACAATGGTATGAAATCATACTGATGTGTACGAGACTCAAATATTAGAAGTTCTGTGTGATGTGTAATTAAAAGACACAGCCTTTTCCAATAGAAATATAAATGTATTTTTTATCCACACTGTGGCCTTGCTCTATGTTATTGGAAACTCACAAATTTTGTGCATAGAAGACTTCTCTTCTAGTTTAAATCTATTGTTTCTATGCAAATTGAATATATAACTGTTATGCAAACAAAAATTTTCCAGATTTAATCTAAGAAATGTACACCACTAAATACTTTTTCATAGTAAACTATAAAACAGACTTTTGGTGAATATTCACCAAGAAAAGGTGTTTGGACAAAAATGTGTAAAGAAAAGATGAATAATTGCAGAGCTACATTATTTTTGACATACCATAATTTAGATAATAGGGATTCTAAGAATCAGAGATGATTAGTAAATGCAAGGTTTTGAAAAATATTACAATTCTTTTAATAAAGACTACAGAAGATTGTTGATTAAAAGAAAAAAAGATGAAACCTTTCCCTTTCCTTTCTCCTGTGTTAATCACCTTCCAGTCAGTAAGACAAACATGATACTCATGTTGTCTCAAAGTTAAAAGATCTCGTTCCATGGTCACTTGCATTCTGTGTATCAAAAAGGAACTGTGGACTACAAAACACCAGTGTCTGGATCTCCCTGATGAGAGGAGACATCACAGTGTAGAACACAGGTAGATCAGAACTCAGGTCACCGGGCTGGTCCATGAAAAGTCCCCAGGTCTGATCTCAGGTCACTAGCCTGATCCACCTGAAGGATTCCTTGATTCCCGCAGGTAAGGGGTCTCAACATGTAGTCACTAACCTATGCGCTATTCTCAATAGCCAGTGAAGGACACCAGAAACTACCTCCCAACATCAGAGACAGCAAGATGGCTAAAGGCTAGCTTAAAAACACAAACAACAAAAGCCAGAATACTATGGCATCTCCAAAACCCAGTTATCCCAAAGCAACAAGCCCTAGAAACTCTAACACAACTGAAATACAATAAAATAACCTCAGATTTTTCCTTATGAAGATGACAATGTAGGAAATGAATAAAATCCATAAACAAATACTGGAAGATACAGCCAAACAGATTGAGGCCCTTAGAGAGGTCATGAGAGAGGCTTATAGAGAGGAAATGAAGAAATCACTGGAAGAAATTCAGGAAAATGAAAACAATCAGGTAAAGAAAATCAATAAAATGGTTCAAGATCTGAAGATGAAAATAGAAACAATAAAAAACCAAAATGAGGAAATCTTGAAAACAGAGAAATCAGAGAAACACAAAATAAAACAAACAAACAAACAAACCAGGAGCTGCAGAGGTAAGCATTCCTGAAAGAATTCAAGAGATGGAAGAAAAAAATCCCAGTTGTAGAAAATACGTTGGAAGAATTTGATGCAACCATCAAAGAAAATGTTAAATCTAAAAAAATTCCTGACACACAATTTCCAAAAAATAAAGAACTCCATGAAAAGATGAAACCTAAGGATGATAGGAATTAAGAAAAGAGATGTCCAGCTCCAAGGCCAGAAAATTTCCCCAATTTAAAGAAAGAAATGACTATAAACATATGAGAGGTCTACAGAACACCAAATGGAGTAGACCAGAAAGAAAATCCTCCTGCCACATAATAATCAAAACACTAAATGAGCAGAACAAAGAACAAATATTAAAACTGGCAAGGGAAAAAGGCCAAGTAACATATAATGGCAAATCTATCAGAATCACACCTGACTTTTCAGCAGAGATCATGAAAGCCAGAAGGGCCTGGGTAGATATCTTGAAAACCCTGAGAGAGCACAGATGCCAGTCCAGACTACTATATTTAGCAAAACTTTCAATAAACATAAAGGGAGAAAACAAGATATTACATGACAAAAATAAATTTAAACAGTACCTGTCCACAAATCCAACCCTACAGAGCACACTAAAAGGAAAATTCCAACCCAAGGATGCTAACTACACCCTGGAAAACACAGGAAATAGATCACTTCACTTCAGTAAAACAAAAATTAGAAAAGCACACAAACACACAACCACAAGAAACATCAAAATAAAAGGACCTAATAGTCACTGATCATTTTAATCCCTCTCAACATCAATGGTCTCAGCTTTCCATTAGTCACAGACTAACAGAATGGATGTGTAAATAGGACCTAACTTTCTGATGCATAGAAGAAACACACCTCAGCCACAAAGATAGACATTATCTGACGTTAAAGGGCTGGAAGAGGATCTTCCAAGCAAATCGACACAAGAAGTAAGCTGGAGTAGCCATTCTAATATCTAATAAAATAGAATTTCAACCAAAATTAATGAAAAGAGATGAGGAAGCACACTTCATACTCATCAGTGGAAACCTCAACCAAGATGACATCACAATTCTGAACATCTATGACCCAAATACATTTGTAAAAGAAATATTAATAAAGCATAAACCACACATTGATCCCCACACGTTGAGTAGAATACTGCGACACCCCCGTCTCACCAAAGCTAAACTGAAAAATAATGACACTAACAGATGTCGTGAATCAAATGGACCTAACAGATATCTACAAATCTTTTCATCCAAACACAATACATGACACCTTTTTCTAAACTTCACAGAACCTTCTCAAACTTGAGCATATAGTAGGTCACAATGCAAGCCTGAACAGATACAAGAAGACTGAAATAATACTTTGCATCCTGTCAGATCACCATGGACTAAAGCTGAACCTCAATGACAGAAATAGCAAAAATTCTACACAAAGATGGAAACTGAACAACCCTCTACTCAATGATAACTGAGTCAGAGAAGAAATAAAGAAAGAAATTAGGGACTTCCTAAAATTCAGTGAAAATGAGGGTACAACATACTCAAATTTATGGGACACAATGAAAGCAGTGCTAAGAGGAAAGTTCATAGCACTTTGATAGAGAGGTTGGGAACATCTCCTACAAGGAAATTAATGACACATCTGGAAGCCCTAGGGGAAAAAAAAGAAGCAGAACCACCCAAGAGGAATAGATGGCTGAAATTAATCAAACTCAGGACTGAAATCAATAAATTAGAAACAAATACTGCAATTAAAAAACAAGATACAGAGCTAAGCAGAGAATTATCAACAGAGGAACATCGAATGACCAGGAAACACTTAAAGAAATGCTCAACATCCTTAGTTATCAGGGAAACGCAAATCAAAATAACTCTGAGATTCCATTTTACACCTATCAGAGTGGCTAAGATCAAATATTTAAGTGACAGCACATGCTGGTGAGGATATGGAGAAAGGGAAACACTCCTCCATTGCTGGTGGGAGTGCAAATTTTTACAACCACTTTGGAAATCAATCTGGAGCTTTCTCAGAAAATTGGGAATAAGGTTACTGCAAGACCCAGTTATACCACTCCTGGCCATATACTTGAATGAAGTTCCACCATACAAAGACATTTGTTCAATATTTTCATAGCAGCTTTATTTGTAGTAGCCAGAATCTGGAAACAATCTAGATGTCCCTCAACCAAAGAATGGATAAAGAAACTGTGGTACATTTACACAGTGTAATACTTCTCAGCTATTAAGAACAAGGACATCTTGAAATTTGCAGGCAAATGGATGGAACTAGAAAACATCATCCTTCATGAGGCAACCCAGACCCAGAAGGACACACATGATATATACTTGTAAGTGGATACTGGCCCAACATAGATGTCCTCTGAGAGACTCTACCCAGAGGCGGATCAGGGCAGATGCTGGAATTCGCTGTTGGGTTCTGGGCTGAGTGCTGAGAGTGGTACGGAAGAGTGGGGGGATGGAAGGACCCAGAGGATTCAAGAGCCCTACTAGGAGACCATCAAGGTTGCAGATCTGGACCCAGTTGGTGGGGGGGGGGTGCTGCACAAACTGTTGCAACAACCAAGGACAATGCATGCAATAAATCTAGACCTCCTGTTCAGATATAGCCAATGGATAGCTCATTTCCCAAGGTTGTGGAGAGCAGGGACTACCTCTGACATGAACTCTGGTATCTCCCTTTTAATCACTTCTCCTTGGTGGGGAGGCCCAGCAGTCACACAGAGGAAGGGGAAGCAGGCTACCTGGATGAGACCTGATAGGCTGTGGTCACATGGTGGAGGAGGAGGTCACCTTTTGTCACAGGACTAGGGGAGGGGAATAGAGCAGTAGAGGGAGGGAGGGAGGGTGGGAATAAGAAAATACAAGTGAGAGGATAACAATCAGGATGTAATCTAAATAAATTAAAGAGAGTTACAGGAGTCCTGGTGTCACTTCAAGAGTACACTTTCAGGCCTCTAGATAGCTCAACTGGGTTTCACCTTTCAAATGTTCCATGACTCCCCTATGTCTGTAGCTGGGACCATGGCCTTTACACTCAGGCCTCTGGAGGATAATTCAGAACCAAACAAGAGGATAAAGCATCTCCTTTATCTATGTTTTTTTGTGTGTGTGTCTTGTAGTATAATATCTGTATTTTAAATATTCTGGAACCATCTATTTCAGTAGCAATTGTATATTAAAATTCATTACTACTGCTAATAGTTCATCCAAAAGTTTGTCTATTGTGTGTGTATGGTGTGAGACCTCCCATGCTACGGTGCACACATGGAGGTCAGAGCACACCATGAGGGAGTTGGTTCTCTTTTTCCAACATGTAAGTTTCAAGAATTAAACTTAGGTCATGGGACTTGGTAGCAAATACTTTTAACTTTGACTGAGTCATGTGGCAAGCCCTTGTTTCTTAAAATATTATCTTCTTTTCTTTTCTTTTTCTTTTTGGTAAGGACATATGTTGTGTGTGTGTGCACATATCATGTGTGTGTGTGTGTGTGTGTGTGTGTGTGTGTGTGTGTGTGTTGGGTGTATTCCACATGTGTTACAGCACTCAGGTGGATTTCAGAGGACAGCGGCAGTTGTCAGCTTTCAGTTTCCACCTTGAGACCCGCTCTTTTTATTGATAGTTGCTTCACAACCAGCCTAGCTGCACTGTGAGCTCCCAGGAGTTCTCAGATTTTCACCTCCCATCCTGCAGTGGGAGGGATGAGGGACTGGCTTATGGCTATGATGTTTGCCTTTATGTGAATTCTGGGGACTCCAGCCCAGCTCCTCACATTTGTGCAGGCAACAGTTTACCCACAGAGCCAACATCCCAGCCCTGTCTGTTCTTTTGCCCCTCCCCCCCCATATCACCACAATCCTTTGTTTCCAAGGATAGAGTAATTTAATAGTCACGAGACTAGGTCTTGAGCCAAACTGATGTTATTTTTAGATGAAATAGGTAGGCATTACGGAATTTAGGCTTTTCTTCTTTGTCAGTTTTCCACCGCTGTGTAATTGCTTTTTATCTTGTGCATTTGCACTGTGTGACGTACATGGAAATTGCTAAGTAGCATCGCAGATTTAACTAATTAACCCCTATCAGTGAATGAGCAATGCAGTTTATAAGGTTTCCTTGGGTATATTAACAACTGACCCTTTGAAAGCTGTGTCCTCACCAAATCGACTTCTCTGTGCTTCCTGCATACATTTAAAGAATCCCTTCTATGTAACAACAACAAAAAACAAAACAAAACAACAACAACAACAAAATAAACAAAATAAAAAAAACAAAATAAAAAACCAAAACCAAACCAAAACAAACCAAAACAAAAAACCACTGTCAAAGTCTGATTAAATCATTTTGCATTACAATGTTTTAAATGTAATATTAGGTGATGAATTTTCTTAAAATGTAACTCTCACTTGGCATCGTGAGGTGCCGAATGTCTCTGTCAAGCACAATGTGGACATTTGGAGTCTAAGAAAGACAATCTTTTCCAGACACTTACCTGACTAGGATTGATGTTTCATCTGTGGTGGTGGGATGTGCCAAGAGGAGGTGAGAGAGTGAGGAAGATACATGAGTGCAGAGGAACCAGAGAAGCAGTTTTCAAAACTAAGGACTACTATTTTAACAATCAGAGTGCTGCTGAGGGGAGGCCACTAATAATTTCAAGAAAGCAACAAATGCGCAGGACATCCATGTTCTCCACACCCCATAACTGACGCCTGAGAGCTAGACAGTTTCCAATGCCTTTTAGAGCCAAAGTACAATAGAAGCAAACAAATATTGACTGTTCAATGCTGTCCTTTCTCTGGAAAACAACATAGGCATTTCAAAGCGAAGATAAAATACTAATTCTTCCTAGGGGTGGAAAGAGATAGGTCATCTCCTTAAGAGGTGTAGATACACGGGTTCATTAGCTGTGTTTTAGAACAAGCATACTGTCACAAGTAAACTGTCTGCAGTTTCAAGGACAGTAGAGTGAGAAATCTATGTCTTTTTGATGTGAGCTTCCAGGGAAGGCTTGCATACAGCAGACAACGCCCTCTGCATTGCTATTCTTCTGTGTAGATGTGTCCTTGGGTTTGTATGATGTGGCTTTCAGGGTATTGTGGAAGGTTCTGTGGTACCTGCTCTGGTATGGCACACAATCTAGAAAAGACTGCTTCACATCGGACACCTAAGCCTCTGGCACAGCGTTGGCAGATCTGCAGAACAGCACAAGTATCTGCAAGGGGGGCGGCGGGGGGGGGGGGGCGGGAGTGGGGGAGGTGGGGGAGGGCTGATGGGCATTGATCTCAGGAAATGTTTTAAATAAACCCGAAGGATGATTAAGGATTCTTGAGTTTAAAAATGATTGATATTCTGGAAAGCACAAGTTGTGAATTGTGATTAGTGCCTTGTCCAGAAGGACCCTAGGGACCGGCAGAGAGAAAGTGAAGAAGAGGCAGACACAGGCGCGGAAACCTGGCATCCAGTGGCGGCAGCCTGGAGGCTCATCCTGTTTATCACGTGCAGCTGAACAAGAAGGCGGGGTTGTTACACACAGATGAGCAAGGAGAAAGGGGGTCTGGATCAAAGAGGCAGCTTTCGCTAATCAGTAGGGTCAGTCTCTGTAGGGGAACAGTTTTCACTTCCTAAACATCCAAGGTGAGAAAGCTACTGTGAACTTTTGCTTCGCTTTTCCTACATTGGTCTGAGGCTTTGGGGTCTTTGATATTTCCCACTTGTATCTCTCAGGACGACATTCAGGGCTTTCTCATATGGGAAGGCAGGAAAAGACTTTTTATTTATTTATTTATTTATTTAGTTAGTTAG
The DNA here is from genome assembly GCF_964271855.1 of Acomys minous. Taxonomy (NCBI): domain Eukaryota; kingdom Metazoa; phylum Chordata; class Mammalia; order Rodentia; family Muridae; genus Acomys; species Acomys minous. The sequence continues at coordinate 113,066,501 of NC_140490.1, forward strand.
TTACTTAGTTATAGCTAGAAGAAAAAGGAAGGCAGTTTTGTATTGTGTTGCCTTGTTCAGACTTTGTATGAGGATTTTCACCTTATGTGATCATATTTTGTTTCGTCCTATTTCGCTGGTGTCTCTTGGCCTGCTCTTATCGCAAAGAGGAAACGAGGGGCGGGGGGAGTGGATCTTGGGAAAAAAAGAAGTGGAGAGTGGAATATGGAAGGAGTGGAGGGATGGGAAACTGGAATTGGGATGTATTGTATGAGAAAATCTCCCCCCCCCTTTTTTTTTTTTAGGAAATCTATCTTCAATGAAAAAAAAATTTGATGTCTTAAACAAAAAACCAACAAACAAAAAGAAGGAAGTTGACTCAAAATTATCCCCAGGTGACCTGTAAGAGAGACAGCCTGTTGTAATTTGCTTTCTCTCTCTCTCTCTCTCTCTCTCTCTCTCTCTCTCTCTCTCTCTCTCTCTCTGACAACACTTTCTAAAAGCAAGATGGAATGGAAAAATTTATACTTCCAGGTGAGTCCATGACAAAAGGAAGTCCGGGCAGGAACTTGTAACAGAAGAAATGGAGGAGCACTAACTAGCTTGCTCTCTGTCTCATGCTCAGCCAGCTTCTCGTGCTAGCCAGGCTCATCTGCCTAGGAGCGGTGCTTCCCACAGTGGGAGGGGACATCTCACACCAATTATTAATAGAGGACCTTTTATGCACGTGGCCACAGGAAGAGGCAGTTCTTAAATTAAAGTTCCTTCTTCCCAGATGAGCCAAAGTTTTTTTTTTCTTTTCTTTTTTTTTTCCAGCAGAACTTCAACCACAGCCGTGATGGAACCTTGAAATAAAGAGCATTAGGCAAGATAGAGTCTTATGCTATATACAGCCTGGTAGGGCCTTGACAGGAACCTTCCTTTAAATTTAAGGGGAAAGTGAGGTTTTTCTGATTCTTACAAGTTTTTTGGGTGTGTATGTGTGTGGAACTATTCACATCTCGTCATCTTACCTGGCCAATGCCTACCTGTCAGGGGCATAGAGACAGGCAACATGTGGGACACGAGCTTATTTTGAGCTGTCAGGTGTATGGGAGGACCACACTACAGAATGCTTTCCTAAGCTGTCCCAGACAGGTAGAGGGGAGTGTGACCTCAGAGAGGGGGTTGGGGAGGAAGAGCCTGTGATCCGGACAATTATTTTTGAACAACAGGATTTGATCATATTTATTTTAACCTATAAAATGATAATAGCTTTCTTTAATCCTGTATGGCTAAACTTATTAATTCAATCAAATAGTTTAGATTTATGACTTTGACCTAAAAAGACGTGCATGGCATATACTCACTTATAAGTGGATTTTAGCCCAACATAGATGTCCTCTGAGGAACTCCACCTAGCAAGAGATACGGACAGTTACTGAGACTCGAAGCTGGCCACTGGGCAGAGTGCTGAGGGTTGTAGGTAAGAGTGGGGGAACGGAAAGTCTGGGAAACCACCAAGGCCTGTGGCTCAAGAAACAGGGGCATCTCCACAAACTGATGTTCTGATCAAGGTCAACACATGGCAAGAACCAAGACCCCCTTTTCAGATGTAGCCAAAAACCTGCAGATTCTCTGCATGGGGAGAAGGAAGGGGCTGCTGCTCTGCTGAACCTCTGCATGCACTCGGGGGGCCCACTACTTGGCCACTGCCCCTTGGCAAGATGGCCTAGTGGGCACACAGTGGAAGAGGATGCAGACTACCCTGATGATAGACTGTTCCCAGAGGTCTAGGGGAGGGGAGTAAGAAGAAAAGAGAGGCAATGAGAAGATGAGAGGGAGGGGAGGTAAAGTGAATAAATTATAATAAATAAAATATACACTTAAAATATCTGAATGGAAGAGAAGGTTGCTGCAGAGACAGATACACCTACCGAGGACCATGCAAGGCGAGGATCTAGACACTCAGCTCAATTGTAGTAGTACATAGGCAGCACAGTCTCCTTGTTGGTCCCACAATATGGGGAGTAGGGACTACCTCTGGCACGGACTTGGGCCTCCTAATGCTGTTTACTTTCTCCTAGCAGGGTGGCCTTGCCAGGCCACAGTGGAAGAGGTTACATGTAGTACAAAGGACACTGGATAAGCTGAGGTCATACGTTAGGGGAGGAGGGCTCCCCTTTCTAAGGACTAGGGGAGGGAGGGGGAGGGGATGAGGGAGGGCACTGCCATCAGGATGTAAGGAATTCAAACTGCAGAACAAGCAGGTCACTTATATTGCTAATCCCACTACAAGGGAATAGCTCTGGGACTGGCTGAGATATGAACGCCAATGCATAGACAAGGCTTCATGTTGGTCACAGATTCTCTGTGACTTATTATTAGAGGCCATTCTTAGTATGGAATGAAGGAAGATGTCTTACTTCTGCTCATACAATAAACAGAGAACTAGCCTTCATTGCTCTGTACATCCCATACACCTCATACAATTATAATGTTAAAACTGTATAATGCTTGTGAGAAATTATGTTTTCAGAACAAAAGTACTGGACACTGATGCTGGATCGGACCTGACAGGATGAGTTTCTCTGAGCATACTGCATGATGACTTCCTGCATGCTCAAAATTCCAGTGTCAGGTGCCTTAGGTGCTATCACCCATGAGAATTGGGCAGCTTCCAGGACAACATTGTAGAAAGCATCTGGTCCCAATTGGTTCAGCATTTCAGACTGTCCCACACAGGATTCCTACCTAGTAAGCCTAGAATTTCTCAATATTTAGAAACCACAAATGGTATCCCTGACTTGCTTAACCATTTTCCCTAATTTTTTTTTTTTTTTTTTGCCTCTTCATAGCTATTATTTGCCCTAAATCAGCCTGAAGAAACCTTAAGAGAATGATGTCCCATTCTCTCTAAGGGGGTTCGGTAGGTTTCTGTTTGTTCTCTTGGGCTACAGATGCTTATTTTCATTGGGAGGTGGTTATAAGTCATTATTGGTCTGATATATAGAGAAAACTAGGTTGGCCTCAGGGACTTCTCTCTTTTCTTTTCTCTTTCTTTTGTAGGTAAGGAGATAGGAGCTGAAAAAAAAGAAAGGGGAGTATAGACATATTGAGGGAGCATAGAGCAAAAGGTAGAATATTGAAGGCCTCAACTCAAGGCTTTGTTACTCACAAATAAGGTTATTTTTAATTCATTGGTATAAAATTTTGTATATTGATACAAATCATGGTGATTCAAAAACTAGTCTAATTTTATCAGAAGAATATATATCCTAGATCTAACAGATAGATATGATTCTATAGATACATAAAGTTAGAATAGTTAAATAAGCTCTTCAAAAGCCTCAGAGACCTATAGAATATGGGATTTAAAGCTGTTTTTATTATTCTAAAGATTCTTTGACAACATGACAAGCTAAGTCCTGGCTCAATGAAGATGATCAACATTGAAGAACCTCCTTATGGAGTCGGCTTCAAATGTGGCAAGCAAGCCAGTGGGCAAAATGTCCTCATTTCTGCCATATACAGAATTCTGCCTAAAAACTGGGCAAGCGTAGATGATGGAGGCAGAGTTGAAGGTCGAACTCTGCCAACACAGAGTAAGCAAGTCCTCAATAGTTCCTGCCTTGCAAATGTGTCTGTCAGATATATTGGGCCAGAAGGCTGAAGATGATGCTCCAAGGTTATAGAGAGTGTTAGGTGACTGTTCAGGCAGTAAACTGTCTCAGTCACTTTTTCATTTTGGAAGCTGCTAAGCTGCACTTCCGGTTCACTCAGGCATTCAAGTTTCATTCCTTCTTAAGTTTCTGATGGAATTGAAGACCAGATAGTTTAGTATTACAGTTAAGTTTAGTTGGTTAGAGGTTAATATGTTTTTAGATCAAGATAGATGTTTTAAGTTAATAGAGATTAGATATGATAGATATTGATTTTCATTCGGAAATTTAGAACCGACAAGATAAGAAAGATGCTTTCTTCAAGTTTGACAAATACAAATACCTAAATCATTATGAATGTAACATTTGTTTAACTCTTGATTGTCTTATGGTTCCTCCTGCTGTATGTAGTTTGTTTTATTTATGTGTAATAATATAAATGTATACATTAAAAAAGAAACATAATAAGAAACACAAACACACACAAATAAAGACAAAGAACAACAACAACAACAACAAAAGAAAATTGAAAACAAGTGAGCACTTGGTAAAAACAAGTAGTACTCTAAATTTAAATTTTCCGTAATAAGGCCTAACTTCACAAGCCTGTGGAGTGATACACCAATGTTTCCTGGACCCTTTTTTTGTGTTTATAGCATAAATGTATTGCAAATCAACCATGTACAGAAATGCATCCACTATAACTCACCAGTCATGTCTTTCAATGTAAAAGAAATTACATAATATCAAAAACTCTGTATTATATATGTGCATACCATGTGGATAAATTAAGCTAAATAGAGGGGTGTGTGTGTGTGTGTGTGTGTGTGTGTGTGTGTGTGTGTGTGTGTATGTACACACACACATACCAATGATATGGACACTTAAAATTTCCACCTACTACTCTGTTTAGTTATCTCAAATGGACAGTTATAGCAATTTTCTGTTGTTTTGGAAAATGATTTTAAGGATGTGCATTCATAAGACATTTTATAATGTTATTAATAAGCAATTAAATATCATTCATATTTAAGAAAAAGATTTGTGATAATTTCATTCTACCAGCCATCAAATATCTCTGACGCGCCAGCTGAGAGGCTGTGCATCCTCAGACTCATCTGATTTACATAACATGGTAACGTTATTATTTAAGGAAATCGGAGGAAAGGTTACTTGAAGCAATTAGTTTTATAACAAAATCTTCCAAGTGAGAAAATAACACTGTATTTCTCCATGGAAAGTTATTACAGAGCTTTGGCACCTTTCTGCCCAAAGTAATTTATGCTCTATTAGACACACACACACACACACACACACACACACACACACACACACACTACACACAACTGAGATTCCTACCAAAATTAGTTTTATAATTAAGACCTCAGGGTACTATATTTAAATGATTAATAAAGTACTGAAAATATATAGCAGTACAAATGCCATAAAACAGTCGCACTTAATGTCTACTATACATGTGTATGTATGTATGTATGTATGTATGTGTGTATGTATGTATGTATGTGCGTATGTATGTGTGTGTATGTATGTGTGTGTATGTAGGTATATGTGTATATATGTATCTGCCCAAACTTCTTTAGAGTCTCGACCCACTATGTGTCAGGATTTTCTATGAGCCTGAACTACACCAGGGATTTAAGAGTCTCTTGTCCTGTTGGAGTTTACATTTTAGAAACAACGTTATAAGCAAATAAATTATTATACAACAAATTAAAGCAATTGTGCAAAAGAAATCCTATGGATGCTAAAAGACAGGGAAAGCAGTGAGAAGGGATTGCAATTTTACATGGGTTAATCCCAAACTACTTAGCACCCAGGTCACGTTTTTGGAAAAAGCAGAGGAGATGCTGGGTTACTTGAGCCGGCATTTGAAAGAAAGGCCTTCCAAACACACACGAAGGCCCCAAGTTAGTGCACATAATCATAAGTGGAAAGGATAGAGTAACAGTATAGCTAAAAAGAGGAGCAGTGAGTGAAGTCAAGGAGGGCTCCAAGGCATTGCAAAGATGCTGGCCTGCATATTCAGCATCCTGCGGAACCGCTTAGAAGGTTTTAAAGAAAATAAAACAGCATGGTACACTTTCATTCCTGAAAGATCAGTGGATTTAGTGAGAGGAGACTGGAGGGTCTTCTTTAGGTGGCTCTGAAAGATTAGATCTAAGATTTGGAGCGAGAGGAGCAGATAACTCTCAGATGTCTTCCTGAACAAACATCAGGCTAATGTCCTCAATTGAGATGGGAAGTGGGTTGGGAGTGGCAGGGCTTAAAAAGCAGAAAGGTTGTCTTGCTACTGTGGCAGATGTCTTTTCAGTACCTTAGGGGAGTTACTGAATAGATGTAAAACTGAACTTAAGATAACAGGTTTGAGTAAGGCAGAAATCCACTTGAAAGAGGTTCAAGTTTAGTATTCAAAAACAGCACAATGAATGCACATGCAGTGAAGTTTTCAAATATTCCACTATTTATTGTGAGGCTATTAAGACATAGTCCATTTATTCTATCTGTCTGTGCTTAGCTGTAAAATGTCCTTGAGAAGCCAGGCATGGGGGTACAGGCCTTTAGTCCCAGTACTCTGGAAGGCAGAGGTAGGCAGATGCCTATGAGTTTGAGGCCAGCCTGGTCTACAAAAGGAACTCAGGACAGGCAAATTTACACGGAGAACCCTATCTCAAAAAGGAAACAAAGCAAAATGCCCTTGATAAATTAACCTTTAAGTTTTAAGTCCCTGAGGTTGAGCAGTCACAGTAGCAGTATGTGACTTAGCTGAAATCTAAAGAAGATGCTGTGAGCTCCCTCTGCTGTTGCTGGAATCCATGAACCCAGAAAACCGGCAAAGAGTCCTGAGACCTACGGAGTCACCAGACATTCAAAGGAAAAGGATCTTTTACTCAGATTCCTTACATCTTAAAGAAACTATCTCTTCTCCTTTTAAAAATTAATGATTTTTAAAGTGTTGCCTAGCCTCTAGCTTTGCAAAAGAAGATCAGAGTCAGCTAGACTTGTAGTTATTTCTAGAATGCCACCATTATTGATCCATCATTGGAGAGGACAGCTCACCTAGCCTCAGTGCATCAGCTAGGGATACAATTAAATGTCAGTCAAGTTTTACAAGTACTGAGCTGAAAGAATTGTTTGGTATTACGTAAGAGACAAACCTCCAGGCACATCTGTGAGGAGTTAGGTAGCCTCCAAGCTTGTCTGTGATGGGTGTATTAAGTACCTTAATTGATGTGGGACTATTGTACTAAAATTGGACAGTACTATTACCATGGCTTGAATATATATGTATATATGCATATATGAATATATATGCAATATGTGTATGTGTATATGTATGTATCTATAATGGATTAATATATAATTGCTGTATATATCAATAGCGTATTGATATACGTTATCGATGGCATTGATTTTGTTCAAGCTTTATTCAAGCCACGGATTTTAATAGGCCTGTGTTGATAGTGTTCTGTTACTATAACAAACATCTAATAAAATCAGCTGTTAAGAGGAAATGGCGAGTCTGGATCAGAGTTTCATAGGCTTCCGCCCATGATTCTCTAGAGAAAGGCAGCACCTCTCAATTAGAACATGAAGCAGAACAGGACTACTAGGGAGAAAAACAGCAATGTGCTACTTGAAAACATGTCTCCAATGACAAAGCTAAAACCATGCCTTACACACACACACACACACACACACACACACACACACACACACACACATATAATATGCATTAAAATGTATATACACATATATATGGATGTCATGAATAGCATTGTGTTCAAAAGTCAAAATATTTCACAACAGTTGCTTCATTGTGCAGAATAAAATGAGTTTATGTTGTACTTAGACATGAACCAATTTGCTTACATTTTAACAACAAGAATATCCTCAAATAATATCTTCATACCTGTAAATTTTTCTGCGCTAAAACTTTCATTCACTTGAAGTGTATGGCCAGGGAATCCAGTAGGATTAAAGAGCTATACGTCCATCACCACAAACCAAAAACCTAACATTTGTGCCCTCTCCAAAGGACACTGTTATCATGCTGTGCCACTTCCAGCTACTGTTGGCAACCCCAAGTAAATGTCCCTCTGCTTTATGTGTCTATGATTTTACATTTCCTGGATATTTTATTCTAATGATACACACATATATGTATGTATGTATACACACACATATATACACTCATATTTATTACAGTATTGGGTCTTTTCCATCTGGTGTCTTTCATGTGTTTATGACACTTGAGGTATATTTGCACCATTCTAATAGTCTACTTTTTGTATTCCTTTAGTATATTATACACCTAATAGTTAGATTGCCCACATTATTTTATCTATTCATCCATTAGTGGATATTTGAATTATTTATATTTTGTGCTGTTGTAAATTACTCTGCTATAAACCATCTTCTATAAGTCCATATTTGAAAATAATCCTTTTATTTTTCTTAGGTGTATACCTATTAGCAAAATTACTGGATTCTGTGACAGATTTACACCTACCTATTCAAGAAACTGCCAGGACATTTTTAAAATGATTGCTCTATATAACACTTCCACCAACATATATTTGTGCTTGTTATAGATTTTATCTTAAATGCCTCTCAAGACTGCAGTGGTAAAAAGCTTGGTTAGTTCCTATAGCGCTGCTCCTGGGAGGTAGCAGAAATTTTAGTTCTTGGGGTGTAGGTGGCGGGCGTCTTTAGGTCATTGTCACCAGAGACATGTCTTTAAGGAGGACACTTGCTTTTATCTCTTGCTGTCTTCTTCTGCCTCATTGTAATGTGCTGCCTTTCTATAGAGGGTCATGGACTGGAGCTCATGAAACTGTGATCCAGAAGAAGCCATTTCCTCTTAAGAGTTGATTTTGTCAGATGTTTGTTATAGTAACAGAACACTAACACGGGGCTATTAAAATCACGGGCACAGCTTGAATGTCAAGCAGCGGTAAATTATAGAGACATAGAACTCCTGACTTTGTACTTCCATAACCAGGATCATTCTACCTTTAGCCTTTGAAGGCCATTTTTTTTAAATTCAGAGTTGTTATTTTCTGCACGAACAACTTCCTATGTAAATCAGGGTTGGAATATCAAATATAAGAAATGTTTAGCTGTAGGCGTTTTCAGATTCTAGATTAAGGGAGTGCTTTGTGATAATTAGTCACATCTGGCAGGGCCACTTACATCATCGCACATGTTTGGAGAAATAAGTAGCTTGAAAGATCAGCAAAAGAATTTTGCCTTCTGGCCACATTTCAAGATGGCACATTTCTAAACAAGTAAAATATATTTTAGAACTATGTTCATAATGTCTTATTTTCCCTAAAATAAAGTCAAAGTTATCCATCTGCTTTTGCTATCAAGAAGTGGAAAAATGTGTACAGTGAGCAAGACAGAAATAGCATTTAAATAAATCTGCTACCTGAAACATGAGGGTCACCTTGAAGTAAATTACATCAGAACGTTATTGTTTAATTATGGGTTTTCTATCTTTGTTGCTTATAAGATAACTTCATATCAATGATATAAGCATATTTAGTAATAATATTTCTCTTTTCCTTTATTTAAAAAAATTTATGTACACCACTCTAAATTCTTGAATTGTGACTTTGAATATGAATACGAAATGCTAGAAATGCTCAAAATTTGAGACAATTGCAACATAAATGTTTTAGTTTTATATGTTTATTGAGCAATGTGAAATAATTGAAATCTGTCTTTAGGAATTGTGTATAATAAACAAGAAAAAATATATATATTGGAAAAGGGTATAGAAAGAATCATGGAAACAGTGAAAACTGGATTCAAGAAGAACTAAGGGAACTAAGCCTGGGCAACAATTTTCAATTCCTATTTATAATTTCAGTATATATCCATTAAATAAGCGCATGATGCCAGCCACGATGAAGGGTACTAGAAGTACTTTTATCACATCTTAGAAGCAATTGTCTAACATTAATAAGGAATTAAAATATAGTATAAAACAACACTATTAAATTATACACAGTGCTATAAGAGAACCAAGAAACTTTTGGATATCTCAAGCCCTTAGGGAGTCAAGTAAAAAGCTCCAACTTGAGAGTAATTGAAAGTCTATGAAGCAGTACCTGTGTGGCAGGATGGCATCTGTAGTCCTGGTAATTAGTGATGCCAACTGAAAACCATACATACAAGTAGATCAAAATGGTTAAGTATACAGGATAATTATTAGATTGATTTACAATTTGATGTAGCATTCTATGCCTCATGGTGTCTTAACTTTTTCCAGACATGACACATTTTTTTCATAATAAGTGTTCATGTGGATATCTGGATATATAATGTATGTATGCAAATCATATATTTGGTTATAAATTTTAATATACATTGAAAGCTACCATTTATTAAATATGAAAGCAAATTTGAAAAAAAAAAATATATATATATATATATATATATATATATATATATAGAGAGAGAGAGAGAGAGAGAGAGAGAAAGAGAGCCTTGTCTAAATATTTGGTGCTACAAAATTGTTTGATATTTTATTTATAATTATCAATACATTGGAACACTGTTTAACATAAATAAGTAGCACAAAATGCAGAGGTATATATAAGGTAATGTCAGAGATATTGAAAATTCTGTCCTAATATCATATTAAACTTCATTTAATGATTCCTTATGAAAACCTAGTTAGCAACAAAAAGGGTAGTTGTGAAAATCAAGCATTTTAATCCGAAGAAGTATCAATTTGATGTGTGATAAGGAACAGCAGTGAGAAAGCATCAGAAGTATTGCCTTTCTGCAGGTACATCATTGGATTCTATTAAAAAATCATTTTTGTGTACAGTGGAAGACCAATGTGATTTATACCATACATTAGTCAATGGTATGAGGTAAGGTGTTTCAGACAATGTTTGGTTTTATGTGGCATGAAAGCATGCTCAGAGTACAGAATACAATTATCTTCAGTACCAAGGATGCTATGAAATCCCATGATGTACCTCATTTTCATTATGAATTTTATTTTTTATTATTATTGGTCATTGGATATTCTGAAACCTTTTCCTATGGTCAACCTTTTACAAGTTATATGAATCCATATGGCTTAGCAATTCAAAACCAAAATTTAAAGAAAGGTTTATATACAAGCATGCAAATACAGTGCAACATCTACCCATACCTTTAACTTATGAGTCAATAGATAGTCACCATTCACACTATGTAAACTAGTGTGCTCAGAAAAACAGTTAGTGTAGGTCTGTGAATATAACACAAAGTGTGGCATATAAGAAGTGTTAAAGGACAGTAAAAATAAAAACATCTACCCTATAGGACCTGAAATTTTGTAGTATCGTTTGGCATTTTTATATAAGAACAAAGAAATACAACAAAGTTTTAAGAGAGGAATGTAACTTTTCCTTTTTGGGTGCTAAGAAGATACATTTGACTACTGGGTGGAGATGAAGTGGGAAAAATGAAAGCTGGAAGACCAAGAGGTGAAAGGATTTCTTGTTAAAGCATCCTGAATTTGAAGCAATTAATGCAAAATATAGAGAGAGATTTTTAAGATTGAATAGACAGAACAGAGTGGCTCAATATATATATATATATATATATATATATATATATATATATATATATATATATATATATATACACAACAGAGTGGCTATATATATATACACACACCACACACACACACAGTGTGTGTGTGTGTGTGTGTGTGTGTGTGGTGTGTGTGTGGCCCAACGCACCTTAAAGTTCATCACATAAGCTATTGATTTGTGATATATAATATGCTACTTAGAATATGGTCATATTTTTAGGAAAAAAACCACTTTATTTACTTTAGACATTCTGAGTCTTAGAATCCTGGAGACTACCATTGGGAGATGTTTGTGATATATTTATGATTCTGGAACGCAAGAGAAATGTATAGGCTAGGTTTATAATATTATTGTTTTCATAGTTGTTGTAAAGATAAACTCTAAGGTATGATGAAGTGCACAATTTTGTTTATAGCAAGGACGATTTTCCCAAACTCTATAAAACTTCCCAGTGATTGAGAGTTATACCCATAGGCTTTGCAAAGTCAATTATTTTATGATATATGAAATAGACAAGGACCTGAGACATCTTTTTTTCTTTTTATTAATTTATTCTTGTTACATCTCAATGGCCATCCCATCCCCTGCATCTTCCCAATCCTCCCTCCCTCCCACCCCCCCACTACCCTCCCCTATGACTGCTCCTGAGGGGGATCACCTCCCCCTGTATAGGGTATCAAGTCTCTTCTTGGTAACCTGCTGTCCTTCCTCTGAATGCCACCAGGTCTCCCTCTCCAGGGGACATGGTCAAATGTGAGGCACCAGAGTGCGTGAGAAAGTCATACCCCACTCTCCACTCAACTGTGGAGAATGTTCTGACCCTTGGCTAGATCTAGGTAGGGGTTTAAAGTTTACCACCTGTATTGTCCTTGGCTGGTGCCTTAGTTTGAGCGGGACCCCTGGGCCCAAATCTGCCTATCATAATGTTCTACTTGTACGTTTCTAGGACCCTCGGATCCTTCTACTTTGCCATTCTCCCATGCTTCTCTCATCTAGAGTCCCAGTAGGATGTCCTCCCCTCTCTCCCAGTTTCCTGGTAAGTGAAGGCTTTCGTGGGACATGCTCCTTGGGCTAGTATGCAGATATAAGTGAATATATAGCATTTGAGTCTTTCTGCTTCTGGGTTAACTCACTCATGATCATTTCTAGCTCAATCCATTTATCCACAAATTTCGGGAATTCCTTGTTTTTAATAGCTGAATAGTATTCCATAGTGCATATGTACCACAGTTTCTTTATCTATTCTTCTATTGATGGACACTTAGGCTGTTTCCATGTTCTGGCTATTATGAATAAGGCTGCTATGAACATGGTTGAGCAAATTTTCTTGTTGTATGCTGGAGCATCTTCTGGGTATATTCACAGGAGTGTAATAGCTGGGTCTTGAGGAAGCCCTATTCCCATTTTTCTGAGGTAGCACCAGATAGATTTCCAAAGTGGCTGTACCAGTTTGCATTCCCACCAGCAATGAAGGAGTGTTCCTTTCTCCCCACATCCTCGCCAACATGTGGTGTTGCTTGAATTTTTGATCTTAGCCATTCTGATGGGTGTAAGATGGAATCTCAGAGTTGTTTTGATTTGCATTTCCCTGATGATTAAGGAGGTTGAGCATTTCTTCAAGTGTTTCTCAGCCATTTGATATTCCTCTGTTGAGAATTCTCTGTTTAGTTCCAAGCCCCATTTCTCAATTGGGTTATTTGGTTTTGTGGTGTCTAATTTCTTGAGTTCTTTATATATTTTGGATATTAGACCTTTGTCAGATATAGGGTTGGTGAAGATTATTTCCCAGTCTGTAGGCTGTCACTTTGTTCTCTTGACAGTGTCTTCTGCCTTACAGAAGTTTCTCAGCCTCATGAGGTCTCCTTTATTAATTGTTGACATTAATGCCTGGGCTGTTGGTGTTCTCTTCAGGAAGTTGTCTCCTGTGCCAATGTGTTCCAGGCTCTTCCCCACTTTTTCTTCTCAGTGACTTAGTGTCTCTGGTTTTATGTTGAGGTCTTTAATCCACTTGCATTTGAGTTTTGTGCAAAGTGACAAATATGGGTCCAGTTGCATTCTTTTACACATAGAACTCCAGTTAGACCAGCACCATTTGTTGAAGATGCTATCCTTTTTCCATTGAATGGATTTGACTTCTTTATCAAAAATCAAGTGACCATATGTGTGTGGATTCAGATCTGGGTCTTCGATTCGATTCCACTGATCAACCAGCCTGTTGCTGTGCCAGTATCATGCTGTTTTAATTACTATTGCTTTATAGTACAGTTTGAGATCAGGTATGGAGATTTCTCTGGAGCACATTTATTGTACAAGATTTTTAGCTTTTCCGGATTTTTTGTTTTTCCATATGAAGTTCAGAATTGAACTTTCAATGTCTTTAAAAAATTGTGTAGGTATTTTGATAGGGATTGCATTGAATCTGTAGATTGCTTTTGGTAAGATGGCCATTTTTACTATGTTAATTCTCCTGATCCATGAGCAAGGAAGATCATTCCATCTTCTCATGTCATCTTCAATCTCTTTCTTCAGAGTTTGAAATTTTTTTCAAACAAGTCCTTCATTTGCTTAGTTAGAGTAACTCCTAAGTATTTTATATTGCTTGTGGCTAATGTGAAGGGTGTGGCTTTCCTAATTTCTTCCTCTGCCAGCTTGTCATTTGTGTATAGGAAGGCTACAGACTTTTTTGAGTTAATTTTGTATCCAGCCAATTTGCTGAAGGTGTTTATCAGCTGTAGGAGTTCTCTGGTGGAATTTTGAGGGTCACTTATGTAGACTATCATATCATCTGCAAATAGGGATAATTTGACTTCCTCCTTTCCCATTTGGATACCCTTGATCTCCTTTTATTGTCTTATTGCTCTGGCTAGCACTTTGAGTACTATATTGAAGAGATATGGAGAGAACGGGCAGCCTTGCCTTGTTCCTGATTTTAGAGGAATTTCCTTGAGTATCTCACCATTTACTTTGATTTTGGCTATTGGCTTGCTGTATATAGTCTTTATTATGTTGAGGAAAGTGCCTTGTATCCCTGATCTCTCTAAAACTTTAAACATGAATGGGTGTTGGATTTTATCAGATGCTTTCTCTGCATCTAAAGAGATGATCATGTGTTTTTTTATTTTCAGTTTGTTTATATGGTGGATTATATTGATGGATTTCCATATATTAAACTATCCCTGCATGCCTGGAATGAAGCCTACTTGGTCATGATGAATGTTATCTTTGATGTGTTCTTGGATTGGTTTTGCAAGTATTTTATTTAGTATTTTTGCATCGATGTTCATAATAGAAATTGGTCTGAAATTCTCTTTCTTTGTTGAGTCTTTGTGAGGTTTAGGTATCAATGAGACTATGGCCTCATAGAATGAATTTGGTAATGTTCCATCCCTTTCTATCTTTTCGAGTAGCTCGCCCTTGAAGGTCTGGTAGAATTCTGCACTGAAACCATCTGGCCCTGGGCTTTTTTTCGTTGGGAGACTATCAATGATTGCTTCTATTTCTGTAGGGGAAATGGGACTATTTAGCTTATTTATCTGTTCTTCACTCAACTTTGGTAAGTGAAATTGATCAAGAAAATCGTCCATTTCTCTTAGATTTTCAAATTTTGTGGCATATATGCCTTCAAAGTAGGATCGTATGATTCTTTGTATTTCTTCAGTGTCTGTTGTTATGTCTCCCTTTTCATTTCTGATTTTGTTGATTTCAATACTGTCTCTCTGCCTTTTAGTTAGTTTGGCTAACCGTCTATCTTGTTGATTTTCTCAAAGAACCAGCTCTTGGTTTTGTTGATTCTTTGGACTGTTTTCTTAGTTTCTAATTTGTTCATTTCACCCCTGAGTTTGATTATTTCCAGATGTCTACTCCTTTTGGGTGTTTCTGCTTCTTCTTTTTTTTTTTTTCCTAGGGCTTCCAGTTGTGTCATTAACGTGCTTATGTGCGATGTTTCCAATTTCTCTTTAAAGGCACTTAGTGCTATGAATTTTCCTCTTAGCACTGCTTTCAATGTATCCCACAAATCTGGGTATGTTGTTCCTTCATTTTCATTGAATTTCAGAAACTCCTTGATTTCGTTCTTTATTTCTTCCCTGACCCAGGGGTCATTTAGCAGAGAGTTGTTTAGTTTCCACATATGTGTAGGCTTTTTATTATTTCTGTTGTTGTTGAATTGCAGCCTATGCCAATGATGATCTGATAGGATACAAGGTATTATTTCAATCCTCTTGTATCTGTTGAGGCTTTCTTTGTGAACTACGATGTGATCAATTTTGGAGAAGGTTCCATGGGGTGCAGAGAAAAAGGTGTATTCTTTTTTGTTTGGGTGAAAGGTTCTATAGATATCTGTTAGATCCATTTGACCCATGGCATTGGTTAATGATGTTATTTCTTGGCTTAGTTTCTGTTTCAATGACTTGTCCTTCAGTGAGAGTGGGGTGTTGAAGTCTCCCACTATTATTGTGTGGGGATCTATGTGTGGCTTAAGCCTTTTTAGCAGATCTTTTATAAATGTGGGTGCCCTTGTATTGGGAGCATAGATGTTCAGAATTGTGATGTCATCTTGGTTGACTTTACCTTTGATGAGTATGAAGTGTCCGTCCTCATCCCTTTTGATTAATTTTGGTTGAAAGTCTATTTTGTTCAATATTAAAATGGCTATGCCTGCTTGCTTCTTGTGACCATTTGCTTGGAATATTTTTTCCAACCTTTTATCCTGAGGTAATGCCTATTGTTATGGGTGAGATGTGTTTCTTGAATGCAGAAGAATGTTGGATCTTGTTTATGCACCCATTCAGTTAGTCTGTGTCTTTTTATTGGAGAATTGAGACTATCGATGTTGAGAGATATTAATGACCAGTGACTGTTAAGAGTCTTAATTTTGATGTTGTTTCCAGTCAAGCGTTTGTGTAGTTGTGTTTTTTCCATGGTATAGTTATCTATTTCCTGAGTGGTTTTGGTTGTAGCTTGACCCTTTGGGATGGAGTTTTCCTTCTAGTACCTTCTATAAAGCTGGATTTCTGGATAGGTACTGTTTGAATTTGGTTTTGTCATGGAATATTTTGTTTTCTCCATCAATGGTTATTGATAGTTTTGCTGGGTAAAATAGTCTGGCCTGGCATCTGTGGTCTCTTAGGGTTTGCAGGATCTCTGTCCAGGCCCTTCTGGCTTTGATGGTCTCTGCTGAGAAGTCGGGTGTAATTCTGATAGGTTTGCCATTAAATGTTATTTGGCCCTTTTCCCTTGCAGCTTTTAATATTTTTTCTTTGTTCTGTATGTTTTGTGTTTTGATTATTATGTGACGGGCAGTTTTTCTTTTCTGGGCAATTCTATTTGGTGTCCAATATGCCTCTTGTATGTTTATAGGCATCTCTTTCTTTAGATTGGGGAAATTTTCTTTTATGATTTTGTTAAGAATAGTTTCTAGGCCTTGGCGTCTGATATCTTCTCTTTCTTCAATGCCTGTTATCCTCAGATTTCTTCTTTTCATGGTGTCCTTAATTTCTTGGATGTTTTGTGTCAGGAGTTTTCCAGATTTGACATTTTCTTTAATGGTTGCTTCAAGATCTGTGATTGTATCTTCTAGACCTGAGATTTGTTCTTCCATCTCTTGGATTCTGTTAGAAAAGCTTACCTCTGTGTCACTCACCTTCTTCTCTGAGGTCTCACGTTCTCGTTTTTCTTTTGTCTGCATGTTTATCATTGAATCCATTTTTATCTTCAGATCTCGAACAGATTTTTTGATTTCTTTTATCTGATTTTTTTTTTGTATATTCCTGAGTTTCTTCCATTGTTGCTTTATAGGTCTTCAGAGCTTGAACCATTTTATTTATTTCTTTCATCTGGTTGTTTGCATTTTCCTGAAAATTTTCCAGTTCCACTCTATGTGCTTCTTTTATGTCTCTCACCTGTTTGGCTGCGTCTTCCTGTATTTGATTATGAATTTTATTTGTTTCTTCCCTTACCATCCTCATTACCAAGGATTTGAGGTCATTTACTTGTGTTTCCATTGTATTTGAGTTCTCTGGGTTGTTTTCTTTGGGGTTTTTGTTTTTGTTTTTGTTTTTGTTTTTTTTGCGTATGCTTTTATGCTGTCCTTTAGACATCTTGCTGTCTCTGTTTTTGTTGGGTAACTTCCAGAGTTGGATGAAGGGAGTCTGATGATAGATTCACTTGTTTTCTCATGATTTCTGTACGCTGGAAGCTCTGATGCTTCACTGGTGTGGATGGCAGGAGGTTAGCTCTGTCGTTTTGGGCTCTCACAGCCAGTGATCCTCAGCTCCCCTTTGCTGTGGGTCCTGCAATCGTTCTGGGTCTCTGAATGAGCGTTGGATCAGGCCAAGGTATCCACAGCCTTCCAGGTCCCCTCCCAAGTCCAGCCAGGGACACTGGGCCTGAACCACACGTTGAGCTCAGCTAGATTTTCAGGGCCTGAACCGTCTGCCACAGCAGGAGAACTGCGGTTGTGCTGAGCTCGCACCTCCGGTGGAACTGAGCAGTCCGCCCAGCCTGCTTCACCGCAGGATAACTGCGGCTGCACTGAGCTCGTGCCTCTAGTAGAACTGAGTGCTCTGCCCAGCAGGGGAACTGCGGCTGCACTGCGCAAGTGCCTCCGATGGAACTGAGCGCTCCACCCAGCCTGCGTCTCAGCAGGAGAACTGTGGCTGTTCTGAGTTAGCACCTAGGGTGGAACTGAGTGCTTGGCCCAGCCTGCGTCACAGCAGGGGAGCTACGGTTGCACTGAGGTAGTGCTTCAGGCAGAATTGCTTGCTGAGCTGAGCCAGTGTCTCCACGGCACAGCACACTGAGTGAACCCGTGACTCTGGGGCTGAACTGTCCACTGAGTCCAGTTTGGGTCTCAAGGCACCACGTGACCCAAAACCTGTCCAGAGTCCCCTCTCCGCAGCAACTCCCACCGGCCACCCCACCAATTGCCTCCACTGGAAGGCTCTGAGCTGCAAACCTCAGTCGCCGCCGCTGCTGACACTGGTGTCACTGGTGCCGCTGCTGCTGCTGCTGCTGCCTCTGCCACTGCTGCTCTGATCTGAGAAAATCCGCGCTCCTCCCATGTGCAGGGGTATGCAGGTCCTCCGCACCCTGGTCCCTCCGAACTGTGGAGCACTCCTGCTGCTGTGGTGTGGGGACCTTGGTGTTCCTGGCTCAGAAATCTGTGCAATTCCCTGAGTTGTTCACTGGAGCTTCCAAACACGGTCCACACTGCTCGCTGCCATCTTGGATCTCCGACCTGAGACATCTTGATGCAGGTTAAACATGTACATTTTTTGCTCTACCTTGCTAGAAACCTGAAAACTAAAGTGAAAATGAGACTGTTTCTATGGGTTTTCACAACTTTGGATGTGATTTAAGCACAGCTTTGCACTTCCATCACGTAAGACTAAGTATTTTTAAAAATTATACAGGCCTGGTATTTCCTCTTCTATCCAATTATCTCATTTATGTTTCTGTGTTTTTGCTAAGACATCACAACCAAGGCAACTTCTAGAAGGAAGAGTTTATCTTGTGCTTATCCTTTCAGAGGGTAGGAGTCCGTGGCCAACCAGCACATGGGAAGCAGTGCATCAGGCAGCTGGGCATGGTGGCAGAGCAGGAAATGAGAGTCCAAAGCTTGAGAAGAAGGCACAGACATCTAACTGAAATTGGTTGTTGGCTTTCAAACCATAGAACCCAACTCACACTAACACATATATATGCCCATGAAGGCCATTCTTATTCAAACTACCACAACTCATGTTATTTTTCCATAATTATGACTTTTTGGTTGTTTGAACTCCTGGAATAAGAGACTAATGTTTTCCATAATAATTAACTAGAACGCTGAACATTTGGTAACATTCAATTAACACACAGTTGTTGATCCTTTGGCTAAAATTAGAGAAGAAAAAAAAAGCACTTTCAGTGATCGACCCAATTAACATCTAGCAATAATGCAGATATAAAATAGTGATAAAAGCTAAAAATTCTTCAGGAAAGTGTGAATATATTTACACTAATTTATTTATCTAGCATCTCAACAAAGTAAATGCTGTGGTTCCTATGTCACTTAATGAACTTAATGCAACGCCCCGCCCCCTCCAAGTGCTGACAATCTTTCATTTTATAAAGAAAAGTCTTGTTGTTATTAAATAATCAGAGACATGAGGGGTTGTAAATATAGGGTAGAGAGGAGCCATAACTGGCTTGGTGGACAGAAGCTCTTGCTACCTCATGCGGCAATCTGAGTATGTTCCACAGGACCTGCATGATGACAGCAAGAGACATTCCCAGTGTTTTCTTCAGTCTTCCACACGTATGCTGGAAGCACATGTACACATATAATATCATTTAAATTATAATTAAAAATAGCACAGACTGGGGCTGTAGAGATAGATCAGTAGTTGAGAGTACTCGCTGGTCTCCCAGAGGACCCAAGTTCAGTTCAGCCCAGGTTCGGTGGCTCTCGACCACCTGCAGCTCCAGCTCCGGGAGTGAGGACATCTTCGCCTGGCTTCTATCGGCACCTGCACACACAACACACATGTACATACACATGCAATACACATAAGTAATAAATCTTAAAAATGGCACAGAGAGCTTAAGAACTATAAACTCATTCTCCCAGTGATTGTATATTGCAAAGCATTAAAAACAAGAAAGAAACACAGGTATGTGAGTGTGCCTACAACACACATCATTATACATACATCTCTGTGTAAACACTACACCAATCAAGAAAAGAAACTGCCCATTACTACAAAGATCTCTGTTCTTTCATCCATAAATAGTCATAGCAGCCCCACGCTTAATCGGCAAACACCAATATGCTCCATAGTGTTTGTTACTAGCAAAAGGAAATAAAAATGGAGCCAACAACATATTAATTCTGATCTATTTCTATTTCTCAGAGTTTTAATTCATAAAAACATTTCTTTAAAGTGCTTGCTTTTTTATTTTCATAAAGTTTGTTGTTTTATTATATACTGATCAGTGTTTTGCTTGCATGGATGTTAGTACACACCACATGTATGTCTGGTTCCCACAGAGGCCAGAGGTCATCCGGTCCTCTGGAACTCAAGTTATGGATGGCTGTGAGCCACCATGGGGTTCCTGGGAATCACACACTGGTCCTCTGCAAGAGCAGCCTGTGCTCCTGACCTCTGAAACATTTCTACAGCCCACCAAGTACTTGTTTGTTTGCTTTTTCTTTTAACATTTAAAGACATGTTTAAAACTCAGGCAGGCATAGTGATGAGTGCCCACCTTTTATCCTAGCAGCTGAGATGCAGAGGCAGGACAAACGCTGTCAGTTAATGGTTAACCTTTTCTGCACAGTGAATTCGAGGTCATTAAGTGCTACATAAAAAGACCTTGCCTTATTTGGGGGTTGGTGTATTTTTGTTTTGTTTGTTGTTGTGTCTGATTTGTTTGTTTGTTTGTTTTTGAGGCAGGGGTTCTCTCTGTAGCCTTAGGTCCTAGACCTACTTTGTAGACCAGGCTATGCTCAAACTCTTATAGATCTGCCTTTCCCTGCCTCACTGAGTGCCGGGATTAAGGGCATGCACCAATGTGCCTGGCTAAGACCTTATCTTTTTAAAAAAGAAAAAAAAAAGACTATTTGCTGATCAAGATACTTAATTGTATTTTACAAGCATTTAGTCTACTACATGAAATACTTTTTCTTTACATTGGTTTGTAAACTGGCATTTAGAAAGATTCAGCTGGAGACAATAAAAACTAGAAAAGTTTAAAGTTATTTGCAATATAGGTAGAATGTGAGCAGTCTGTCATGTAATTTATTTGTGTGTGTGTGTGTGTGTGTGTGTGTGTGTGTGTGTGTGTGTGTTTGTATCCCGAGTCTTATTTATAGATAGAATTTAGATACAGAAATGTATTAGTTAATGTCTCATTCTTTGCAAAGTAAACATTTTCTTTTCAACAGTACTTTTGCTGTTTAATTAATACATGTCAAGGGTGTTTTGTTTTAATGAGGAAATTAGTAAATGTAAAAATTAATTCTATTCTATGCAGAATATGGGCAATTAATACTTGTGAAAGAATTTGCAAATAAATGCAAAACAAAGGGACATCAACTTTCTCCAACAGACAAATTTCATTTCCTCAGACAAGAGTTCCTCACCCTCCTGTCCATTTCTACATGTGCAGAGTAAGAGGATAGCTGAGAGCTTACAACAACAACAACAAGCCAAAAGTACTTCTGGTAAAATGTCTCAAATATAATATTTCTAGTAGTGAGATACTAAATAGAAACAAACAGCTTAGCCAAATTCCCCCTCTAAGCTCATGGAAATAATGAGAAAACATTCAAAGGCAAAGAGGTGGCTCCATCAAAAGTGTCTGCTAGGAAAAAAGAGAGGAAAAGATGAGGGATATTTAGGCTGTGTCCTTGATAAGGTCTTGGCAGTCTGTTGGGTCACCTTATTCTAGGTCATAGCCATTGCTCTTGCATTTCAGCCATGAAGGGTAAACGGTGTAAATGACTGTCCACTGGGCAGGAGTTTATGTCCCAGTGTTTTGGAGCAGACAGCATGGCTCAACAGAAAGACTTGTAAGGAAATGAAGCTTATCTTCAAAGCCCAGACTTTGTCCTTCTCAGTGTTGTCTCTGGGCAGAGGACAGTGGCTCTCTGCCTTTGCTCTCAGCCACGGGTACCTCGAATCTCTGCTTCTAGATGGCACCTATCCCAGGAGTAGTTTTCTTACAAGCTCACCTCTCAAGAACATTATTAGCCAGATAGTTTGTTGCCTTTCACTGGACCCTCTGAATGTGTTGGCATCACGGCAGGTCATTTTACTATGGTAGTCTGACAAAGTGGAAAGTTTTCACACTAAATCTTTAAAGTCTTTAAAATTCTCTTGCTGACTTTACTGTGAGCATGCATAAATACTGAGCTTCTGTTCTAAGGAGAGGAGACACTGCAGCCTTGGATCTAATTTACAGAGGTGCTCAGGCGGAGGGAACGCTGCTGCTGACTCATGCCTTTTAATTGTAGTGAGAGTTTAAATACACTTGGCTGGTTGCCATTGTCTCAACCCCCCTCCCAATATATGTAGGATAGTGTTTTGTTTATCTTGAAATGGGAGACAAATAAGTCACATTTTATGGTCATTCTGAAGAATATTTATTTTGCTTAGTTGACTCTGTCTTCATTATAATAGCAAAACCCTTAGATTTATCTAAAAAATTTTCACAGCTGAATCGTATCTCCACAGCTACATTTACATCTTGAATAAAGTATCACTTCTCAATTATGAATCAGAAAAAAACATGGTCACAAGCCTAATGGCAGAGTATTTAAAAACAAAAACAAAAACAAAATAGGCTAATTTTTAAAACAATAAACCCAAAATCACCTTGTGTAAATAAAAGCTGAACTTCTTTGAAATGGGGAAAATTACCAAGTGGTACCCACTAGATTTAGTTTATGCAAGGACCATGCTCCAATCTTATGTCTGACGCACAGGTCAGTAAAGTGAGAACATTATTATGTTAAGTCACATGCAGCAGTGCATGGAGAGTGTTAGCCATGAAAGGTCCCCATTGTCATTGTCCATCAGGGAGGCTGGTGCACACTATTAGGAGCTGAGGAATAAAACACGATTAATGAGAAGGAAGACGGCCCCTCTTGTTACTTGCTTGGCACCAGGAGTGACGACATGCATATCAAAGCTGAAAGGACAAAAATCTACAAAACCCTCAACTGCCATAACCAAGCAATGGATGTTCTTATTCTTTCAATGGAATGTTCTAAATAGAGGAAAAACAGTCCATCAGCCTGAAACTACTTGATGAGCCCACGTGTTTGGAATGCAGGATATAACAAAGTGTCAGAGATTTTTTTTTTAACCAAAGGCCTAATATAACACTCTCTGGCCATTTGGAAACACATGGATAAAGCTGGAGGTAACTGTGTTAAGTGAAACAAGCCAGGAACAGGAAGGCAAATACAGTATGATCATCTATCTATATATGTCATCTAAAACAGTTGAATTGCTAGCTCCAGGAAGAAGAATGCTGATTGCTAGGCTCTTCAAGATAGAAACTGAAACTGGGCAGGTACAAGGAAAAAAATTAAAATTGGGCATAGATGTTCAGTAATATGCTGTACCTCATGATGGGAGGTCCTAAAGAACATCTATGGTGGTCTTAAAAAGTCAAAGCAAATATTTTATCTTATTAAGACTTTCATATATGAATACCATATTTACATCAATCCCCCCTTTCTCTTCTTCCTACATATCCTATCATGTTTTCCCCCTCAAATTCATGGTTTCCTATTTTTAATTATTATTGCTATAAACCTATAAATTTATTAATGTCACCTATGGAGTCCATTTAGTGTTACCCATAAGCGTATGTGCTTATGGCTAACTTCTCGGATTGGATAGTTCATCAAGGTACTCATGCTTGGCACACTGATTCTCTCTTTCTTTTTAGATGGCGTCTACATCTATTTATCTAGGGCTGAGACTGGTGAGATTGCCCCCATTCAAGTTGACATGTCAATTACCGGTGTTTTCTTTTCAAATATTGTTTAGGAGCCAGTACTACTCAGAGATTTAATGGGCTTAGCTTCCTTGTCATATCTAGAGGATGTAGTCTTGAAGCAGACTTCTAGGCCAAGCGGCTCTTATAATATTTCTAACCTCTCTTCTTTGAGCACCCTTGAGCACCCCATGGTCACCTGTTCTCTGAATTTTGACAAGCTATGTCTTTCTGTAATGCTCTCTGTTTGTTGTGAAGAGGAACTTCTTTGATAAAGGTTGAGAGCTACATTTGTCTGCTGGTATAAGGGTAAGTATTTAAGGTGCAGTTAAAATTATACTGATTTAGAAATGTGGTAGTAGTAGACTCTTCTCTCGGGTCTTAGGCCTTACCAGACACAGATAGTGGGCTAAGATTATAGTGTTAGGCATCAATTCTTTCTGACTGGGCAGGCCTACAGTCCAGTTAAATGGTTATTGGCTACCTCTAAGTTGTAAATGCCACTATTGCTCCTTTTTAGATTGTCTTACTGTTCTATTGTTGTGAGGAGACACTATGACAAGGGCAACTCTTATAAAGAAGCCATTTAGTTTGGGACTTGCTTAAACATTTAGAGGACTAGTTCATTATTACCATGATGGAGGGCATGGCTGCAGGCAGACATAATGCTACAGAAGTAGCTAAGAGCCTACATCCTCATCCATCCATGGGAAGCAGGGGAGGAGAGAGAGAGAGAGAGAGAGAGAGAGAGAGAGAGAGAGAGAGAGAGAGAGAGAGAGGAGGGAGGGAGAGAAGGAGAGGGAGAGGGAGAGGGATAGGGAGAGGGAGAGAGAGAGAGAGAGAGAGAGAGAGAGAGAGAGAGAGAGAGAGAGAGGGAGGGAGAGAGGGAGAGAGCGACAGAGGGAGGGAGAGAGAGAGAGAGAGAGAGAGAGAGAGAGAGAGAGAGAGAGAGAGAGAGAGATCGATCCTGGGCCTCCAATGGGCTGTTGGAATCCCAAAGCCCACTGCCAGTGGCGTGCATTCTCCCACTATGCCACACTTAAATCTTCTCATCTTTCTCAGATAGTCCCACTCCCTGGTGACTAAACATTGAAATATATGACCCTGTAGGGCCATTCTTATTCAAGCCATCACAGGAGTAGTTTTGCCATGTTTGTCTTTATTGTGGTTTATCGGCATTATAAATATATACAAGACTATTGTTTGATTGTATGTCTAGCTTAGAGCATATATAACACCTTGGTTCTTCCGAGGCCTGTATCTGGAGTATATGTGTTTGTTGTTTTTGTTTTTCAGCAACAGGGTTTTACCTCCAAGTTCTAGGAGACCATCAAGGGCAATGGCATCATTTGGAGTTTTTGTTAGATAGTGTATGGCTTTTAGAGGAAGGATTGTCATTCTAAGTGGTAAAATTTCATATATATGCATGTATGTTTATATATAATTACATATATGAACACAAATGTGTGTGTTGTATTCATATATGTAACATGTAATGTAATATTTTATTATACATATTGCTATATTTGGCATTATTTATTCCTCTTCTGTCTTCTATCTCCTTCCATGTTGGTCTCCTTTCCCCTCTTCAGTTAAGTTCTCCTTCCCATCCAACTGCCATTTTTACCATTTTCCTCTTTGTACTCCCTTTGTCCCCTCTCTGAGGCTCCTCCTCCACCTCTAACAGATTTAAGTGTTCTTATCACACATACACAAATAGAGAATGTGAGGGAATATATATATATATATATATATATATATATATATATATATATATATATATATTAATTGGTTCAATCTGGCCATTTTCAATATAAGCACAATTCAAAAATACCACAAATGGAGCAGAGTTTTCATTTGTCATTTTGTTTAGCTTCTGCCCTTCTGGGCATAGAGCACAGCACCTCGTGCATCCTGAGTAAGATTCCTACCACTGAGCTTTCCCTCAGCTTTATTTTTCATTTTAATTAATAAAATCCAGTTAATAAGCATTAAAATGAAACAATAAATTCAGTAAAAATAAATACAAGAAAGGAATGAGAAAAAGAAAAGCCAGTAATTTAAATTGTAGATAGAGGGGTGACTGTATGAACCTTTCGAGCAGGGGTTTCTATTTACTCTAAGCGTCTAATTTGTCATTGTAAGATAGTGTGTTTATCTCTATATCTCTTCTAAGTGTCAAGGACTTTTCTGTAATTGTACCACTGTCAATTACTACTTATTATCATATTTCTTGCCATGAGTTCATATTTTGTCCTTTGTGACTCATCATATTAAATTTTAATAGAGGAATGCCTTCAAATCTCAAGAAGCTAGCTCAGTGAAGCTCAATCTAACTTCTTATTTTTTAGTCTTGGGAATTAGACTCTGGGCCTCAGACATGCTGAGCAAGCGCTCCACTTCTGAAGAGCAACCACAGGCTGACTCTCCTCCTTCTGAAAGCTGTTTCTCCTGTTCTTTGAGTTTCACCCTCATATTTAGTCCTGGTTCAATATTCCAACCAGTGTTTGCCAAGTATTTCTGAGCCATCAAAATCAAAATTTGTTTAGGAGAGGGGAATAAGGCAGAAGAGAGAGGGGACTGGAAGGTACAAGTGAGGGGATAACAATCAGGATATAAAGTGAATAAATTTGAGGCACCAGAGTACATGAGAAAGTCATATCCCACTCTCCACTCAGCTGTGGAGAATGTCCCGTCCATTGGCTAGATCTGGGTAGAGGTTTAAAGTTTACCACCTGTATTGTCCTTGGTTGGTGCCTTAGTTTGAGCAGGACCCCTGGGCCCAAATCTTCCTATCATAATGTTCTACTTGTAGGTTTCTAGGACCCTCTGGATCCTTCTACTTTGCCATTCTCCCATGCTTCTCTCATCTAGAGTCCCATTAGGATGTCCTCCCCTCTCTCCCAGTTTCCTGGTAAGTGAAGGCTTTTGTGGGACATGCCCCTTGGGCTAATATGCAGATATAAGTGAGTATATACCATTTGTCCCCTGGAGGGGGAGACCTGGTGGCACTCAGGGGAAGGACAGCAGGTTACCAAGAAGAGACTTGATACCCTATGAGCATATACACGGGGAGGTAATCCCCCTCAGGAACAGTCATAGGGGAGGGGAATAAGGGGAAAATGGGAGGGAGGGAAGAATGGGAGGATACAAGGGATGGAATAACCATTGAGATGTAACAAGAATAAATTAATAAATTAATAAAAATAAAAATAAAAAAATAAAGTGAATAAATTACAATAAATAAAATTTTGAAAAAGGCTTGTTTCACTACTGGCTATTTCAGTTCATCAATTTAGACAACAGGATTATTTGCTTACAGAAGTGAAGTAAGTTGAGCATTAAAGAGGAGAAACACAGAGGTCTCTTTAAGCACATAGCACATTTCTCATCAGTGAGATCTCTAAGAAACAGTAGGCGGGGCATTAAAACACCAGTGTTGCAGTTACCACCAGAGTCCATCTGGGTCTTGTAAGATAGAAGGAGAATTATTGACGAGTGCAGTGAGTTTTTAAATAGAAATCAATTAAAGGACCTTTTAGTTAATTAGCTCGTTGCTTTCCAATTACATATGCCTTGTGACCTTTCCTCTGTACTTCCTGCCTTGCTCTTTAAACAGCAATTTGAACTTCTTAGAATCTCTGTACTTGGTAGCTGAGTGGGACTCAACTGTCTTCTAAAACAGACCTGGGCAGGGGCAATACTTAAGTTAGAACATTAGTCCTCTAATATTTTTTCAAATATATCTAAAATCAACATAAATTTCTCCCTTATATTCCAGTATTCTGTAATACGACAGTAGCTTTGTGTTTTCTACAATAACTACAGTGATAGAGTGTCCAACACATGCACAGTGGGTATCTGTTTTCAGGTCAAGCCTTGGAACAAGTTGCAAGGAAAAGCAGTTGAGTTATTACGATCAATCTAATAAATAATGGAAGAAAATAATTCACAGTTGAAATTGAAGGAGTGTTTGCTTAAACAAGTCACTTTTAAAAATTTGAGGGCCCACAGATGAATCCATTTAGTCTTTCCACATTCATCTTAATTATCTTCCTGGCTGCATCCGCTTTTCTCCAGCCTCTGGAAATCCTTCCTCTATGTCAGGACTCAGAAGGTAAATCAACTATGTAGATGTTTCTCTTTCTCCTTCAAGAAATGTTTCTTTGTATATTTTTTATTCAAGATAACTAAAATGAATGGTCAGCCAGACACTGTAGTCAACTACATTGTTTTATGATCCACTGACAAGTCCCTGCACCTATTTTTATACCAAACAGTGCAGGCTTCACTGGAAAATGGTTTTGGCTCTCACCCAACCATCTTGGAAGTGAACTCTTGTCTTGCAAACAGACTGATCTTCATGGACTTAAACCGGTAAACATTATAAGCCCCTGTGTGCCTACTTTACAGTTACTTTATGGATGAGTTTTCTTATTTTTGCATTCAAGTCACGTTAGGGAAAAGATATGCAAATAATCAAGTGTTTCTTTAAATGACTAAAATTAAAATTTTGGGTTATCATTTTCATATAATAACAAAGGATAATTTATTCATATATGATTATGAATCTCATGATTCCTTATTAGAAAGGCAGGATATATTTAATGATAAATAATAGTCTGAATTTTATTTGATGTCTTCCCATTATACTTTCTTATATTTTTCTGATAGGTCAAATTATGTGAAACAAACAAAGAAACACACACACACACATGTTTAAAACTTTTGAAAATTGTGAAATGATTGCATAACTGTAAAACAAGAGCCTATGTTTTATGACTATATGAAGTTAGCACATATTTCTTTAATAAGTCACCTGATAACTCACTGATATTTATCCCACTCAGACTTCTACTACAAGGAAGTGAATGCCATTCATCTATGACGTCATCCCAAGCCAATTCAGTTACTTTCACAAAGAACTTTCTTTTGTTGAATAAAATGTGTCTCTTAGGAGCTTTATTCAATTTGTTTTTTTCAAGATACAATAAATTAATATATTTGTTCCTAGTTTGATTCATGGTTGTGATTTCATAACATCCTTCCTTTTCAAGAACATCCCAAACATTATTTTAACCTACCACATTTTCAGTTTCATCACAGTTTTGACACTTCTTCAACTGCATCTGAGTTTCATTTTCTTTCTTCAATTATAATGGTCAAAATTTAGTGAGCAATTTGTTGGTATATCTAAGCAATAAAGTAATGATTTTTAATGAGGTTAATTCTTGGATGAATTTTTAATTGCCAGCCAAGCAAAATAGTTTAATTCATCTTTTCACTGTTTTCTCAGTTTAGGGTTGTAAGTATTTTATTGAGAATTCATTAAAGTTTTATTTATTTTGAAGACTTTACATATTTTGATCATTTTTTTCCTCTTCTGCAACCTTCCCAGATATTCTTTCTCTTCCTTAAAAAAAAAGAAAGGTCAAATATGCACACACACACACGCACGCACGCACGCACGCACACACACACACACACACACAAGTGCAATTTGTTTTGGTTAACCACTCCTGGATATGGACCTGTCCTAGAGTGTGGTTGATGTCATCAGGGTACCTTATTAAAGGAAATTGATTCTCCTCCTCCCAGTACATATCACATGCAAGTATCTTCTTGGCGTGAGATGGAACTTTGTCCTTCATGCCTACTTCCTCTTTTCTATACTGAGATTTTGGTGTTGTTCTTGGTGGTGTGTTTATTTTTTCTTGAACATTAAACAAGTTGTAATATTTTATTTTTATTTCTATTTATTTGTATTTATGTATATTTATACGAATACATGCCAGACTTCAGTGTGTGCAGTTACTCACCGCTCCCAGAAGAAGGCTTCGTTTTCCCCGTAGCTGAAGTTACAGATTGTTGTGAGCTGCTGGATGTGGGTGTTGGGAACTGAATTTGGACCTCTGTGAGAGTGGCAAATGCTCAGCCATCTCTCCAGCTCAGCTTTCTGCTGACTTCTATAACACAATTTTTGATCTTCTATGGCTTTCTGATTTTTATTCCAAGCCAGAAACAATCACTGCGATGTCCACACTTTACTCTAAGTTATCCATAGCTTTATGTTCTTGTAACATTTTTCAGATTGATAACATTAACTCATAATATTTCCTACATTCACTAGTTTCCTCAGTTTTTGTGAGAAAATATTACCATGGGTTGGGCTTGCTGGCACACATCTATAGTCCTAGCACTTGAAAGGCAGAACAGGACTTCAAAGCCAGCTTGGACCCATAGTGATTTCCCTGCCAGCCTTCACCTCATAGTACAACTTATATACAAAACAAGGTCTGTAGGCATTTACTGCCAATACTTACAATGTTTTCTTATAGCAGTACTGTTAATTGATAGACTCCACACACTAGGTCTATGGAATATCCCATGAAGGGTTGCATGCTGGTGACAGTGGAGGTGGTGAGAACACTAAGGGATGGGGTTGAGAGGAAGTAACTACACCATGTGGGCTGCAATGTCACGAGTAAACTAAGACTTTTCCAAAGAGTGCCCCTGGTCTCCTGTGATTCCGTTACTTCTCATAAGAACGGGTTGCTATCATGGCAACACTCTTGGCTACTTCACTTTGCTTTCTTAAGCTCTTCCCCTTATGCACACAGTTGATTTCCTTCTGCTTCTACACAGGTGTATGATGTATTATCTCTTGATGGCTTTCTGAATCCCTTTATACTTCTCCTGGGTGTCTATTGTCCAGTTCTGGTTTGTTTTGTTTTGTTTTGCCACGAGACTCACATACAAGCATCCTCTGTTTAGAATCTGCATGGCTTATACTACGACTTCTCATGCCTCTCTAGTTTGCATCCTGGAGGGGTGAAGGATGATGAGCTAGCTGTGTCTTCTTTCTTTTCTTGCCAGGAACTGTAATGCTATTCCAGTGTCTTTCTTTTTCCTACCTATGCTTTAGTCACTTGAAGAATGGAGCACTTTCAGTTAATATGTCTTATATCGAGTAGGTATAACCAACGGGAAACATGAATAAAGAGGTGTTATTTCAAACCGTGGTTTACGTGTTGCTCCGCTCAGTTTCTCCAGGAGTTTTCCCAGGTGCACATCGAGGTCATTAATTCTCTTTCTCTTTGTCTGATGTGTAGCGTCTAATATATTTTCCCACTAGTTGGGATTCTTAATCCTGATTTAATGTATAATAGCATGCAATTTTATTACATGTAAAAAGTTCATATTATAATTTTATACCTGATTTAAATAATATGCCCATGCAAAAACAGTCATATACTGAGTTGCTCTTATGCCTTGATTAAAAAACACTAGTTTGGTTTTATTTTTTTTTTCAAAAGGAAACATAAAATACATGAATATGCACAGAAGTCAGTTTTCATTTTAGCTTAATGTAGATTACATTCTCAAGTGTGCCTAATTATTTTGATAGTTTAGGAAATTTAGATGTAAGTGTGTTTTTGATTAAATGATTTCATCATCAACTATTCTTAGTGGTAAATGAAAATTTAAACAATTTTGAAAGTCATCTAAAAAAGCATTAGAATTGACAACTTATATGTCACATATGAACACTGAAGGTGGAGCCTTATGCAATAAAGCACACACCATTCAGTCCCTCGTCTCCGAGAAGAAACACTCTTAAATGCAGTCAGATGACGCAGTAAGGTGAATTACCATCTTCATTAGAAGAAAATGTCACAAGGGATACCAACTCCTACTTTTCCAATTACAATTTTATTCTCACCCCATAATGTAGGACATTGTGACAACTCCTGCTCAGTCTTCTTTCCTGTCATCTCCAGCTGGCATTACCACACGTATGCCATTTGCTTACATGGAGTTTACATTGCAGCAAGCCAAATGTCTACGAATATTGCCTCTGAATGTATAAAAACTTTATTTCCTTAGAGAAAATTCCTTCCAAGTGCAGGAAAGCTATCTATTCCCTGAGCATCGCACTGTTTGTAGTTTTCTACAATTTCATGGTGAGGCTTCTCATGTTTTCTATGTATATTGCTATACTTAAGGGGAGGACAGATGGGAAGATTCTGAAAGCATAAATATAAGGAAATGTAATGAATGAATAAGGAAGAGAACAGGATGACTGAAGGATAAGGAATGAAGCAGTAGGTTACACATGGTTGCTGTGTTGCCTTCTACACAGACTAAACAGGGTTAATTTTGTTTTATTATTGGCAAATGCCAGCCGGGACAGTATAGCCCAGAGATCTCTTCTGCTTTTCCTGAAAACATGGATAAATGTGTTTTATGAATATAGGTTAAAATTGTTATATCTACATATACATATATTCTTTTCTAAAGGCCTCAGATTATTGATAAGTCTCTTGAGGCATATTCTCATAATGTGTATGTGTATGCATAAAATGTTCCATAATTGCTCACACCATAAAATGCTTTCAGATAATCATAAATTACAATATTGCTTAGAAGGCATCATTCAGTGATGCTTGTTAAATCCAGCACAGCAGGCTTTATGGATACACTAGACACAGGACCCACTGCAATGGAAATTAACAGCAGGGCAAGGATGGGCTAGACTCCCTTTGAGCATGGAAAAAAACAAGTGCTGAGCACAGGGTGGCAGTGCAAAGGATGATGGGGAGACTGGAGAAACTGACCCAATGGCCTTCTGGCAGATGACAAGCTAGGTTGACAGGCATTACTGTAGATAGTCAAGAATGAAGAACCTGCTCACGAATCAAGGGGATGAGATATGGGTGGATGGCATCCCCAAGGTGATTGAGCAGGATGTTCACTAAAGTGGAATTCTATAAGAAAAGTGACAGACACGTCTAAGAGATATTGCTGAAATATACATTTTAGCAACATGTACCTGTAGATTTGGTGATTATATTATTGTCCTGTCTCTAGACTATAGAGAGCTTTTTTTCTTTTTTTGTAAAGAGGTACTTTTCCATAAAATGCATACTAGATATTCCTTGTCCCCCTAGTGTTTGCCCAAATATATTAGAAGCTTTTTTTTTTATAGAAAATTTTGAGTTTATATGAAATCAAACACAAAGTACTTTACATACTCCTGCATAAACACAAGTTACCCACATTTCATTTCTTCCTGGTCTCAATGATTTTTGTTTTTAAACACTAAAAACTAATAATGTTTCTGCAGATTTAAATTTAAATTCAACATATTTTCGCTTAGACTTTTTTAGGTTTCACCAAGCTTGTTGAGTCAACAAGTTTGTATGTTTTTAGAAGATTGGCGATTTTTTTTTTCAAACGTGTTTTCTCACTCTCTGCTTTCTTATGACACAGTGTACAATTCTTAGATCTTTCACACTTTTCGGTCTTCTCAGAAATTTCTCTTCATTCTTTTGAAATGGTGTCCATATGTTTATCTTCGAGTTCACTGTTTGCTGCATTGCCTGCTCTTATTGAAATAAGCCATTTCTTCACCAAGTTGGTTATGGTGTTTGCCACAGCAACAGAAAAGCAACCACAACAGCTTTCCACCTTTAATTGTTGAGACAGGGTGCCTCACTGAATCTGAAGCTCATGGGTGTCCCTGGACTTGCTAGCCAATGAGCTTCCGAGGTCCAACAGTCCCCTTCATTCTCCTCCAGCACTGGGGTTATAACAGTTTGGGTCAATGTTGGCTTTTACACTGGTGCTGGGGATTCGAACACAAGCCCTTGTAATTGCCCAGAAAGCACTTAGTCATCTTCCCAACTATACTTTTTATTTTTATGTGCATTACCTATTGCTCTTCCGATATCTGGGCCTAGGTTGATATACAAAGATATAAACAAAACAAAAATTTTTTCAAGTTTAAAATCACCAGCATTTCAGCGGCAACCTGAACTCTAGCTTTTCTCTTACATCTAGCTGACTTCTCACATACTTAGTATTTACTTTCATGTGGTGGTCCTATATATCCCCCAGATTTTATTGTGGTGCTTAACAGTAATAAGAACTCAGATTTAGATGGTCTTGAATCTAATTGAATTAAGTTAAGCATATTTGGTTTTTATGTAACTATGTGTGCTTTTTTTTTTTTAACTTAGTGCAATTTGCCTTCGGCTTGTAATGCCCTGTTTTTGTACAAGGTGCATGATATAGTAGACAATGTGTCATCTCTAATCTTTATGTGTATTTGTGTTTCCTACCAGTCTTTTTTAAAAAGTGCATCTGTTCTCTATGTCACTTAATCTAGTAAAAATGTTAATTTTCTCACTTGATACCACTTTTCAAAGCTTTCTCCAGAAATTCTGTGGACAGAATCTGAGAGAGAGAGAGAGAGAGAGAGAGAGAGAGAGAGAGAGAGAGAGAGAGAGAGACAGAGAGACAGAGAGACAGAGAGACAGAGAGACAGAGAGACAGAGACAGACAAAGAAAGAGACAGAAAGAGAAACAGAGAGAGGTGGAGACACAAACACAAAATTGTGAAAGATTTTTTTCCCATTAGTAAAGTAGTTCAAAATTATACTGAGTCAGTCTGTCCATATTACTTTTATTTCTTTTGTGTTAATTTACGCTTTGTGTGTCTCTACTGCTGACATCATGGTTAGAAGCTTCTCAGTGTCTAGCACTTCATGTTTTTTTATTACAATAAAATAGAATATCAGAATTGGGTTTTCCTTCATTTCCTACCTTCTTTTTTATATTCTTGTTTTATTATTTTTCCAAGGTCCCGCTCTGTAATTTAGATTGACCCTCAAACTCTTAGCTCCGCTATGACCCCAACCTTCCAAGTTCTTGGACCACGACCATAAGACACCAAGCCTGGCTTGCAAACCGCTGTCCGTACAGAGCCCTAGTCTTACTACAGAAACTGAAAATTGGTCTGCAATATTAAAGTACACTAGGGGAACTAATGTAAGATATGTTTTCAAAGTAGAGACCTTAATATGATTATTTAAAACTCATGAATTCTGTTGTGGTTGATGCTCACAGCAAGATGAAGGCTTAAAATACCAATTCAGCAATCCAGTTTAGCATTTTGTTGAGAAAAGAGGAGATACTGTCCTTAACTTGATATTTAGACAGATTATTTTCTTAAAGTTCCTGAGTCAAGCCTAGGATTATTTTGTGTATTGCTGAGTAAAAAAAAAGTCCTAGTTTCTGTAAAGTCACATCAATGCAGACTAAAGGACAGTAAAGTCAAGGAGCTGTGAGTTAAGGGTGGATTTAGGTCTCCTCTTGATGGTTTCAGGTAACTTTCCATGCTCTGCTTGCCAGCTTTCTTCCATGTGGACAGTGTGTCATTTTAGATTTATTCTTATCTGGGGAATATGAGTGTTATTGTCCACTGTGTGTTCTGTTGCCTGTGCTAAACAGCTGGAATTGTCACATCTTGAGTTAGTACCCAGAGCTGCTGGGTTTTCATGGTTGCAGAAACTTTGATCAGAAAAGAAACCATCTACTATTTGCCAAAGGGTGAGTCTGTCATTTTTTCTTTGACAATCAATTAATATAAAAAAATCTTTACCTATATTGAATTACCACAAATAATGTTGTGAGGCCAGGCATTGTGGGATGGGTGTGGAAACCTTGACTGGGAGGTGGAAGTAAGGGTAGTCAGGAGTTCAAGACCATCGTTGGCTATGTAGTGAAATTAGCCAGCCTGAGCTATATGAGGCCCAGCCTTAAAAACAGTAACAACA
The DNA here is from genome assembly GCF_964271855.1 of Acomys minous. Classification (NCBI taxonomy): domain Eukaryota; kingdom Metazoa; phylum Chordata; class Mammalia; order Rodentia; family Muridae; genus Acomys; species Acomys minous. Next base: position 113,101,856 of record NC_140490.1, read on the forward strand.
AAACAAACAAGCAAAGCCCATAATGTTTGGGATAAATTTGGAACTTAATGTTTAATACTTATTTTTGTGATCCCATCACATATAGCAGAATAGCATTTACTGAAGCAGATCATTGTTTTTTACAATATCCTGGTTTTGTTAAGAATTTTGGTGGTACTCTTCAAAAAAAAAAAAGAAGACTAAAGGCTTCCAAAACACAATTAGTTAATAGATACTCAATGGAGTAGGAAAGAGATTTAACATAAGAGACACATAATGAAAACTTGTAGAAAACTATCCCATTGCACACATGGATTTTAAAATCACCCTCTGTGCCACTGGACCAAATCTAAGTTTACTAAATGTGGCTTTTCGTAAAATTCCATAAAATTCTGTCAAAGTGAATTTTCACGTCATAATAGATATCTGTTGCACCAGAGTTAAGTGTGGATGTCTGAGAGGGCCTTATGCCAGGGCAATTCTGAGGAGTTTTTGGGAGTCACTGGACTGCAGGACATCTGAGGCCCCTCCTAGTTTCTGATTTCTGTTAACTTATTTTAGGAAAGAGATGTTAATTTCAACCTGCCACATTTAACCATAAAATTTCATGGCAATTATGTAATCAAACTTCCTGCAAGTAGAAAAAGATACCCATGTGGAGACAGGGATGAAAACAAAATTCTCAATTTAGTTATGACTGATCATGCATTTTCGTGTTGTAATCAAAGGAAAACATGGTGATTTCTTGTTTTGCCTTTCAAGCTGCTCTACATGTCCTTGAAACTCTGACTACAAATATGACTAAATTTCATGTTAACTTTTGACTTCAATATAATTCTCTTGCTATGTGGAACATCTAGGCTACACAGGACATAATACAAATTGCTTTATTTACAAGTGACCTAGCACTGTTTCCATTTAAATTTGCTTTGACTTGTTCACTGTTTAAGTACATCAAAGGAGTATTAGATTATTAATATACGATTTACATAAACATCTTACTTGGTTTAGTTTAACTAATTTCATCATATGCTAATATGTAGCTGATTATGGATGAACCTTAAGTAGATATTGCCTCTATATCTCTAATTAGTGCTCTTGTAAACACTGAACATTCCAACTAACTTTCTAGCAAATATCTTCAATGTTTTGACATGTCATCAATAAGTGATTTTTCCAAGAAAGCATCTTAACTTTTTTTTTTTAATTCACCAAGCAATGCAAACAACCAATGAACTGGATTCAAGAGTACAATTTATATTTTCAGACATATATTTAATAGTTATTATAGGTATCTTAGTAATCAAATGTCAGTCTTAATTTTCTTCTTGAGGCCTCAAAAGGCAGCAACACTGTATTATCTTTTGCAGATGAAAATTCAGGAATTGGAGCAATTGTCATCTTATGGGATACTGCTCTTCTGTAATTTGGTAGGGCCAAGAAAGATTACTTTGACTTCTACCTCAATCAGCATGTTTGTGTTTGTCCCGAGAAGTTTTTTATGAAACTATAAATCAAATGTTAATCATTTCATTTAACTGAATGATAGATTGTCTAACCAGCTTCTCAGAACATTAGTTTGTTCATCAGTAACAACCTCTTTTTCAGTAAGAAATAAACGTTGTGTAATGTTTAGAATTAGGTGCTAAGTTAAATATTCTTAAACCCATTGTATTCTAATGATCACTTTATTATCTAAATTTTGACTTTGTTATCTTGTATCAAAAAAATACATACAGAGCCACTCCTTGCCTCTTTGTTGTACAATATCATATAAAGAGCTTAGTTTTTCATTGTTTTTATTTGCAATTATCACAGTTTAAAAAAGATCCATATAATTAGAGTTTATAACCATGGTATATCCTACCTTGTTTGTAAGTGATTTGTAAATTAAGATTAGTTGTAAATTAGGGTTACTCTCACCATTAAATATTTTATAAGAAATTTTATCGATACTAAGCACATATTTACTTCTATTATTTTGTAATTAAAGAAAACTAACCAACTAATTAGTAATAATCTGGATATACTTACAAATGAAAAAACCCAAAGATAGTATTTTACTGGTATAAACTCTTATTAAAATATCCCAGATAACTCCAGTTGGGAAACTATGATTGAGTCTTTTGACCTATGGTGTTTACACTATGTCAGAAATTCTATGAGGACGGTATGTACAGAAAATCTGGTCCCTTTGTTTTCAAACCATAAAATGAATTTGATGTGCTGTGTATGCTGAACATTTTAATTTTCTGAGATATATAGCACAGGTGCTTGGTTGTCTATGCTGTGTGAAGCCACTCTGATAATGGGCTACAGGTTCTGAAACTAGAGAGCATTAGTATACGTTTTGTATTCTGAAGTTTGTTGTTTACAAAGTTCCATGTTGATTTGTAACTTGGTCATTCATTACCTTCTGGGTATTCTATGATCCATCAACTTGTTGAGAGAAATATGGTGCCACTGGGTTGAGCTGCTCCTGGTCCCACACCTAGAAATGCCCTTCTCAGTACCTGGCCCGTCTCTTGGAACACAGCAGAGTTTAGTCTTACTTGTAGATTCTCCCACTATATGCATCAATAGCTCTTCATATCTTTGTATTCATTACATGATGTTTATTAGACAAAGTTCATTTTTACTCTGAAGTATGGATCATAAAATGATTCCAGAAATCTAACCTGTACATTTATTAATGGACTTTAATAACTAGACAAATCATAAGTAGCATAAAACAGTGTTGTCTGTTTAAGGGAATTTATCAACATGAAGAAACCAATAAAGTACATAGAAATGCAGAAGTAGTGGCCCTTCCTGGCAACTGAAAGAAATTTTAGACTATAACCAAATTAAATAAAAATAGAAAAAGATGGTGCTCAAAATTATTTTTAAGTGTTATGATTTAAAACTGAAAGACAGAGTGACTGACTTTAGAAATGCTTCCAAGAATAAATATCTAAAGCATGGGAGATAATTCAAATTTGTAAGAGAATTAAAAAGAAACAAAATTGAAGAATAACCTTTAAAATATGTAATTTCCTTTAATATAAATGATACTATTACTGAATGTTTTATATGAAGTCTTAAGTGTAGACTATTAAAGCAAAAGATACAGAATAGAAATCTAGTGATGGGTTTTGATACAAAAATTCTAATTCCTTTAAACTCCTGGAATTGAGAGCTGAAGATAAACAAATATGATATACTACTGTAAATCTTGGGAGATGAAGTTTTCTCCACATGGTGCAGACTATGTAGAAGTGGAAAATATTCCTATTAGGGTTATTGAGAGTATTTTTGATAGATCCAAGTTAATCTTAATGGAGATATTGAAATAGGCATTGAGCTGTCATTTTTTTTTGTCAGAGAAAAGAGCAGAGAGATAAGCAAGATTTCAAGAAAAAAAGATGGTCTATGAATTAACTGTATCTTTATGTTACTAGAGAAATTAATGAAAAAGGAATGCTAAGATGTTGAAGGATTGCTGTTGTTGCTTCAAGATGGGGCTACCTCATACCAATTTTCCTTTATTTACTTTTATCAACAGACTCTGGCATGGTTGGCATTATTCTATTTCTTAAGAAACTTGTAGTGAATATATTATAGTTTGTATCCATAATATTTCCCAAAGGTCTTTTTGGTAAAAGACTGTTTCTCTCCGTCTGTTACTACAGGGATAGGGAAAAGGTAGATTTTGTAGTAGGTGAGGCATAATGGAAGGAAGTTAGTCCACTGGGGGCATGACAATGATAGTTCTTGTGTCTGCTTCCTGGCTGTTTTGACATGAGCAGATCTCTTTTATTTCAGGCTTCTAATGATCATAAGCTCAAACTCACAGGCCCAAGCAATTGTGAATTGAAAACATGAGCAAATATACCTTTCATTCTATAAGTTAATTTTTCATGTATTTTTTTCTCAGTGATAAAAATCCATGTTACATACTAGGCTATGTACCAAATGATTCAGTGACCATATTGTATCATATAGGGAAAGCAGCATCCAGTGTTCTCCCATATTTGTAAGCAACTTAATGGAGATACTAGATACTCAAACAAAGCCATCATAGACATTGACCTAAGCCATTTTCACAGTTGAACTCTAGCTGATACTACATGAGGCATGAGCATGTCTTCTCTGGGAAGTCTACTCTATATTCACAATGAAACACAAATCAGTGGCTGTCAATGGAAACATGGAATTATATGTTTTACAAAAATACATAACTAAAATTTCACATAAATATAGTCAAGAAATATCAATGAAGTAGAACTCAAATAACTTTGAGCCTAAGGTGTGAAGTATGAGAGGAGAAAAGCATTAAAAGCACTTTTGGATGTGGGCATTGGAATTTCAGTGCAGTATTGGGGCTCAATTGCAGAGATGTGAGGCCATGAGAAGAAACAGTTGATTATATAGTAGGGGAGCAATTTGGAAATCTTGTAATTACTGCTGTCATGTCAACTGAGTGTTAAGAGCTCAGGTCTACCGCTGAGAATAATAACTCCAGTGATGCTGACGGAAGTCACAAATGAGAAGAAAGTAACTTCATCTGTATATGCCCCCTGAAAATCAAAACACTTAACCTTCTAAGTCTGCTCAGGGGTTCTGATTGGCCTAGTCATTCTCAGCTTTGGAAAGACTTATTTCGACATATCAAAATCTATGGGCCTGGAACTCGGAAAGAAGCTCTCCAGTTGTGCAGCCAGCGTTGAGAGGAATCATCACTTGGAAGCGTTAGAGTACCTAATTTAAAACTCCTCACATGACTCAACAGTCATGTAAGTTGGCATAAGGTTATTGTGTAATTCAAATACTGATTTCTGTATCTCCCATGTCAGGTTGAAAGCCTTGTTCTGAAGATCTCCTCTCTCAATGTTGTATTAAATCTGCTCCTACACTGTCCCCTTGTGTGCCAATAAAGCAGCTTATAGCCAATCTCTGAGCAGGGGAGAGAATAGTGCTGAACTTCCGACCAGGTAGGGGAGGAGGAGTTAAAAGAGAAAAACAGGGAATTCAGAATGGGTTTCAGCCAGAGGCAGAGGTACAGGAGAGACAAAGAAGATCCAGCTGGAGCAAAAAAATGATCAAAAAAGCAAGTAACTTGGGGATTTGGGTAAAGATGGAGTCAAAATAACACAGAGGATTAATAACAGACTTAAACTGCTCAAGATTGTGTTGTAAAGCCTTATAAACAAACATAACAGAGTCTCAGTTATTTGTGTGATAGCCAGGTTAAGAGAGAGGCTAAGAGAAACAAGCCACTCTTACAAAAATAACTTTAAGACATGGCTTTGGTATACTCTCACCCAGTATTAAAAGCCCAAGTGTGAGCCATCCAATGAAAAGATACATGGGTTTTGGTTGTTATTTAACATGTGCATAATTTTAGACATAATGTAAGTCTAGCATAATATCAGAAAATATTTTATTTATTTGTATAGTATTTGAATCATTTCTATTATTGTTTAAAAGTTACCATTGACATGTGAAGTTTGCTTTTAAAAAACAGATATTCTTCTTTTCTTCAATTCTAAAACTGATAAATTGTAACACATTGTGTTAAAATGCTTAGTTATATCAAATTCAAAATATTTTTCAATCCAGATTCACAGACCAAAACAAAACCATATTCTTGTCCTCTCTGTAACGATATGTTGACTATCTTAAAATTCATGTAACATAAAGGTAGAATCTTATTTTAACAATGACAAGGATACTTACACGGACAGCAGATAGTTACACATCAATGTAGTGATTATTACCCTTTCAAAATGCAATATATTTTACTTTCCAGAATTGCGAGTTCCCTTCTTTTCTCTAAGGTAGTGGTTCCCAACCTTCCTATACTATGACCCTTTAATTCATTTTTTCATGTTGTGGTGGCCCCTAACCACAAAATTATTCTTGTTGTTACTTCATTACTGTAATTTCCCTACTGTTGGAACCATAATATAAATATTTCTGATGCTCTAGGTGACCCCACAACAGGGGCCATTTGACAAAAGGTCATTGGATCCCAGAGGAGTCCTGACTAACAGATTGGGAAGCACTACTTTAAGTCCTTCTTAAAGTCTTATAAAGACTAAACTAGTCTCAGACCAGTCTGATGTGCAAAAATATCCAAGGGTGTTTGCTCCATTTTCTATCAATGTTCCTGAAATTTTCAGGCTTCTCTCTCTCTCTCTCTCTCTCTCTCTCTCTCTCTCTCTCTCTCTCTCTCTCTCTCTCTCTCTGTGATGAATAGGTGAGAATCACTGCCTCTCTTAACTCTCATATGCGAATCCCTGGCCACCATTTGTAAGACATCTCCATACAAGTCCAAGGACGGCACCGAGGACATGACTGGCAGACAGCATCACAGGAAGGATGCCCCCTGAACTTTCATATCATATCCTTGAGCCCAAATCCAGCCACTCTGATTTGTCTCTCAATCCACTCATTCCCATATGTGTTTAATTTCTGCTCCTATCTGTAGATTAAATTTTAGCATAAGTTACCTTTTAAAATCTAAGATTTCTAATTGGTGTTTATTTTCAATTCTATGTTTCCATTTTCAGCTTCCTTTTTCTTGTTTCTTGTTTTCTAAATCTCATTGGCTATTGCTTGCATAATTATTCCCAGCACATGCTTGGCAGCACTAAGAGACAGAGCTCCTTTGGACCAGTTATGACTATGCACCTTCATTCCTTCTGTTTGTTGTTCATTTATTCTGTCTTTCCTCATCGTACACTTCATTGCACAATTGTGTGTGGCAGACACTGTATTTACCAAATAATTTAAAGTCCGTGCTTGTCAGTGTATAGTGCCTCTATTCTGTGTACACTAAATAAATAAAGATAACTTAGTATCCACTGTGGTTCTCTATGCCTAAACTAACATTTCTAGAAATAAGAAAAACATTTAAAAAGTTAATATAGTATTTCAATGGCTACTTTTGTTTGTCAGTTTGATTACATCTGGAATTAACTAAAAGACAAAAATGGCTGGGCTCACATGTCAAGGGGTTTGGCTTAATAAAGTCATTTGAAGTGGGAATATCCACTTCTAATCTGAATCTTTGATGTGGGAAGGCATCACCTCTAATCTAGGCCACACCTTCTTCTGTTTGTATAAAGGACACAGCAGAAGGAAGCTTCCTTTATTTTTGCCTGCTTGTTCTTGCTCTCCTAGCATGTCTATTCCTTTACTGACATTAGAGCCTATTTCAGGATCCTGCACATGCTGAAGACCAGCTGAGACAATCAGTGAGCCTTGTGGAATGGACAACTACTGGACCCTTGGACATCCATTCTTAGGCAGCCATTGTTAGATTGCTGGACCACAGCCTGTGCATTATTCTAATAAATCACACACACACATTCTGTCCTCTTCTAGAGAACTCAGCCTAATACAGATATTTTTGTAATTTTATATCATTTCCTTTATTTCTAAATTATTTTAGTTTTTAAAGCTTAAATAATAAGCTTACCAAGTTAAAAAAAAACACTGTTATATAGGAGTAGGCCTAAGAACTAAAACCATAAGCATCATCCATCCACCTTGAAAAGACAGTTCAATGCTCAGTATAATATAAAGGCATAGTTTCAGATACACAAAGCAATGTTCTGTTCAAAGAGAGGACATATTTCTCCATTTGGAAGAATCAGGACAAGGCTACCACGTAATGAACAGGCCACAGAGGTGTGCAGAGGATCAGAATGAGTGAATCTCCACTGTGTGAATCCGCCCGGTGCAGCCTCCTACCTGAGCCACTGAGGTACTTACCTTTCACTTCTCAGATTCCATTCTTGCCTCATCAGTTAAGCATCTATCACATTGACTTTTAAAATATGTTTTTCCCCTATGTCACTCTTCAGCAAATAACACTTTAATAAAACACATTGACATTAAAATAAATTGAAATACTTGTCACAGTGGAACACACTTTCCATTAACTTGGGCCGTGGTTCATATGAACTAACTTCCCTCCTAATTTGTATAGTAGACAAACTCTGCATTGTTGGTGCTGTGAGTGCTGTCCACCTTCGTTTCTAACCACATCTTACTGTCAAAACCTATTTATTTATTCATTTTTTTGTTTTTTTGGAACACTCCAGTAGGTATCTCCTGAAGAACCTGAATTACTGATTGGTGTGTTTTGTAAATAACCAAGTATAGTGGCTCAAATATACAACTTACATATCCTTGCACTGCCTATGATTGCAATGAATCTTTTGTGTTCTTGTTCTCTTCTGTCAGCTGCTTGTTTTCTGCCTGATGCTGATCCGGATCTGCAGGAAGGGGCTCTCTTCAGCCCTGGCTCTAAGTAGCGCAGCTTATCCCTGTCCAGTGTCTTCAGAGCTCTTCGGTTTGGTTGAATCTTCTCATGGTCATTTCAGTTGCGCAGCCAGAATTCTTACTTAATATTTTAGAGTTCCTAAGAGCAAAACAGCACAAGAAGCAGATTGAACTAATGCTTAGTCCTGGGGCTGGTTCATTGTCACCGCCATCAAATTATTCTGGTTAAAATGAGTCACGGAATGAGGCAAATTGCAGCGGGGGGTCTGCACACAGCTGTACATGAGTCACAGCTCACCGGAGGCCACCAATTTCATAAACCACAGGAGTTTTCATGGCGTCTTCTAGAAGGGTCTAAGCATGATTTCTTTGTGCTTTTGTGCTGTCCCTCATAAACATGTTTTATCGTGTTAATTTTGAATTATGATTATCTGCACCATCAAATGTATTATATGTTGTGTTTCCATCAATCAATGGGTTTTAGCACAGTGAAAGGATTGGTTGATGGCTGAATATAAATGAAGTCTACACACAGATGGCATAGTTTATTCAGACTGGAAAGCAAAATTCAACAATCCTCTGTAACTTTTCTGTGTAGCTGTTTAATTTTTAAGTATAAAGGAATGATAATGAGGCTTTGTTAAGAACTGCATTACCTAAATAAGAACGGTTCATTGCACTGAAGAGGTGGTTCAGCATTAAGAGTGTGGTGTACTGCTCTTCAGACAACTGAAATCTAATTTCCAGCATCCACATTCAATCACTCATGGCCCCTATAGCCCTAGCTCCAACTCTTGGGGATCTGGGATGATCTGATGCTCTTTTCTGACTCACAAAGACAACTGTAGTTATGTGCACAAAAACTCCCACATAGTCACACACGCACACTCATAATTAAAAATAAGAAAACAAGATTCTTTAAAGAAATAAATGTGTTCTTTTATTGCCTTGTCCTTAATCACATCTTCACTCTGGCCTCTGATCCTCTGTGTAATCTGTAAGGACTGCTTGGCTTTCCATTATCATCCTTGGATGTTCATAACTTCATTTCAAACTAGTTTGACCAGTAGGATGCATTGGAAGATACTTACCAGTTCCATGGTGAACATTGTGTTTCAAGGATAAATTAATATGCTAGGCTTGTGAAAACAATGTCTTTGCTTGTATAAGCCATACAGCAGTTTCTAAGTTTGACTAATAATTATATAATCAGCCTGGGTTGTAAATGGTGCCCGTGCAAGAGATGTTACAATAAAACCTGCTTCTAGAATAAATCAAAGCAATAGACACAGTTGTTTTAAAATAGTTACATATTCAACTAGTGGTCACAGTTGACATCTGATTAAAAAAAAACATAGACATGGCTTCTCACAGTGGCTAAATGGGCCCACCCTAGAGGTTTCTTCTTATGATGGCTGGCATAGGATCACTTAAGTGATAATTCCATCACCTAAATACACATCAGAACCAAACAGTATGAAAATCTCTGCAAGCACTATGCAACAATTGTTTTCTACTAAACTTCACAAGGAGGATAATATTAAATGTTCAATAGTAGCTAGTCACTGATTGTCATCCTATCATCAACATATTTCATTTATTCATCACAATAAAGCTCATCTTGGTAGCTTTCTCTTTCCTCAAAGATTTATATATAAAATAAAATGTGTGCTAGTTTTTTTAAATAATAAAAAATTTTAGAAACTTAGTAATAGTAGTCTTTAAACGAAAGACAAAAGGAAGGCTGAATTGTTCACAATTAAATAGATTAAAGATAAACTACAACTGAATACAATGCATGATGCAGAATTTCTCCCTCTTCAGGACTAAGTTAACACTATAGGCCTGGGTTGGTCCAACCCTGCACATTCCAAAGATTGTCTGTCTTTAGCACTAGCACCTGCTTGGTTTCTAGAAAACACTTTCTGGACCCATGAAATAGTCAGCCTACTAAGAGAGCTAGCTCTTATTATCAGTCTTAACAGAAACACATTTCCTAAAATGTGAATTATGGAGTCATTCCTTTTTTTATTGGTTCTATTATAGGTATTGGAGTCAGAATAGCTGACAATTACAAATTATGATTGTGACACCACAGTTCGGGTGCATGTGCCTGGGAGTTTCACGGTCATCACTCCCAAACATTGTTGAAAAAAAAATCACATGCATCTGTTCTTAAAATCAATGTTAAGAGACACCTAGAAGCTACTATCTGGTTTCTAGTGGGTTTGGGTTGATGTAGCTTTTTCCTTTGCTGACTTCAGGATGTATAATAAGATGTTAACATATATATCACTATATTGCTGCCCTCTATGCACACCCTGGAGTCATCAAACCTAACAGAGACCAGGGGATCTTCTTTGCAAGGTCATTTGTTTGTCTTTCTACAGACAAGGTTTCTCTGTGTAATAGCCCTGACTGTCCAGGAACTTACTTTCTAGATGAGGCTGGCCTTGAAATCACAAATCTGCCTGCCTGTATTTCCTAAATACTAAGATTAAAGGCCTGGACCACCAGTGCTCAGGTAGGGGAGCTTCTTATACACCCCCTCATTTGAAAAAAAACTGTTACAAAATGATTCGTAGAACAATTACTAAAACTATAACATGGGGGGCATGGAGGTGATTGCGTGTGTCAAAGCATTTGCTATGCAAACATGATGAGGTCTGTTTAATCCAAGAACTAATGTTGAAAAAATTAAAAAGCCTGATAGCCTGATTCTGTGACGCACATTCCTGTAGTAAGACTGGAGGCGGAGACAGCATGGTCAGCCACAAGCCTGTGAGCACGCTAGCATGAGTGTACAGCATGGTTGAAGAACTACAGCAGATGTTGTCTCAAAACAGGGGGAAGAGAAGGAAGCCATTCCCAGAAAGTTACACTGTGATTTCCACATGTGCGTAGTGGCACATGTTTGCCTGTTCTCTCTCCCTCCCTCCCTCCCTCCCTCCTACCCTCCTCTTTGTGTCTCTTCACCTCAATACATTTTCAAAATTAAAATAGAATTATAATTAATATATGCTAAACAGTCTATCAATGCTAAATTCTTTACATAGAGAGTTATGCTGTGTTTACATAAGGAATTATGTATTTAAGAAATACACATGGAAGTTTTGTGTGGTCAGAGGACTTGATCGTGATAAATTTGTATCAAAGAGTTCAAAAGCATGCACATAGAGATTAGAGAAAAAAGAATGCTTATTTAAATGTCTTTAGAAAATGATTATTGAATTATCATATACATATACATACTCATATACATATATATGAGTTATTTGTATTATTCTCACTACATTTTGTACCTGTTAAATAATATCAAAACATAAAATTAAAACTTAAAGCTTGACAACCAAGTATGTGTACTTAACCTTCATTTATAATTCAATGTGAACTCACTGTCTGAAACTTCTTTTTTTATTAATTTATTCTTGTTACATCTCAATGGTTATCCCATCCCTTGTATCCTCCCATTCCTCCCTCCCTCCCATTTTCCCCTTACTCCCCTCCCCTATGACTGTTCCTGAGGGGGATTACCTCCCCCTTTATATGCTCATAGGGTATCAAGTCTCTTCTTGGTAACCTGCTATCCTTCCTCTGAGTGCCACCAGGTCTCCCCCTCCAGGGGACATGGCCAAATATGAGGCACCAGAGTGCCTGAGAAAGTCAGTCCCCACTCTCCACTCAACTGTGGAGAATGTTCTGACCCTTGACTAGATCTGGGTAGGGGTTTAAAGTTTACAGCCTGTATTGTCCTTGGCTGGTGCCTTAGTTTGAGCGGGACCCCTGTGCCCAAATCTGCCTATCATAATGTTCTACTTGTAGGTTTCTAGGACTCTCTGGATCCTTCTACTTTGCCATTCTCTCATGATTCTCTCATCTAGTGTCCCACTAGAATGTCCTCCCCTCTCTCCCAGTTTCCTGGTAAGTGAAGGCTTTCATGGGACATGCCCCTTGGGCTAATATGCAGATATAAGTGAGTATATACCATTTGAGTCTTTCTGCTTCTGGGTTAACTCATTCATTATGATCATTTCTAGCTCAATCCATTTATCCACAAATTTCGGGAATTCCTTGCTTTGAATAGCTGAGTAGTATCCCATAGTGTACATGTACCACAGTTTCTTTATCCATTCTTCTACTGATGGACACTTAGGCTGTTTCCATGTTCTGGCTATTACTAATAAGGCTGATATGAACATAGTTGAGCAAATTTTCTTGTTGTATGCTGGAGCATCTTCTGGGTATATTCACAGGAGTGTAATAGCTGGGTCTTGAGGAAGCCCTATTCCCATTTTTCTGAGATAGCACCAGATAGATTTCCAAAGTGGCTGTACTAGTTTGCATTCCCACCAGCAATGAAGGAGTGTTCCTCTCTCCCCACATCCTTGCCAGCATGTGGTGTCACTTGAATTTTTGATCTTAGCCATTCTGATGGGTGTAAGATGGAATCTCAGAGTTGTTTTGCTTTGCATTTCCCTGATGACTAAGGAGGTTGAGCATTTCTTTAAGTGTTTCTCATCCATTTGATATTCCTCTGTTGAGAATTGTCTATTTAGTTCTGAGCCGCATTTCTCAATTGGGTTATTTGGTTTGGTGGTGTTTAATTTCTTGAGTTCTTTATATATTTTGGATATTAGACCTTTGTCAGATGTAGGGTTGGTGAAGATCTTTTCCCAGTCTGTAGGCTGTAGCTTTGTTCTCTTGACAGTGTCTCCTGCCTTACAGAAGCTTCACAGCCTCATGAGGTCCCATTTATTAATTGTTGACATTAAGGCCTGGGCTGTTGGTGTTCTGTTCAGGAAGTTGTCTTCTGTGCCAATGTGTTCCAGGCTCTTCCCTACTTGTTCTTCTAATTATACACTCAAGAACAGAATTTGATAAGTAAATAGAAGGTGGAGAAGTAATTTGTTTAACAAAGGAAATCACCTTATTGGGAGATTGTACATCTGCTTTAAAATGGAATGTGTTATTTGAAATGACCTATAGAGGAATGCCAAAAAAAGGTGTCACTCAAAATGACTTTGTCTCTTGAGCAAAGCTAAACTTGCAGAGTTACAGACTACACTAACAGAGAGCAGTGGTGACAATCTAATCCCCCGGGTTCAGGTGTGCACACAGATAGTGTCAGATAGGTCAGCCTGGGTCACAGGACAGAATAAGATTCCAGGGAAATCATAAACATAGCTATGGGAAGCAGGTGACTGCATTATAAACTTGGAGAAAATTGACAGAATGTGTACATTTTCTCATGCAGTGGGAACCAAAATAAGAAAAAAGCAACAAACAAACAAAAAGATTGCAATATTATTGTAAGGTCCATGGGCCACTGACATACTTGAGAAAACAAGCGATGTGTGGAGGGGATATAACCTAGTCAGTGTGGTAGTTAGTTGTGGTTACTAATGTGCAGAAGCTCAGAAGCAGGATCATAAAAGGTGCTTTCAGAGAAAAGTGTAGGCTCAATTTTCTTAATAAATATATTTTGTTATGAACTTATTAACTGAGTGTACGTCACTTATAAGCCGACTAACCTAAACAATTGGAAAAGAGGATTAAAGAATACAATAACAAAACAGTAAGGATATCAGTTCCAAGGAATGATTCTCTTGTCGTAATCAGCAGGATTTCTTCTGCTGGAACCTGGAGTAACCAGAACCTAGAACCTCAGCAGGAGCCGAAGCCCCGAAGCCTTCCCTGGATCAGTTCTCTCTAGGAGAGTCTCGAAGTGCAGCGATGAACAGCCAAAACTATCCCAAGTCTCCAATACTCCTGCTTCTTGTTTCTGGCTCACTTATGTATCTCCTCCCAGAGTCTGTTCACGGATCTTTTCACCTGGCAACAATCAAGCTCCCACAGGAGGTGGTTTGCCTTCCAGTGGATTAACATCACCCGTTCTTTCAAAACCATTCTCCAACCCACACTTGGGATCATAACAAAAACAGGCTTATCTCTTCTTCAGAAAGGCTTCCATCTGCTGGGAGGAATTAAATGGTCCAGGCTGAAAATTTCGGATGGCTCGCAGGACGACAGTGTCAGGCAAACACCCCCGAGTTTTAATAGAGATCCCAAGTAAGAGAGATCCATAATAGTGAGAGGTGTGCAGAGCGTGGATTTGAAATGCATATAGCTCTACATTTGAAGTTCATCTGTGCCATTATAGCCTATATGCCTGCTACAAATTCAACTCACTAAAATATTTTCAGACAGTTATGAACGGACTTAGGTTAAAGATGTTCCATATTGTCTATTCTTAGCATCAACATAATGATGAAAAACTACATACTTATGATTATAGGCTGATATTTGAGATATGTACATTGAAATATGACAGCTAATGCTAATTAATATAATCATTGATCTGCATATTTATATGAATCAGAACAATAGCGTCTACTCTTGGCAATTTTCAAGTAATTTTATGGATTATAATATGGGAAAATGTGGTTTCCATGTCAGCATTGGAGTCTGTTTAGTGTTAGGTAGGCTGTAACTCTGACTCTGTCTCTGGCTCCCTCCCTCCCTCCCTCCTTCATCCTCCCCCACCTCCTCTCTCTCCCTCTCTCTCTCTCTCTCTCTCTCTCTCTGTTTCTCTCTGTGTCTCTGTCTCTGTCTCTGTCTCTGTCTCTGTCTCTCTCTCTGTCTCTGTCTCTCTCTCTCTCTCTCTCTCTCTCTCTCTCTCTCTCTGTGTGTGTATGTGTGTGTGTGTGTATGTGTGTGTGTGTGTGTGTGTGTGTGTGTGTGTGCTAGGATCCATGTCAGCCAACCTGTACCAATGGTCTCTGGGTTCTTCTCTTATAAAGTCAAAGAATGAAATTCACGTTCAGCAGGAGGCTTTGAGAAAGGAATTCCATTAGAGGTTCATAGATGGACATGTCAGAAAAAGAAGCCAGAGCTCCCCTACAGCAGCAGGAACAGTCCCTGGAAATGGAAATGGGATACCTTTGGGGGCCCAGCTTCCTTAGAGTTAATAAAGCTTTAATGGAGGGAAGTATTGAGTCGGGATGAGACAGTCTAGTTGGCTTACCCATGATTTATCCGGGACCCTCTCATTTTACATCATGTTGTTATGTACAGTTTTCAAGCCACTGAGCACACTGTGGAGAAGAGAGATAATGAAAAGCCAGATATTCCTTCCAGCATGAGGAGATTCTGCTGACAGAGACCAGAAAAAAAATTTTTTGCTTTAACATTTCTGGCATCATTCACCTCTGGTAAGGACAGAAATGTTCACAGGACAAGGACATTTTCGACTTCTGTTTATTTTTAAATTTATTCACTTTACATCCCAATTGTAGAGCCCTCCCTCATCTTCTCCTGGCCCTGCCTTCCTCCTTCCCTTTTCCCCCTCCCCAGTCCTCTGAATGGGGGAACATTTCTCCTTTATCGTCTGCTCCTGCTTCTCAGGTCTCATCTGGATTGCTTGCAACTTCTTCCTCTGTGGCCTGGCAAGGCCACCCCTCCAGGGGGAAGTGATCTATGAGTGGGCACCAGAGACAGAGGTAGCCCCTACTCTCCATATTCATGGACCCACAAGGAGACTGTGCTGCCTAGCTGCTACATCTGAGCAGAGGGTCTAGGTCCTTGGTTGGTGCATCAGTCTCTGCACACACCCACTCCCCTGTAGCCAAGATTTGTTGGCTCCATTGGTCTCCTCATGGAGCTCCTGTCCTCTCTAGTTTCTTCTATCCCCCAACTCTTCCATAAGACTCCCTGTGCTCCACACCAAAGTCTGTGAGTCTCAGCATCCTCCTCCACCCTTGTTGGGTGGAGTCATTCAGAGGATCTCGATGGAAGTAAGGGCAAGACTGTTCACATTCGGAGACTTCTACAAGCGAGTCTCAACTGCATGACCCATCTCTACATCCATTCTCACGCTTTCTAGTCACTTTGCTGTACAATGGGTCTTTGGGATTGGTTCTTCATGTGGTTGTGGCCCACGACCATACAATTGTTTTTGTTGCTACTTCATAGCTCTAATTTTGCTACTGTTATGAATCATAATGTAAATATCTGTGCTTTCTGCTCGTCTTAGGAGACCCCTGTGAAAGGGCATTTTGGGCCACAAGCCACAGGCTGAGAAGCACTGTTCTAAAACAAAACAAATAACAATGAAGATAGACATTGTGCCAACACCAAACTTGGCATCCCAGAACTTGACAGCTGATGCAGGAGGATTTTGAGTTTGATGCCATCTTAGGCTACATAGTAAAACTGTGTAAAAAAAAAAAAAAACCAAGCATATAATCACCAAACCAATCAAACCCCCAAACATAACTAGTGAAACTGAAAATGTTCTTGTCTTATGACATACTATTTGTGCCTCACCATTTTTGTTCTTGCCTATTAGGGATTTTTTTTTTCATTAAACTGCAAAAGCATTATTGCAAATATTCATCAGGTGCTATATAAGAAAATTATGTAGGAAGAAGAACCGTACACATTCTTTCATATACAGTAAGAGGAGAATAGTTAAAACAATGGTACAACATTCACATTATTAATACAATGGAAGTGCTATAATAATAAAAATGGAAATTGGTGTATTAAATCGAGTTGCACAAAAATTCTATCAAACAAAATTTTATGGATTTAATAACATACACTATTTTTATCAATTCAAAATGCTTGCAAAATGAATGACATAAATAACAATAGGAATAAAATGAAGGGGAATGGGCACAACTCTATAAATGTGATACTTTTATTTAGTGCCTAGAAAAGTGTTAAAATGTTTTAAACAAATTTCTTTAGGACTTAAGAATATCAAAAGGTGTTTAAGGGTTATTTACTAATTTTCATCATTCATTATTTTGTTTTAGATGTCCATCCTACTGATGAAATACATTAGGAAACCTCAGTGCTTTTTTAAATGCTATTTTGGAGTATTTCATAGCCTTTTAGATCTTGCTCTTCAGCCTCTCACACAGTTGTTTTTTGCATTTTATTCGATTTTTTTCCCCCAGGAATCCCAAGACTCTGCTCCTTCCCTTTGCCATCGGCAGAATGTTCAAAGACCTACCAAGGTGTATTCCTTCTTTAAATTCTCTATGGGTTAGAAACTCTGCTGAGTCTGGCCTTAGCTGACCTTCAAGTTGTGCAGAGTTTCTAGCCAGTGTTTCTCTCTCAGAGCAGGTGTGTTTAAGGCTTTTAGCACTTGCTTTTGTAAAGCAAGTAAATAAAGTTTTGTAAAGTGTATTGACAACATTTACTAGCGACCTGAACAAAGGCCTCCTCTGCTGCTTGATTGACCAGTCAGGAAACCCTGGTTTTCCTTTCTTAGGGCAATACTTTAGAGTGCTTGCCTTTAATTTTAAACTTCTGTTTCTATTCCTTTTGAGGCGTAAATGTTTACAAAAAAAACTCTAGAATTCCTCAGGCATGGGAGTTGGCGGGGCAGGGGCTGGGGGCGGGGGGAGGCGGGGTTCTGTTTTAAGGAGCTTCTGAAATGTAATTACTAGGTAAAGGTGTCCTTTTCCCACAGCATTTGTGCAGTAACTGCAGGCTAACTTGGAGTCTGGGGCCCTTGAGAAAATGCTAAAGTTCTGGCTGTTATGGAAGTAAGAGAGGCTTGTGGATCACTTCCCCCTGGGGAGGCGGACTTGCCAGGTTCACAGAGGAATAGGGTAAGGGCAGTCCAGATGCAACTTGATAGGCTGAGGTCAGATGTTAGGGGAGGGGGGCTCCCCCTTTCTGAGGACTAGGGGAGGGAGGGAGAGGGTAAGAAGTAGGGAGGGTGGGGTCTGGAAGCTACTAGGGAGGGGGCTAAAATCGAGATGTAAAATTGAGCAAAGTAAAAAGAAAAGACAGAGAGAGAGTGAGAGAGAGAGAGAGAGAGAGAGAGAGAGAGAGAGAGAGAGAGAGAGAGAGGTGTGAATTTCCTTCAAACAAAGCTGTTAGCAAAGAAAAAGGAGTGAGATTAAATTTCCTCTAATTCAGTTTTTTCCATGTAGCAATTAATGGGTTTATTTATGTCACCACAGAATAGGAATTAGCAGTGCTTGTTGAGTAGATTTCTTGAGTAACCACATTGAGGCCTCAGCGTAATTACTGTGCTCAGTGCACACACTGTGTTGACTGTTCCTGATGCATAACTCTATCCAAGAGGGAAGCAAAGGGAAAACTCCGAAGCATCCGTGTAGCAGGCACAAAGTGCTGTTTGCCCTCAGTAATGTGAGCATGTATTTTTGATGGGGGGGGGGGGGTTCATCACCAGCTGAATTCTGGCCCTTTCCTTCTGTTGTAGTGGTTCTCACCCTTCCTGACGCTGCGACCCTTTGATACAGTCCCTCTGGCGTGGTGGGCTCCCATCATGGAACTATTTCTTTGCTGCTTCATAACTTCAGCTTTGCTACTGTTATGATTTGCAATGCAAATATCTGATATACATGGTACCTGATATGTGACCCACCAAAGGGGTCAGGACCTACAGGTTGAGAACCCCTGTTCTATTTTGGTACTGTGTCCTTGCTGTTTACAGGTGTTACAGACCTGAGAGTTTGTCTCAGCAAGCTCTCTTGGCTTCAGGTATGACGCTTGTGCTCTTTCCAAGGACAAGGAACACTACATGGCATTACACCAAACCCTGAGGGCAAGCCACCTCTTCCCTGTGTCTTTCTTTGTCCCCTCGCCTTCTCTTCTCTCTTCTACTTTTTGCCCCCCCTCCACTCCCTCTTCTCGCAGTTTAGTCTTATTCTGGACATTTGTAACTCTTAAGATGAAGCGCAGCAAGCTCCCCACTGTCTCGCTCATGTGTGACCAGGCAGGGAAGAGCCATATCAGTTAAGTATAAGACTTTTCTTCCTTCTTTTTCAGCTGTTCAGGAAAGGGAAAAAGAGTTCGCCTTCCTTTCTACTCCCCCTTAAAATGTATTTTTATCTAAAACAGCGCTGCTGGGATGAAGAACATACTTAGTCTCTGGGACACTGTGCACTGAGGTTGTGCATTTTGTGACTTTTCAAACCTCAAGAGTCACCCAGCACACACATGAAGACATGAAGAGAGCCTGCTTTTGAGAGTCACAGTGGATTTATATACACACTTGCATCAAAGTGATCCTGAATATGTCAAAGACAGGAGTGGTAGGGAAGAGGACTCCTGGCTGAGACCAGAAAGCCATTTCAGCTGTTCTCAGCTCACAGGGGTCTACATAAAGATGGGCAATGCTGATGAAAGGAGTCAGACACATTGAAAGGGCCTTGCGGGTAGATTTGGCATGGTCATCTGATTAAGCCTGGTGAGTGAGGGGAGAATACTAATGTCTAAAGTTTCCAGCTCTGATGATGAGCAAAACAAGAGCCAGTATGTGGTTTATTGGAAAGATAATTTGTTTCCAATCTTGGGCCTGCCTCAACAAATTGTTTGACCTTATAAAAGTCTATTACAAACTCTAGCCTGCTTTATTTCTTTTAATCCAGTTTACCCTGATAGTTTATCCCCAGTAATAAGAAACTAATATTGTTGGAGCAAATGAATTTCTTCACAGGGCTTTGTCTCTTTGGAATCATGACAACATGCATTAAATCACCATCTACTGCTGAGCTGTAGCCTTAGACTCAAGAAAGGCAGAAATGAGAGATAGTTCACTTAAAAAAATACTGTGAAAGAATGATAGTTATCTAGCTAATGTGCTGACAAATCTGACATTTAAGTAACAAATACCCAATGGTATGGTGATTTAAGCTGTGCAGAATAAGTCAATGAGCAATTCAGGGCCTGGGCATATAGTTCTGTGTCAGAGTGCTTGCCCGGCTCATGTCAAGTCCTAGGTTAGATCTCAGGTTGGTGCAAAGGTAGATTTTGCACTAGAAAAAGCAGATGGGATGGCTCAGCTGGTAAAAGCAATTGCCGCCAAGCCTGGTGATCTGAGTTCCATTGAGGGGACTCACATGGTAGAAGGAGGGAACTTTTTTCTTACAAGTTATCTTCTGGTCATCACATGCTCATCAAGATACACATCTACCCACCCATAAACAGACACACAGACACACAGACACACAGACACAGATGCACACACACAAACTAAATAAGTACCTATAAAATATTGAAAAAAATGGTCATTTGTAAAAAGCATAGCAGATTCCAAATATTTGACCTTTATA
Organism: Acomys minous; assembly: GCF_964271855.1. Lineage (NCBI taxonomy): Eukaryota > Metazoa > Chordata > Mammalia > Rodentia > Muridae > Acomys > Acomys minous. The sequence goes on from NC_140490.1 coordinate 113,122,207, forward strand.
ATATTTAATATGTTGTATCACACTACAGCTAACTTTTGGTAGTTAAAGCCATTTTTCCTTTGTACTTGAAATAAGGTAAGTCGACTGGCCTATTAATAAGATCATGTAAAATTATTTGCAATTATCTATCAGACTTATACTTCAGTAGAAGTTTAGACTAAAATGTGTATATCAGAGCAAATTATGTTTTTCAAAATAATGTTTGTTCTCATTAGTTTTTGAAACCAATGCCAATCAAAGGAAAAACATTGATTCAAATGTTACCTCAGCTTTGGGCAGAATATAGAGTCTGATGGAAGAGTTGGAGGCTAGAAAAACCGGGAGAGGACAGGATCTCCACAAGGAGACCTAAAGAGCCAACAAATCTGGGTGCTACAGATGCATCAAATCTGAAGCACCAAACAAGGACCATGCATGGTGAGGACCTAGCTACCCTGCTCAGATCTAGTCTATAGGCAGCTCAGTCTCCATGTGGGTCCCCTAATATGGGGAGCAGGGGCTGTCTCTGACATGGCCTCTGGTGCCCCCTCCTTGCTGGGCTACAGAGGAAGAGGGTGCAGGCAGTCCCGATGAGACTTAGTAGACTGGGGTCATATGGTAGGGGAGGAGGGCTCCCCCTATCTCAGGAGTAGGGGAGGGAGGGGGGGAAGGAGGGATAGGGAAAGGGAAGAGGATGAGGTAAGGAAGGTGGGACCAGGAGGGGACTAGACAGGGGGCTACAATTGGGATGTAAAGTGAATTAAAAACAAACCGAGCAGATTATAAAAGTTCCACCTCAGATGAATTGGAGGATGGTGCCATCTAGTGGATATTTGCCCACAGCGCCATTTAAACTATAGGGAGGAACGGGAAGAAAAACTTTGCAAAAACACTAAGGGAATACATTCAGAAATAGAGTCGTATCATGAAGACTATAAAGTTGATATTAAAGAAAACATAGAAATGTAAAGAAAGATGACTGATATCTTCATCCCTCTCTGTCTTCACCTTAGTGTGGCCTGCATCGATTTACACAAAACATGATGGAGCACTGAGACCTTTACATCTTTACTTTTTAAAAATAAGGTTTATCCTATTTTTTTTTAAAGCAAAATTCTTCATAATTTTTATCTGACCTATGTTTAAAAAGTGATATTAGGGGAAATTTACTCCCACCAAGGCTGGATGTAAGAATAAAGAGCTGAGGACAATTGTGAGAAACATGGGTGGCCTGAGAGGGTCCCTAGGGTATGTATCTGAAAGCATTGTGAAGAACTGGCAGGGTTGTTCTCAAGGACGACTGTACTAGAACTCAGTAATCAATGAGTATCAATTAGTGAGGAGTTCAACAGTTGGCAGGGAGCATGACATTCCACTGTGCTTTGCCATATTATACAAAATAAATGGCAGGCATTCATGTCCACGCAATTATGTGTGAAAAGGTCTCCAGGCAGAATGGATATTGCCTCCGTATCGCTCATTAGCATGTGCTTATCACATGAAGATAAAGATCATAGAACTTAACCGAAGTACATGATAAATAGTTTTAGTCTCTTTCTCGGGGCCGGGGTGGGGGCAGTGGTGAAGAGCGAGGGAGGGAGAAGGAGAGGGAGAGAGAGGGGGAGAGATTTGCATACATTTGTGCTTTAAGGACTGAAATTGCTGACAGCATAAGAGATGCTGAGCACGTGGCTGGACGTATGAGCATACTGAACTTCCTCCAGCCTTTAAACCCTGTAACCAAGTGAAAAACACAGTAAATATTAAGTTAATTTGCCAGATTTGGATGCGTAAATGGAATGCATTTTCTCCTGCACCTGCCTGTGCAAGCCCATTGGCTAGATTTCCTTGACAAAATTTTGGGATAATTCTTAACTTCAGTGGGATTGAAGTATTAGAATTGGAATACATTAGAAAGATCACTGTGCACCTTTACCCTCTGGTGTCAGGCCAAACTTACTGTCCCACCTACTTCATGGGCCCTTTCTCTCTTCTTCGATAAGCTCAGAGTTTTTCTTTGGCACCAAAGAAAAGGGGCTGTTTTTTCTCTTCCTCTCTTTGGTCCAGTTCTCCAGGAGCCTTCCCATCAGTTTCATATTCATCAGGGGAACACTAGGAGGGATGGAAAGCAAAGCAGGAGTGTCTTTTGATGTTTGGGTTGTGTCTGCTGTGGGCCAGGCTTGGGGTGGCTTTCCGTCCCAGCAATCTTCTGGATACCTTAGAGACACCCGTGCTATCATATCTCACTCACCAGGCCATGGTGTAACCTGGACCTTTGAATGTCTCCCACGTTTTGGCTCTGAACTGCACAAGCAGAAAGCACATGTTTTGTAGACTGAGCGCAGACACAAGACGGTGTTGGTGTATGAACAATGTTCTGAGATCAGAGAGCCGTGGATCGTCATTAAAAATAAAAGCTTCCAACAAAGAGTCTCCAAATGGACTCCAATTCATGCATAGGCAGGAGCAGTAGAAACCAAGAAGTCGGTCCCCATTTAAGATTTTGGGGGTGGAATTTATCTTTTGTGTGCTAGCTTATTGATCATATCTTTATTCCATTTCTTCACCACTGTGTGGAGCTTCAGCTACAAAATCTGAGCCAGGAGTTGACAATTTCAAGGGATACCCATGTGAAGGAGAGATAAACCTGTTTCCCAAGTGTGGGATCAGAACGGTCTTGTGAGAGAACAGGTGAGGTTAATCCACTAGGAGAACGACCACCTCCTGCGAGAGCTTGATTGTTGCCAGCTGAAAAGATCCCGTGAACAGACTCTGGGAGGAGATATATAAATGAGCCCAGAACTGGAGGTGGGGACTTTGGAGACTTTGGATAGTTTTGGCTGTTCATAGCTCCACTTTTTAAATTAGAATCTAATTACATCACTTTCCCCTTTCTTCCCTTGGTTGTGGAATGGAGCACAGCCCATATCTCTACCTCTTCTATGTTTATTGATTATTTTTCTTTTTGTCATTATGGAGATTTTTATGCTACTAGAGTTTCCCACATGTTGACCTTGTGTCAAATGAGCTGCCTGAAATAGTTTTCTTCAATCGTATATTGTCTCTTTGCTCTGGTGTCTTTATAATTCTGTATGTTTTGTGTTTTACATAATCTCATGCATCTTCCTTAGCTTTGATACTCCTTTTGAAAATATTTCTTATTATAGGATACATTCATCTAACTTCCTAGCTTGCTTCTAGCAAACTCAAAGTGTCAGGTATTATTTTTTGCCTAGGTACGGGTCCAGGGGTCAAGTTTCAGACTTCTTGGTGGGATTTTGCATGGAAGCAACAATAACTCGAATATATTTATTTAAAGTAAAAATAAATGAATTGGAAGAATGTCCAGGTTTGATAAAAGCAAATGAAACTAAAGACAAAGTTGTGTACAAAGCTGATGACAGCTAATCTGTTAGAAGAATTAGATCTTAGACTTGAAAATTCATTTAAAGGATATCTCACTCTTATATTTAATTAACTCTACCTAGGCTACTTAATTTCTCTGCAAACATTGAATGAAAGAAAAGAGGAAGGGTGAGAAGTGTGTTTCATCTCTGAGTAATGGGAGTTTTATTCTAAATGCAATTCTTCATTCTCAGACTTCAGCACTGTAATGTAATCAAAATTGAATGTTGTGTTTAAAGGCAATTAATTTCAGAATGCAATTCCAAGGAAAATAAATGTATCAAATATGACTGTGCCAATTGAATATATATTATACAGGCAGACATCATTAGTTGAGAAAAGGAAATAACTTTAGCACTTCTATATCTTTATTCTATCAATAATATAAAAATGACCTGCTTCTAATAGAAAAAAAGATTCCCATGGGTTTGCTTTTCCTTTTGAAGCAAGGAAATACTTTACACTTTACCTCCTAAATTTATATTGGACAGACAGATATTTGTTTTGGAGACAAATGTGGTCTAAATCCACTAGCAGAAGTTTGGGCCCAGGTAATTTTGGGAGCAGGATACTAAAGGTAATTCTGGGTCTTTTCAAAGATATTGTTTTAACATAAGAGACCATTTCTCATACGTGGATGTATGATAAACGTTGATGGAGATTTAAAGAGTGACTAATGATCATTCACAATCCTAGTGATAGAGCATTCAAGAAAAAATAAAACTTCAAGACACAATTTTGAGAGTCTGTAGCTTTCCAGTTTTGTCTCTAATTTCCATGTCTTAGCTTCTTTAAAAACCATTAAAACAAGCTCAGTTTTTAGATGTAATATTGTCGACTGCAGACACACTTTTGGGAAGCTGACCTCAAGAAGCCATTCATCTTCAGTATCTGAAATTTGATGCTAGTTGGGAAGAAGCCATCTGTTTCTTTACCCGACACCCACCCTGGATACCAACCTAGAGCAAGTGTTTCTGTGAATGTAACTTTTTTCCTGGCCTCACATACTGTGGAACCATGCAAGATTTATACTGTGTGGCTGATTTATTTTACTTGGAATAACATTATCCAGACTTTTTTTTTTCACATTGCCAAATAGAAGTTCATTCTTTTTAAAGATGAGATCACACTTTCTCCTTTCATTTGTATGTTCCTTTATGTTATTTTTTTCCAGATTTCATCTATTCTTATGCTTCTGTAAGAAGTGGGGAGTACTGTCTTCTCTATTTACCCATGGATCTGTGGCCTTCACTGGAGGGTGGTCAACCAACAATGGGCCACACACTTAAAACAACTAACTCACTCTCATCCAAAAGCTAGAAAGCATGAAAACAGTTTTAATTAGGGGTGGGACTTCAAGCCCACTGCCCCTGTCCATGCTGCAATTGTGTCTGTTCTGAGCTTGTACAGGTCTTGTGCATGTTTCTCAAAATGCTATAAATGCATATGTACTTGCCCTACTGTGCCCAGAAGACACTGCTTCTTGTAGTCACAGAACACTTCTGACTGTTGCACACTTTCTACCGCCCACTCTTCTGCAATGATTCCTTCGCCTTGGGATGAAATGATGTGATGTAGACGTCTTATTTGCAATTGACTGATGCACTAATCTGTGGGTAAGAAAGCCATTATGCACTAAAACTCTGTCCATTTAACAGAGTAATAGAAGTAGGTTCTCCCTCCGAACCTGTGTCTAGCCAGTGTCTTAGCCTTGAGAACAGAGCCAGGTATAGGTTTGAAATTGTGGAGTGGTTTACTTTCACAATTTGTCCCGCAATTTGCACCAATGGGCATGTCTTGTCAGGCCAGTCATTATTGTAGCTCACAGGGTCCACAGCTAGGTAAGGTCAGTGACTCTTTCTCCTCCAGTGCAAGCTAACTTTTAGGGATTGGGCTTCCAGGTGAGTATCAGCTTGTTTCTCCATGTTCTATGACTCAAATATGTGGTATCTTAAGCAGGTTATTGGGAGTAAACATGAGCATTGGCAGTAACATGCAGTATTTGATATCTATGGGAACTTACTTTCTAACAGCTCCAAAAGCTCTTATTTTGTGGCATTGTTATTTGTGGTATTGTAACTAGCTATTGGGTTACTCCATTTACACACACACACACACACACACACACACACACACACACACACACACACACACAAGAAGATCCTACAGTGTGGGCTTCCATATGGATTTTGCAACATGTCTTTAGTGTTCTCTTATACCTTGCCCTTCTATCCCCCATTCTATTAAACTCTTCCTATACCAGGATTCACCTTTTTTATACCACTGTGTTCTAATTCTATTCCCTTCACATGCTCCACTTGCCCCACATCCACACAGTGGCTTGTTGTTAATCTCCTGAGATCTATGAGCACTTCAAATGGAGCACACAAATCTGAAGGCTCCAGCTGAAATCTGCAGAAGGGAAGGTAGGGAATACACTGAATCCACTGGCACAGGAAATGACTCTCCGAGTAGAGCCCCCAGTAACACAGGCATTAAGATTATAAATTAATAAATAGAACTTCATGAAACTTAAAACTTCTGCACATTGAAGGTGACCACCATTTCAGTGGAGATAAAACTTATACAATGAGGAAATGGATTTTCTGGTGTATAAGACTACTTTTTAAATTTTTTACATATACATTTGTATTATTTCACACATATGTAATAACCTACCTACAGCAAGAAGAACCATGACAAAATCAGGAATTATGTTAATGTTACATCCTTAGTGCTTTGGATGTTTGTATTTGGCAGCCTTGAAGAAAACATCTTTTTTTTTTTTATCTTGGTGTGTCTAAAATTCTGAATGTAAACCAGTATCTATCATAAATAGACATTATCAACTTAAAACATCTATCTAGACCTAAAATCATCTTAACGCCTAAACACCTGAGCTTAACTGTAAAACTAATCCATATGTTTTTCAACTCCATCAGAGACTTGAGAAGGACTAAAATTGATTGCCCGAGTACACCAGGAGTACAGGTTAGTAGCTTTCCAAACGAGAAGATGACAGAGACAGTTTGCTACCTGAATAGTCACCCAAAACTCTCTATAATGTTGGAGCATTATCTTCAGCCATCTGGCCCAATATATCTGACAGTCATACTTGTGAAGCAGGAACTACTGAAGACTTGCTTACCCTGTCTTGGCAGAATTTGGCTGATCAGATGCCTTTTAACCACCACCACCACCCCGCGAAAAAAATCCGTGCCAAAGTCGGGGTTGTACTTACTATAGCTTGCTTCTCCATGCTACATATGTCTGGCACATATAGTGGGGGTTGCCATGGCCACTTCCCGGGTCTGTATGCATACTATAAAGCAGAGAGGAACAAGCTGCACATATCTTCCTGTACCTCAAAGAGGAGAATGTAAGGAAGGATTGGCTCTCCACCAGAACCTGACCATTTGACTTGGAGGGCTGCGTCTTCGGGTTGAGTGTGAAGAGCACCTTAAAGGGGTAGGGTAGGTTGGCAATGGCTGTCTGCCAGCATTTAATAAACCACCTGGCTGTCTGTGCCTTGCCTGCAAATAAACACATGCCAAGGTCTGCTGCACAGGGTGTGCATTGGAAGAGGGGTAGTCTTATATGGGAAGTATACTTCAGACTATCTTTTAACTGGTAAAAAGTTGGGCTTGCCTTATACACCCAGTCATCTTATATGGCAGAAAATATGGTACCAGCTGTCCATCTTTCAGAAGGTTGGCCTCCAGAACTTATGAAGACTAAAAAGAAATTAATCATCAAGAATAAAGCAACCCTTAAAAACGTGCATGGAACTTTAAAAATGATCTCAAAATGTGAAGTACAAATGGTTTTTACAAGCAGTCAATATACCTAGCTCTCCAAAAATTGCAACTTAAAGCAACCTTGGTATTCCATTCTACCCAAATTGGAATGACTTAAAGGCAAAAAACAAAAACAAAAGAAAAACTTCTGGGATGGATGTGGGGAAAGGGAAGCCCCTATTCCCTGGTGATAGGAGAGCAAGCTAGTACAACCACTGTGGAAATCAGTGCAAATGTTCTCTTAATGCTAAAAATAGATTTAGTACATGATCTTGAGCATGTTCCCAAAGGACTCTATATCCTACTGTAGAGATACTTGCTCTTTCATGTTTACTAGTGTTCTGTTCAAAATATCCAGGAAATGGAAACAGTTTACATGTCTATCAACTTATGACTAGATATATTATGTAGTGAACTGTTATGCAGCTATTAAAAAATGGAAGGAACTAGAAAAATACTCTGAGTGGGTAACCCAGACACCAAAAGAATGAAAATAAAGCCATGCTCATGTTGCATAAACAGAGTATCTGGCTGTCACAGATTTTCATATATAAAATGAAGTGATCAGTGTGGGAAGAAGCCATGCCAAATTCTGCCATGTCAGAAATCCTGTGCTGAGGCTGTGTGCTGTGACTTTCGAGTTGCTGACCTTTACCTCAGGAGGTCTTGTGTTCTAGGCTATCCTTGCACTATTTACCTTTGAAAGAAGAGAAGTCTCAACTTGGAACCACCCAGAGGATCAAGGAAGTTCTACAGGGAGCGATTTAGGCTATTGCATTCTTGCCCTGGGGGCTAGGGTGAGTGAGATTAGGATAGATCCTATTGACCTTGCTCTCTCTATATTCTTACTAGTCGAGCATTAAAGTGAATCTTGATCAAAAATTTCCTGACTTGATTCATTATTTCTCACATCTCTGTACCCTACTTTCAATCCCCACTTCCTCTTTCAGGTGAACCCTGATTCGATTTTTACAGCGGGCCAGGACTCAACAGATCAGTAAGTTTTATCAATCAAGGTATTCTATCTTATTTTTCATAGCTTATTATTGAAGAATTAAAATGAATGACATTGAGTATAATACAGCTGGGTTGCCTTGTCTGGCTTTCGTAGGCGAGGATATGTGTGGACCTACCGTTACTTGATATGCCATGGTAGCTTGGTAGTCATGGGAGGCCTCCCCTTTTTTGAGGAGAAGGGGATAGGGAAGGGGATGTGGGGTGTGACAGGGAGGAGAGGTGGGAGGGGGCTGTGATTGGGCTGTAAAGTGAATAAAAAGATATTTACTTGTATGATTTCAGGAGCAGGTGACCCTGAAATAGATGGCTTCACAGTTCAAAGCTAATTCACATGTGCTTGCTGTTTTTCTGCCCATACACTAAGGACTAACCAAACAGATGTTGAAATACCAATTCAAGAGAGAGAGACAGAATTTCTGCTCTAAATATAAATACTCTCTCTGCCCTGCAGCCCATGCCTCTGTAATACGAGTGCCTCCTGAGACTGAGCAGTTCAACAATCTTAGTGGTTAGGTCCTCCCGATCCTGCTGTCCCATAATTATTTATCTGTCTCAAATCCCAGGCTGTCACTCCCTAGTGGCCTCTTAATTCCAGGCATGGTTTGGCAATGAAGCAGCCAGTGGTACCCACATCCTCACTGAACTTCCGCTCTTTTCTCAGCAGCCTTCAGTGATGAATCATGTCTTTCTTTCTCGCTGAGCCTGCATAAGCGGGGCCAGTCCTCAGAACACCACTCCAGGAAGTCAATACCAATCAAGGGTGGCACAGTTTGCTGCAGACACTGTGTACTAAGTCACTCACAACTCATTTCAAGGCATTTTTTTTTCTCACTTCTTAAATTGTGGCTGGCCACACACAAGCTGCATTTCTCAAACATTCTTTTAGCTATCATTAGGCATGGTACTAGGATCTGCCAAAAAGATGGACCTGTGTGATACACAGATGAACATAAGTATCAGGAAGTAACTGTTGTTCTGAGTCTTCTGCAGCAGCTTTGGTGGAAGATGTGGGTTCTAATTCACTGTGAAAGCAATGAAAATAACATTGTTTTCCCACTGCAATTATCTGACATGGTAATTTTTCTAGGCCCAGTGTCTTCCAAGCATACCTCTTGCATAAGTAGTGACAAACTTAAATAACACCTCAACAATTTTGGGATATGCAACTTTTATTAATTTCATAATGAATGAATCAGATTGATTGATTTCACTTTCCTGAAATTGATTCATTACCGGTTCAAAAGCTGGAATGTACAAGTATCTCTACCAATTATCAGCATGATGTTGTGTAATGGAAAATTTTGTCGATGGTTTAAATATAGAATCTATTTTTCACATGGTTCTCAAGGACATGAATAAGGAGGTAAATATAACATTCATGTTTATAAAACTTCATTATTTTAAGATGGCTTCTTCATTGTCATTTTGTCTAAAAAAAAAATCTACCAAAAGCTGTCTAGCATTACTTGAGAAGAGATATCAATCAACAGTTAATGTTGATATTTTATTCATTGGAACTATGTCACATACCCTTTCAGAGCCGTTGATGTTGGATGTTTACAATTCTGTTTGTCAATAACTAAAGAAAGATAAATTATATTTTAAAACATACTGAATGCTATCTTTTACTACTTTTACCACACCAACACTACCTTACAAATGGTTGTCACTTGGGGTTCCTCAATAAGCATCCAGTGTTTTTTCTCACATATTATAAATAAAAAATTAATTATCAAGTTGATGGCATAAACAAGGCATACTGAGAAAGATCCATTGGCCCATCAGTATCTTTCCTGAAAGCTTCTCATTGAATGTAATTTTTCTCCGATTAGAGTCACTATTTTGACTAAGTATATGTGGCTTCCAGAACATATACTAGATTGACTATGTACTGTCCAATGCTAAGAACTGAAAAATCTCATCGCTACACATTATTGTGTTACCATAGTGAAGCAAGCTAAGTGAACATGCATTTTTCATGGAGAATGGAGCGCAGATGCTTCATTGAAGGAAGGGAGGCCTGGTAGACTTGGGCATGGACAATATGATTCCAGAAATAAAGTACTGCTCTGAGGTTCAAGCAACTGCACACCACATTTTGTCCCCATGGCAACTTGAAGCTCACTTGTTTTAATCACCGTTGCATATTAAATGGGTACTTCATGTATCTGAGCATTTTAGAAGGTCAAAGATACTTTTATTATTTTTGAAATTTGGATTGAGACATAGCTAAGAATACACAAACTATATGAATTTTCATCCATAGTGATCTCTAGATGTCATTTTCAAACTCCTGGACAAGTGGTCTTGTGACAGTTGACCCCTGAATCACACTTAGTAACTTACCCAGCCACCAACACAGCAGACATTTGCAGCCTCACACTCAGACAGTGCTCTGGAGCACCCTTCCACCCCAAGGAGGATATTTTTAATTAAAGGCAATCAGAATTGAAAAGGAACAAGAATGTGTTGAGTCACACTTAACCACTTCATACTCCAATGACTATAAAACAAAACATTCAACTTTCTCTGCTGTTGTTAAGAGTGAAAGGAGACAGTAAAAAGAGGATGGACAACTCTGTCACCAAGCTTAACTACATAACTACACAAAATTACACTACCCTGGTTAGGATTCCATCATTTTAAATTAATTTAAAAAGGGCAGTGATAACTTATACTGTGCTTTTAGTTTTGTGGCTTTCCTATAATAATATTTTTTTAAGAAGTACATATTTAAAGGAAGAGAAGTATACTGTAGTTTTCTGTATCTATACAAAAGATTTGTCATGAAACTAAATAGTAATACACACATACACACGTATGTATATATATTTTTCTTAGCTGTGACCTATAATTGTGTGTGTGTGTGTGTGTGTGTGTGTGTGTGTGTGTGTGTGTGTGTGAATTTAAATGGCCAACATCAGGCTTAACTTGCTATTCTAAATTTACAATCTAGTAAAACCAGCTTACCTATTATGATCATGACATATTTTGGACTATTATTCTTTGCACTTGGGCTTTTCTAGTTCCTCTTCCTGATTGTTTTAATGCCCACTTTTAGCTACCATTAAACTTCCTTCAAGTCTGATCTTGAGTGTTATTTTATTCCACCAGAATAACTCTCCTGAACCTTCTCAATGCAGTAAGTGGCCATTTACTACGAATTCATAATAACACTCTTCACAGTATTTGAAATTGTGCGTCATATATTTATTAAGTTGGCTAGAATGTAAGTGGCTTAGAGCCAAGATTGCAATTTTTATTAACATTTGTATTGTCATAATGTCACAGAATTTGTTCTATAATAGGCCCTTAATAAGAGCTTTTGAGTTAAAGAGAGGAAAGTCCATGGGCTTATTAGGATAGGAAAGATTTTTAGAGAAGCGAACATGTACCTGAAGAGAGATTTCATTAAATTATGGTATGTTTTAGAAACCACCAGACAGCTTAGAGTCACTTCAAACTCATGGTGAACCTTATGGTCTTATGCAATACTTCAGTTTTGAAGTGGCACATTACATCATTCAAATAGTAGATTGCAATGTTCTGATATTAATAAGAAAACATTTAGAGCTTTGTGAGTTAGCTCAGTCAGTAAAACACTTCTGTGCAAGCCTGAGTAAAGTTCCCAGCTGCCATATAAAAAGCTGATTGTCATGCTTGTAGTACCATGGTGTGGAGACAGACATAAGCGGAGCCCTAGAGGTCACTGACCAGCAAAACTCCTAGTCATGGAGCCCTGCATGTCCCACTGAGAGACACTGTCTCAAGTAAGGGCAGACATGTCTTTAAAACAACACCTGAATCTGACCTCTGACTTCCACTTATGTATATGGAGAGGTTAACACACAGGCACGTATCTGCACTCACACACAGAAAGTGTGTTTCACTAAACTCTTACTAAAATTTTTTCAGATGACTAGGAAAAAGAAGCACCTTCAGGAGCTAAAGCATCCGAGTCCCTATATATGTGCATATATTGTTGTTGTTCAGTATCCTAAACATCATCAGATAGAGGCAGGTTAAACTATAACCCGTCACCCTTGCAACTCAGATTGTCAGTTAAAAATACTACTCAATTCAAAAACCATGAATACGAGCTGTATTTGTAAGAAACAAAAGTAGAGTACAGTAATACAACGTACTCCACACAGGAACAACACATAAACAAGCAATGCCTTGTTCACAGGAGAATTTTGAACATAATATGTGGTGATGTGTTTGTAAATCCATATTTGTCAAATTGTATCTCTGAAGCAAAATTGGACAGAATATTGCTGTCCAATAAGAAAATATGTTTGGATTTTTATATTGTTCTGAAGATGTTTTTCTCCTACACAGATCTGGGAAAAAAAATCTCTGTTTAGTTTGTCTTTCTAAAAACCTATAAAAGAAATATTCCACATCTTTAAAATATTTAGAAAAAAGTAAGTCACTAGGTTTTGTAGTTAATAAAAATCCAAGTTCCAAGCTCTGAATCTTTTGGTTTATGTCTTAATATACTAAAGTCATGAAAGTAGTTAAGTACTGCAACGCTATGAATCTGTGGTGTTTAATAACTACTTAAAGAAAAAATTGGACCACTGACATGTGTAAGATATTTTTTGTGCAAACTTTGTTTTAACTTCATCAAATATTAAACAATATTAGTGAAAGACTGATATTGATTGGGTTTTTTTTGTTTTGTTTTAAGATTTACAACTTACTGGGTCCAAATTAAATGCTTTATAGTTAGTGTTAATTCATATAAATCAACAATTCCTCACTTAGCAATGCCAAAATAAATGATAAAAATTGGTATTTGCCTCCTTAATCATTGCTAAAATGAAACATTTACGTGAATTTGTGGCTTTTCCAGTCAGTTATGCACAATTAATCATTTTCAGAGCTGTTCAATCCTAAAGTGGTTTGACAAATGTTGCACTTAGAAACCACTTTGTTTTCCAAATTGCATTTTCTACATTTCTATTTTTTTAAAAAAAATATCTTAAAGCATATTTGCATAAAATGGTACATTTTAAAAATTACCAATTTCATTTTAATGGAACTGAACTATTGAAATTGATAAAAATCAGCAAAACGTAAAGTCCTTTGAACTAGTTTGCATGACATTCAACTGGCCTGTTTATGGCACCTCTGTGAAAGCATTGTTTTATTCTGTTATTATGACAATGGCTCCATGTTGGTGATGGTTAATGTCAATTCTCACGTGAGCATCTAGGAGCCAAACTTCTGAGCAATACTGTGGAAGACTGAAGATTAATATTAGTCTCCATGAACGTCTGTGGAGAGGTGCCTTGATTATATTAATTGAAGACCCATACACTGTGCTGTAGGTGTTACCATTCCTTAGGCAGCAAATCCTAGACTGTGTAAACGGAGAAAGGGAGCTACATCTAGCTTTTCTAATCTTTGTGGACGTGATGTAACCAGCTCCCTCAAGTATCTGTTCCTCTGTGATGTGGTTCAACATGAACTGTGAGATAAAATGAAGTCTCCCTTAAATGACCTTTGGCAGGGTATTTTATCACAGCAACCAGAAACGGTATTGACTCAATGTTATCTGAAAATCGTCTATTTTTAACTCACATTTAGTAGTCTCCATTTCTGAAAACCAGATATATTTGTTTTCATGGAGATTAAGATAGAGTTCTTATGGATTTAGGCTATTCTATTTTATGAGTAGAAATTTATAAAATGATTTTGAGATTAATTACATGCATTTCAAAGAACAATCATCTGAAAATATATCACACATACAAATACAAGATAAATTTTAGTCCTTTCATACTTTATTTCTCCCTTCATGATTTTTTTATACAACAGCTATTAACATCTCGGAATAACTTTGAGAAAGTGTGTGTTTGTTCTTGCTATGAGTTGTCACTCCACTGTATGCCTTGTACCGTGGCTGATTCTTATGAACAATGCTGGGAAATTATTTTTGTACTCTCAAAATAAATTTTTCTTTTTGAAAAGTGCTCGTCATCTTCTCCTTTTCCTACCACATTTATTAAAACATATTGTTAATTTATATAAAATGTTGGTGTCTATTGAAGTAAGAGTAACAAATTGCTTCATCTTAGTTTTGTTAATAGGCGCTGAAGGTATAATTATAATTTTTTCTTCCTTTGTTTCTTTCTTCTTGTGTCATGCCCAGGTTTTCTTTCTCCCCCACTTTGGCACTTGGTATCACTGGATTAGTTGATGACACAATCATCCTAAACCTGGGTAGTGCATGATCCTTTTAGCTACTTTCAAAGCCTGTGAGTTCCTCTCTTGCCTCCAATACAGCTTGCACAAAATTTAAAAAAAAAATCATTTTATGAAACACTATATATTTTAATCAACTCATCTTGCTTGATAAAATTCCTATCACATTTCCAATGCTTATATTGGGTAACAGTTCTCCTAGTTTGAAATTACAGTGTAGTTCAGTGCAGATGCACAGGGCTCTCAAACAAATATTGTTGCAAACATTACATAGTTAAAATTACTCAATACCAACACCTTTGGTTGGAGTCTGAAGGTCTTCCTGGGTCATTCCTTCATGTTTCTGGGACATTTAATGCTTAAAAAGCAGGTCTCATTGGATAGTATCAGTAATATAGTGTTTTTGTCTTATCTATTTGTTTATTCATATTATCCACCATCATAAATGTTATACCTCAAAGTTGATTTATCCTATCAACATTTTCTGTACTCTCACCTCTTTTACAAATAGGGCATTCTCCATTTGCTTCTAATTTTAGGAAAAGAATCCATTCCATTGTTTTCCACTTCCATTCTTTTAGACTGAGTCATGGGAAAAAGAAGAAGGCCTTTGATTGTTGATAGAGAAAGTGTTCCAACCATCAACCCAAATGGAACTGGAAGTGGAAAACAGAGAACTTATAAAAGTAGTGCAATTTATTTAACATCTACTTTTTGCCAACCACTTACATACCACCAAATCACCTGTTTTCTTTCCCATGATGATTTCAGGAACAGCAAGGTGTTCCTGTAGACAAAACACTAACCTCAATCTCACTAAATTCCTAGCCTCACACGTAAAGATAAAGATCCCAGCAGTGCAAGTTTAACTAGAACAGAAAATAATCTCAAGTGATACTAAAACCAAGTCACGATGATTCAAAACTTTACACTCCTTGCACTTGCTAGTTACAGCTACCCACATGGACAAGGTATAATGCAAATTTTCTTTTACTTTGCTTCATTTTGGCCAGTTGCAAAGAAGTACAAAGTAGAGATAGAATCTCCTGTGAGTATTTTGAAAAAATATTTATAAAAAAATATACACTTCCTACATTTAAAAGTTTTAAAAGATAAGAATAAGTCTCTTTTGCAAACTTATTTGGATACAACTTAGTGTAGAATAAAAATGCATCAGGCAGTCCCTTCATTTTTTTAAAGAAGATTGGTGATATTGCCTGTTCATAATATTGAACCTAATGTGCAAACTCCATAGGCGAGCATAAATGCGCTGTGGGTAGGATACATTATAATCATCAACATCAGTGGGTTTGTTTCTTTCGACTGTGAGAGATGGCTACATAGAGTTTGAAGAAGATAAAACTGAAGTAGACTAGGGAGGCACAGGATGTGGGGAAAAAAAAACAAAAGAAAAAGAGGGCAAGTTGCAGGCAGTTACATCGTGCAATTACAGGGCTGTGTTATAGCAGGGCATCATGTGACGACTGAAATTATAAAGACACAAGCCCTCCCCAAATCAGCTGAGACCAAATGGCTGACCCAGTCCAGCCAACTATTAAGTATTGTTTGCTTGATTGTACTGACAACTCTGTCTTATGAGCTTTACAAAATTGCCTCTCACAATGCATCTGATACCATTACTCATCCAAATACCTGTGAGACCTGAGGAGAATGTACCTTACTTCACACAGTTTTCAAGCCAGTCCTTGAGTTCTTTTCTCACCTTAACTCACGGATCATCACCATTTGATTAAAGTTTCCCCAGAGTAAAAACTATGCAAAATTCCAGTAATGAACACTCTCAAACAGCCCTCAGTTTCTCTCAAATAGCCCACTACAGAACTTTCCAACTCTCTTCTTTGTCTTGTCCCTGAACTCTTTCCTTAATGGTTACTAGAACACAGAAACACTCGGGAAAGGTCTCAGCATGTTCTCTTTCTGAGCCTTGCAGGCTTAATCACAGGTGGGAATCTGTATTCCCTCTCTCAACTCAGTGATGATGGGTCATGGTGGTGGAGGAGCCAGACATTGAGCATTTGATGGGAACTGCATACAGAAATCTCCTGAACTGAACTGCAGAGAGAGAGAGAAAATGAACATTTGCTCTTATACTGTTGAGATGTACAGGATTCTCCTGCTACATAAGTTTGTATCTCTGATTAATACATTTATTGTAATGCAAAACAGTGTGTTAAGAACCAAGCACCATTGTCATCTATTTCTAGCCATTATGACAAGAGGAGCAGTTTTGGCGATCTAATTTATACAAAAAGAAGGATAAGTATTATAATAAAGTATTAATGTGACAGGGATACATGAGTGATAAAATACCTCACAATCGTAGATCCTCACCTGATATCACTAGTTAGAAAACACTGAGATAAGCAACAACACAGTCAAGAATTTAGTTATTTTCCTCTGTAAGCTCTATTACTAGTTAGTGCAAGTTCATATGGCTCTGCATTAGAATAGAATAATTTCTGTAGAAAAAATTAAATTTCAGACTTAAAAATTAACTCCATATATTAATCTAGATTTCTGTATGTAGGCATTTATTCTCTATACACATAAGCGTGTTTAAAAATATGTGCACATATATCCGTTGAAATGTTATTTGTAATAGCAAAGAAATAATCAAATAAACCTAAGAAACTATGCACAGGGAATTTTATAACTGAACTATAATAAATTTATATTTGAAAATATTATCAGAGCTTTTAAAAACAAGGTTATGTGAGCCTAGGAAAACTATAAAATTTACAAGATATGTTGTTGGGTAAAAGCTGTGCTACGTTGAACAGGTCTATTAATGTAGTATCACCTGAGTAAAGATCTGTCAGCAGAGGTTTTGCAGCATAGAGGATATACAAATGACTCAAGTAACCATCTGGGGATGGACATGAGTTCCATTTCAGAAGAAATAATTGAGAGAAGTATTTTTCAATGTATTTTTAAAATTATTATTTTCCCATTCTTACCATATAAGCATATTGGTTGTTAGCACAAAGTCTACTAAAAGGAAGATGCTGCATTAGATGTACTTTGTCACTTCATTGTTAACAAACTCTTATTTGTAGAATAGGTGTCAGTGTCAATACTTTTTGAAGGACTGGAGACTGAGTCTTGTATAGACAAAATACAGTTTATAATTATTGCTATGTGTTTGTGCTTCTGGCATACGTGTGTGCATGTGAGTGTATGTACACATGAGTGTGCATATGTGTGGTAGACAGAGATTGATGCCAGGTGTCTGTCTCAGTCACTCTTTACCTGTAATGGCTACTTTAATGTTAACTTGACACAAGCTAGAATCACCAGAGAGGAAGGAGTCAGCCTACTCTGGGTGGTGCAACCCCCAGGCTGCTGGTCCTGGCTTCTTTAAGAAAACAAGCTGGGCAAGCCCTAAGGAGTAAACAGCATCCCTTCGTGACCTCTGCATCAGCTCCTGCTTCCAGGCTTCCGCCTTGCTGGACTTTCTATTCTGACTTCCTTTGATGAGCAGTAGATCTAAGCCAAATAAGCTCTTTCCTCCCAAGTTGCTGGTCATGGTATTTTATCACAGCGGCAGTAGCCCTAACTAGGACTCCATGTTATTGTTTGAGATAGCATCTCTCAATGAACTTGGAGAGCACTGACTGTGAGATTAGGTGGCCAGACTAATCTGAGAATCGCTTATCTCAGCATACGTGTCCTGGAGATGGAGACACTTGTCCTTGTGCTCAGCTTTCAACCTGTTGTCGCTGAGCTGAACAGTATGGTCGCTCATACTTTCCGGCTGAGTGCTTTACCGACTGAGCCACCCCCACGTTGTTTTTAAGTTTGAAACAGAGTCTTAAAATTGTCAAAGTGAAAATATTAATTAAAAACTGCCTAGAGTCCTAAAAACCCATTTTAAAGTTGAATAGAATAGCAATATTGCTAATTAATTATACTATCTAAGTGCTGCCTTAAAATCTCGAGCTTAAAACAGTATTGAGCTATCTTCGTGTGTGTTCTGGGGCCTGAACCCAGGGTCCAGCTCATGCTGAGGACATCCACACTCTAGCACTCAGCTCTGCCTCCAGCCCTGAATTACCTGCTTTCAAATAGTCTTATATAAGCAGCTATCACTCTAATAACTTAAACTTTTCAAGTAATGTAAGCACAGCAATAGCAATGACTATATGACCAACACTCTTGAGCAACTTGATTATTTATTTTACAGATAGAGAGAGATTAAGTAACTTCATAGCTAATATAACTAAGTGATAGCAAAGTTGGGTCCGCGTCTGTGTGCTTCAGTGGCTACAGTGTGCTATGTGAGATATTAACTATAATGACTCTATTTAAATTCACTTTATTTATTTTTTAAGTTTGGTGTTGAGGGTTATGAGCTTGCGGGTTTGGGTTCCTACAGAGACACTGGAGCTACAGGCAGTTATCTTGTGAGCCATTTCATATGGGTGCTGGGAACTGAACTCCAGTCCTCTTCAAGAGCAATACGTGCTATTACCCTCCTAGCCATCTTTTCAGCCCAGTTAGAAGGCCTCTTAATGACTTGTGTATTAAAATGTTTAGAATTGGTAGAAATGTCAAGCATAGTTGGACTCTGAACTCAGAGGATGCCTTAGGCCACAAGCTTTGCGCTCACTCTCTCTTGCATCTCTGTATCCTTCTGGAATTACAGTGATAGCTGCTTATATCCTCTGAGGTAACTCCGTTTTCAGCTGCAGAGACAGGACTTCCAGCTGCCTACCACCCAATCAAATGGTGATGTTTCATTTTATATACTGTCAGCCAACAGAGACCTCACCATCTTATTGCATTTATTTCTGGCAGCAACCACATGCCTGAAATACAGGCCAGGGAGATAAAATATATTGATTCACAGAGATAAATCAAATATAAATGTTGAAGTGTTGTATTTTACTATATTATATGGTCTGTGAGTGAAAGTGTATATTTCTAAAAAAGAAAAAAAAAAGCCTTAAATTTGTGTAGGTGGAGCTAAGGAGCAAAACAACTTTCAGGAATTTAATAACCAGTTGAGTGCATATGTTTAAGGCGATGCATTGTTATTCAAATTATCAAATGTGTAGACAAGTATAAACATACTAAATAACATTGATATAAATTGGAAGTTTTTGATAAAAAATATGTACAGGAATACCTTTAGTCAATTGGATTTTAAAATTAATATTGATCCTATGGTAGAACCCAGGGTAAAACCAAATACTGTTGGTATACAAACAAAGTAACAATAAGTTATCTTCTAATGATATTCTACTATATTCATAGATCAGTGCCTGCCTGAGTCATCCTCAGAAAAGCTTCCTCCTGCAGCCAAGGGGAACAAGTACAGAGACTCACAGGCAAGCATATGGAGAGAGAGAAGAGAGAGAGAGAGAGAGAGAGAGAGAGAGAGAGAGAGAGAGAGAGAGAGAGAGAGAGAGAGAGAGTCACTCACACTAACATAAACTAATTTAGTTTTGCCTAGATGCTACACCCACAGGGAAGGCAGAAAACTCTATTTCTTACATGGGAACCATAGTCAGTGCAATCATGTGAATATTCCAGTTTGGAAAGTGGGGAAATCAGCACTGAGTAAAGAAAGCTGACAAGCACTTCCTCATCCACGTAATCAGTGATAACAGCGACAAGGTAAACTCTGCTGTTAGAATGGACCTTTGACATTGTATGAGGAAAGGGCATTTCACTCTATGATCTACCTTCTGACCTTTAATACTAGGCTAAAAAGAAAGGCTCAGTTAGCCAGTTACAATATTTAGTCATTTGTTTTTCAGTCATGAAAAACTAACTCCCCCCACCTTATGCTAGGTTAGTCCCGTTTTATCTGCTATGAATCACAATCGTTCTGCTCATGTCCTGTCTCACTTAGCTAAGACAGCCCATGTGCATCCTTACACGTAAAACATGTATACTTTGAAAATTTAAGGATCTAAACAACCTTAAGCTACAGAAATGTGTCATATAAATGCCTTTACTCCCTTAATCTTTTCTTTAATATTATACTACAAAATGTTTTTCTTGAAATTAATTTTTAAATGAATTTTTCAAAGAACAATTTGGGGCTAACAAAAAACTTCATTAGAAGTAGCTGATACATGGTCTTCCTCCTTTTTGCTGTTATTGACATGCTGCAGTATTATAGAATGTGTGTCAAGATGAGTTAACCAGAATTGATACACTAAATAAATAAAATCAATATTTTATCAAGATATTCCTGTGCTCTCTTACTTTTGTTGACTTCCATCTATGGTATATGACATTCAGTCATGTTGTGGTATGGATTTTGTCTTAGGGACTGTGTTGCTGTGAAGAGGCACCATGGCTGTGGCAATTCTTATAAAGAATATATTTAACCAGGGCTGGCTTACAGTTCAGAGGCTTAGTCTATTAGCATCATGGCAGCGTGAGGTGGCTGAGAGTTGTACATCAGAACCCACAGGCAAGAGGAAGAGACTGCCACACTGGGTGTGGATTAAGCTTCTGATACTTGAGCACAGGCCCCAGCAAGGCTACACATGAGCCAATGAGGCCCCATCTCCTAATAGTGTCATTCCCTATGGGTCTAATGAGATCATTTTTATTCAAACCACCACAGTTTTCTTAACTGCAATATTTTCTCAGATTTTCCTTTTTTTCAATGACTGACATCATTTTGTCAACATTGTTAAAATATACTTGAATTATTAAATTAACTTTCATGTAGAGATTATCACATTCAACATAATAAACAAATCATTATTAAATAATTATACACATCCTGTGTGTGTGTGTGTGTGTGTGTGTTTGAGTGTATGTATGCACAAGTGTGAAGAATAAGAAATTAACATAGCACCCTATTTACTTTTCTCTCAAGTGCAGCATTATCCCCATATCTAGAAATTGTTCAATATATGTTATTGAAATTTTATAGCCATTGAACAAGAGCTCTGTACCCCCCAGTCCCTAGAAGACATCAATTCCCCCATGATGTCATAGTGTGATTATTTCACTTTACTTTTGTTTCTTTGTTCTACTTACTCCTTTGATATGAGGAAAGATTTAAAAGAATTGATTTCTGCTTCAAAGAGTTCCCGCAAACTGTGTTAATTTACTTCCATTACATGTCATTAAGGATGAATACAGCTTTATTGGCTTCCATGACAGATTAGATTCAAAGTAATATTTGCAATGTTTGTTTTTTTTCCAAAATCCAACATATTGTTTGGAACATATGGGTATTCCTCATGTTCTTTCTCTGATATGAAAGGAATTGGCACTTAGGCTTTGAGAACAAATACAAAGAAATCACAAATCTAATTTGTCTTTGATTTGGGTTTTTGCTAATTACAAAGAAACCTTTCAACAATAATGACTTCCAACATTTAAATACCCTGTGAAACTGCAATTAATTAAGAAGCTGCTGATTCTTAGAACTCTGCAATGAATAGGGAATGAGAGAGAAATTATAAGTCAGATGCCAAGCTCTGAGCAAATAATCAGTAATGTCATCTTTTCCGCATTATCCACAGACAAAACCGAAGGAGGGGATAAAAAAAACGTATTTATGAAACTCAGAATTTTAAATTCAATTTGCCACTTATTTTAATTCAATAAATTCATGTTAGGAGAATAGTCACATAAGGCAGAAGATAATTATAGGATTACAGTTTGTAATGATTGAAAGAGCAAAAAGATTCATACCTGTCAACTTCTCTGGTTTAAAACCAATTATTTGTTTAAAAAATGTTATGTTGTCATTTGAACAACAGTGATTTACTTGAGTGTCCAAAGCAAAAGCGAAACCATGTGGAAACTTCAAGTTGCATCAAGTAAGACATTTGCTTCGTTTCTATTCATTGTCATTATGACAGGAGCTGGCGCAGAGCACAGCTGTGTGTAGAGGCCGGAGGACAACTGTGTGGAGTTACTTCTCTCCTTCCGTCTTTACATACCTCCCTGAAGTTAGGCTCCCTTTGTCAGGCCTGTGCAGCCAGCACTTTTAGGTGCTTAGCCACCTCACTGGGTCTAGTACCTGTTTATTTAACTCAAAATCTTCCCTCCATTCATCACAGATACCTTTTTTTTTTATTATGTAAAGTATTTTTATGATGTTCATCGTTTTATTAACATTCTTTTCCTATTTCAATACTTTTCAAAAGGAAGTGGACACTTAATGCCATGTAATAAGTTAATGGACATAGATAATTTAAGGGTAAGACAATGAAGGTAGCGTTAATTGAACGCTTGCTGTGCTTCACTCTGGGTCTAAAGGACTGTAAAGGCATCAGTCTTTGTCCTCCAAAGAGTATCATCCACAAACCATTGAACATGAAATAGTGAACAGACCACCTTCTTTTAACCCAGGATTCAGAAATGCAGATGGCATTGGATTCTCACTATTTTCAGCCAGTAATCTAGTTTGCTTTTTAACATAATATGGTTTTCTATGTCAGTCTTCTCTGAAGACCACTGGCACTTTAGGAATTGGACTGTCTGTAACTCAGTTCATTTCACCTCTGAGTGAGTGATGGTCAGTCCATCCCAGAAACTCCCAACTCCAAGGCTCTTTGGTCTCCTGCATGCCATTGTAATCAAGCCGCATCTGAGAGGACACCTGCCTGTCCTTGAAGGATCTGGTGGTCAGGAAAACAATGGCATTTCATTGTCTGACTGAATTGTGACATTCCATCCCTCATCGCTTTGTAATGCTTGCGTGTTGGCTCACACTGTTCTGTCTTTGTTTACGTCTCCATTGTCTAACCCAGCCTACCCATTCTTGATGCACATATAAAAATAAATCTTTCCAGCCAAAAGGGATGTACTGTGATCCCTGGGAAGCGCCAGTGGCCTTCAGCACAGACTCTTGATCATATGTAGAGCCCTAGCAGTCGGGAAGTAGTTGGCAAACTGAAACTTTAGAGATCCCTGAAATACAGGACTTATTCTTTCCGTTGGACAGAATCTCATCTCAGTGTTCCAGAGTTTGGATCTTGAAGAAGGTTTTGTGTTAAAGGTTTGCTTCTCAGACTGAGCTGCTAATGGAAAAAAGCAGAAATGCCAGGAAGTGGAGCCTAGTGCAAATGAGTCAGGCAATGGTTGGTACAGGAATACTGGGACCCTGGCTTCTTTGCTTGTACTCTTTGCTTCTTGGCCGGCATGAAGTGAGGAGGCTTGGGATGCCCTGCTTCCCAGCCATAATATTCTGAATTATCACACCCCAAAGACACATCACCAGGTGAGCACGCATTAAAGCTCTGAAACTGGATAAAAAAAAAAAACCAAACATTGGTTCCCTTCAATGGAAATAGCTCAGACCTTTGTCAAAACAAAACAGACTTGAGTAACATAAGAAACCCACACATTATTTTTTTTTATTAGTTTTTCTTCTCTGCCACCATTTTTGGATGTCATTCTTCTTAGTTTATTTCTATGCATCTGGAATAACATGCCAAGTTCCAATTTTGCCTTCATTTTAGTGACGTTCATTTATTTTGTATGTATGACTGTGTATATGTGTGTGTGTGAGTCTGTTTGAGCAGATGTCTGAGCGTGCAGGTGGTGTAGTTTGCTTGGAGATCAGGGGCAGCAAGGAGCTGGTTTTCTGGGTCCAGAGGTCAAACTCAAGTGATCAAGTTTGATCATCTTACCAGCCTCCAGATTCCCCTTGACACATCCTCACACTATTTTACTGTCAGAGTATTCCTCAGTCACATGATTAGAAGCATCCAGCAATCTGTATAGTCTGCTGGACAACTATAGGCGCCTTACAGATGTGAAAGCATGACTTCCTACAGCTGGCCCATTTCACTTAGTAAAATGTGCTTCAGGCTCATCTTCATGTTATACCCAGTAGGATTTCATTTTCACATTCTCATTTAAGGGAAATATCAGTCATCTTTCTGTATATGCTGCATTTCTTTTATGCATATTTCTAATTATACTGCATTTCTCTATGTAGTCACTTGCCGTGGTCCATTTTGGTTGTTTGCACGTCTATTCTCCTCCAGAAAGTGTTAAAATGAACAGAGGGACACAGTTCACTGTAAGATACGGATTTAGAATTTCCTGGCTCTAGAAACAGAAGCAGCGTTGTTGGATAATTTCATAATTCTTGTGTTAATTTTCTTGAGGAACATCCACATTATTCCCAGAGTGGCTGTAGTATTTTACATCCCCATCAACAGCAGAGTCTCCAGTTTCTTTGTATTCTAACTCACACTTACAACTTGCCTGTTAATAATAACCATCCTAATAGATGTAAGGTGTTGCCTCAGTGTATTCATATTGGCTTATCAATCAATGCATCAAGTGCCCTTCCATGTCCTTGCTAGCCATTTCACATATTTTAACATGGCATGGCTTTATATGTAGATAACTCAAATACCTTCCCAGAACAGTGCTAGGATTCACAGGTTGATTTCAGTAGGACATCAAATCAATGTTTAAATCATTACATTTGTAAGTACTAACAACAAAGTATCTAAAGATAAATTAGAAAATGACCTGATTTAGGAGTTCCTCAAAGGTAATAAATACTTAGGGATATACTTAATCAAAGAAATGAAAGATTTGTACACTGAGAGTTGCAAATTATTGATAAAATTATGATCAAACAAAAAAGTCATCCTATGTCTATAGATTAAAGTATTAGATATATAAAATAGCTGTGTTCAAGCAGGAGAGATGGCTCAGCATTCTTGGCACCTGTTGCAAAGCCTAGCAATTTCAGTATAATCCACAGGAAACACATAATGGAAGGAAAGAATAAATCTCCACTAATAATATTCTGATTTCTACATTTTCTCTGTAGTATACATGCACATGTGCATTCACATGCATGTGTACAGATGTGTACACACATGTGCATGCCCCCCCACTACAATGTAAAAAATACTTATAGTGATTTTGAGATCTAGTGTTCAGTCCATCAACATTGAAATGGAAAATTTTGCCGTCTCTGGGTCTGACTTTCACACGAACTCTGGTGCCCCATATTTGACCACGTCCCCTGGATGGGGAGGCCTGGCGGCACTCAGAAAAAGGATAGCAGGCTACCAAGAAGAGACTTGATACCCTATGAGCATATACAGGGGGAAGAGGTCCCCCTCAGTCACAGTCATAGGGGAGGGGAATAAGGGGAAAATGGGAGGGAGGGAGGAATGGGAGGATACAAGGGATGGGATAACAATTGAGATGTAACGTGAATGAATTAATAAAGTTATTAAAAATAATAAAACAGAAAATTTACAGAATGCTGTACTAAAAGAATAGAACTCATAAAATACTCCAAATAACAAAAGAAATCACATGAAAGCTGGAGACATCATACTTCCTGATTTCAAGAGATATTGTCCCAGGATAAAGACAGATATATGGACCCATGAAGCAGAATGAAAGGCCTAAAAAATTCTGTGCATACATGACCACATGAGTTTTAAAAAAATAGTACAGAGTAAAAAAAAAGTGTGCAATGGGAAAAGGACACATTCTACAATAAACAATTTTGAAAGTCTGGATATTCACCAGCAAAAGAATGAATTGTCACCTCATACTCCACATAAATATCATCTCCAATGGATTAAACGCTGAAATGTAAGTCCAGGGCTATAAAACTGCTAGAAGAAAAACATAGGAGAAAAGCTTTATAACACTGATCTCAGCAATGATTTCTTTCATGTCACCAAAAACGCAGGCAGCAAGAGGAAAATAGACAAGTGTGACTATATTAAGCTAGGAGGTTCTGCATACAGAGGGAAAACGGACAAAATGACACTACAGGACAACGACAGGACATTTTCACTCAGCTGACGAGAGTTTAATATTTCAAGTTTATAAGGAATTCCTGCAACTCAGTAGAAAAGAGTAAGTAAACAGCCAGACTGCAAAATGGGCAAAGGAGCTTGGGAAATACTTCTCTAAAGAAGCTATAAAATTAGCTAGCAGATACTCAAAAAGGTGTTCGACAGTTTTAATGAATTTTAGGCAGATGACCTCTCACATCCATGAATAATATGGATAATATAAATCTGACCTAATGGATTATATTTTCAAAAAGGTCATCGAAACTGAGCACAGCTGGAGATGAGGGAAGTTGATCTCGTTAGGAGTCTTAGTGTGAGTGAATATGATCAAGTGCACGTATGTGTGTTCACAGAATTAATAAAAATATTATCTCAAAATTCTGGCCAGTGTTTTCTAGAATGCGTCTCCATCAGGCCTTGACTTTCACCTTACTTGTATGATGCTTTATGTAATGGAGATTTCAGAGTTAAAAGTACATTCTGTGTGAGTTGGGGGTGGTTAGACAGTGCTTACTGTGTAGCCCAAGAATCTGAGTGTATATCCCTGCCACCCACACCGAGGCTTGGCAGTGTGTGTGTGTGTGTGTGTGTGTGTGTGTGTGTGTGTGTGTGTGTGACCCCAGGGCTGATGTGCGGAGACAGATGGGTCTTAGGAGCTGGATAGATGAATTAGAGGGATCCAGGCTTAGTGAGAGATTTTGTCTTTAAAAAAATCATGTGATGAGTAATAAAGGAAGACTCCAGACATTATCCTTGTGGCCTCCACAAAGCATGTAGACATGATGTATGCATGTGCGAGTGCACCATAACACACACATGCATGCATATGCATAAATCAAAAACACAAAACTAATTTTTAAGAGATAAATTACCTTTAAAAACATATAACATGGACATTATTTTTCCTTGGTTTGTTCTCTAAAAGGTACTTTATCTCTATTTTTAAAAAAATTTTAAGAGACAAAGTACCTCTAAAAAACATATAACATGGGTATTTTTGCTTTGCTTTGTTTTTTAAAAGGTACCTTATCACTAATTTTGTTAGTTGTGTGTTTTTTGATGTGTGCACATGTATGCACATGAGGCCTCCCCTTCTCTGAAGAGAAAGGGAGAAGGAGTGGAAGAAGTGAGGAAAGAAGGCGGCAGGGAAAGACTGGGGAGAGGGGGAGGGGAAACTGGTTGGGTTGTACAGTAAGTAAATAAGTTAATTAATTAAAATAAAAGAAAACTATAAAAATATATCACATCAAAGGTACATAGTATCCATGTGTGTCATCTTATGTACTTGGTAACCTGGCTGAGGTACTGGTTCTCTGGTTTCTTCATGGTAAAGCAATTATTTTCCTACTATAATTTAGCCTTGCATAATGAGGAATATTCTCTCTTTGAGGATGAGTATCAGATTTATGTATTCACGGATTTTCATTTTATTCATTTGTTTGTGTATTTTGATATGGTGGGTTGTTATGAAGTACGTGCCTGCCTCCAGTCTCTCTGTTGAGTGCCTAAAGTACAGGCACGAGCCACTGCACCAGCTTGTTTTCATGTCATGAGTTCAGTAAAGTGTTTATTGGCACCATACTGTATAACGTTGACTCACATCGTGCCTGGCACTATGGTTGCAGTGATGACAAAGCTTACTGTCATGACAGACTTCATTGACAGTCCAGTCCAGCTCTCAATTCTGCCTCTCTAGGGAACATGCCTTCTATAACTCTTAAAGACTGTGTTTTGTTTGTTTGTTTGTTTGTTTTCAGGATGGCGCATTTCCCATTTCTCTAGTTTTCTGGGAAAGGGATTTCATTCCCTGCTCTTATCTCTTATCCTGCTCATCTTACTCCTTACACCTGACCAGGTTTTCTTGGTAGTGACAGTGACTCATGATTTTGACTGCATGAGACTAACATAGAAATGGTTACAGGTAGCAGAAAGTTAGAAGAGACCCTTTATTTCTAGTCTGGACCGGTGAGCACCAGCTGAGCATGGCTCCAGCTTTGCTGCTTGGCAAACATTCCTTTGGGATTCGATCTGTGTTTTCCTGCTCTCTTTACTAAGACTTGGCCAAGAAGGTTAACCATCAGCATGTCACTTAGTTCACCTTGCTCACCAGATCTTGGGAAAGCAAATTCTTCTATTTTCATAAATTTTCTAACAGATGTAGTTTAAATAAAGCAGTTTGTAGCCTGTTTTCTACATCCAACCAGGAAAGGAAACAATCCCAGGTGTAGTGTTCTTATTGCATTTTGTCCTCTATCCTGGTTTTATAAAAGGAGAAAAGGCTGTAAGGCCAAAAGGAGGAGAGAGAAAGAGGGAGATCTTACAGAGGGGTGAAGAGCAGAGTTGATATGACATGGGTGTGGAAGGCTGGCTGTTGTGAGAGAAAGAGACCCACAGAAAGGACAAGAAAGAGACACAGAATGGTAGAGGAGGACCAACAAGAATAAGGTATGTATCAAAACGTCAGAATGAAAGGTATTCCTTTGTATGTCAGCCTGAAAAACACTAAAGAGACAAAGCAGAGAAAATGCCTTTAGCCATTTCTCTGCCTAAGCTAAGACCAAGTGATGATGTCCCCTTTCCTCCTGCCTTTGCTTTAGTGCTTAGCTCCTTTAGTACTCAGGTGAGAAATGAGATATGTCTCAAGCTAGCTGGCCAGTTCCTAAGCCAAACAAAAATCTTTTACTATTATTATTTATTAATTCATTCATATTATAACTCAATTACATCCCATCCCTTGTATCCTCCCATTCTTCCTCCCCTCCCACTTTCATTCTATTCTCCTCCCCTATGACTGTGACTAAGGGAGACCTCCTCCCCCTGTATATGCTCATAGGGTATCAAGTCTCTTCTTGGTAGCCTGCTATCCTTCCTCTGAGTGCTACCAGGCCTCCCAATCCAGGGGATGTGGTCAAATATGGGGCACCAGAGTTCGTGTGAAAGTCAGACCCCACTCTTCACTCAACTGTGGAGAATCTTATCATAACATGACAGCTTAAAACTAACAATTCATCATGTAATAGTTCATAGTTAGACAGAGAGTATTGCATTGTTTTAACTTTGGTACTATCTAAAATGATAAAATTTGCTTGATGTCTGTCAAAAGTTTGCTCAGCCCAAGAGTGGACTCTTATGCACTCCTAATTACTAACTATTCCCCTTCTCTCTCTTCTCAGTGTATGCCCAATGTGAAACTATGCTTTTAATTAACTTCTGCTCAGTACATAGATATTCAGACGCACATTTGCACATCAGAATCACAATTAAAGCTGGAAGGTTACTTTTCGCAATGTTATTCTAATTAAAATACTTTTAGCTGTATTTGGCATGCATTAAAATGTCAAGTAATTGACAGCCCATAAGTGAAAAATTGATCCAATTATCAAGCCAGCTAGAACTTTTTCTCTTTCGTCAACTGCTAAGATTTATTATAGCCATTAGAATTACAGATGTTTATATGTTTGCTTTTAGTAATTGAAATTCATTTAGCTTTACCATGCCCTGAGTGTTGTTGCTGCTCTTTACTGGGAGAGACAGTCACTCAATCTTCAAAGCACACATTTAGAAAGGACTCCCAACTCTCTCTTCACATGGAGTGGATAATCATCCTTTCACTGGAGTTTAGGGAAGAGATTTTTCTTTTCGTGTTTCCAGATGGTCGTTCTGATAATGAGTCACAATGAAACACAGCTTGTCCTTAGATATAGCCTCTACCCAATGCGTTTTTAAGTTAATAATATAAATCTCTATGAATTAGTTAAAGTCATACAAATAAAATACAACAAATGTTAACATTTAATTGCAGCCTTGAGTTCACTTCTATTACATTGTAATAATACATTTACTCTTCTCAATAAAATTCACCCAAATAAAACTTCCAAATATCAATTCTACATATACTTGGAAAGTACTTAACTTTGGACAGTTACTCATAAAAAAGGAGGGTGAGATCTGAGATTCATACCTCAGTATTATAGGTGGGTATATATTGTTTATAGAAGATCTTTTAAAGTAAGCATCAAGTAACCATGTAATTTGGGCATCATGTGTGAATATAAACATGCTATTCTGGATCCAAGAACTATGACTTGAAGAAATACAAAATAGATTTATTTCTTTTCTTTTTCTTTTTAGAATATAAAGATATGTCTGGTTTTATTTATTTATTTATTTATTTATTTATTCCTGTTACATCTCAATGGTTATCCCATCCCTTGTATCCTCCCATTCTTCCTTCCCTCCCATTTTCCCCTATGAATGGAATAGGCATTACTCCGATGACTGCATTCTACAAAGTGTTACTAACACATCAGACACCTTCAGTCACTCTACTCGTTTCACATAGTCTTGAGACTGCTAATTCAGGCTACTAATAAGCACCCAGCATTATTAATTAATCCCTACTTTCCTTCCTTTTTCTAGTATTTTAGGTTTTTCCATAATCTTTGATTTCCTTGTTTTAGTTTCAATAAGAATCAAAATACCTTTATATCCAATATTTTCCATTATTAACCTATCCCAGAAATACTCATAACTTATTTTAATGTCACAAAGTACTTTCTTAAAGAAGATTAATTTACATGTAGTTCCTTTTACTCATGGCTGTCATTTTCTATGAAGTCACTATAAATACTGAATTGTCATGTATTGACATTTTCTTGTGAAATAAAGATGGAATAAAAGGTTAGTTCGTTGGAAGTGTCTGGTCACAATATTATGTTAGAAAAATAATACATGAGCTTCAGATATTTCTGTTTTCATTTCAAGTCACCTTTAAAAATATGTTATTAATAACTTAGTACTGAAATTTGGAGCATCTGGACCTAATGCATACTTGAATAAACTTATTCAAATTATTTTTTCATAAAGCATATTTTAGCTTAATTGCAGATGGACACCAGTCCCCTCCACGTCACTAGATTTGGAAGAAATTTTAAACATCAATATTGCCAAGAAAAACAGTATTGTTGGGAAAGTCGTGGCCTAACATCAAGTGTGAAAAGAGCATTCTGTTGAGGAAGTATACTGAAAGATGTCAGAAGAACATTTTATCCTGACTTCACTGGGACCTGTGCTGTAGACAATCTGAAAGTTTCCTCCCCCAGGACTAGATTTTGCATACTTGTAGGTGCCATGGAAACTCTCAAGGTTAGAAAGCACGCTATAGTCCCACTTAGCTAAGAAGATGATGAAATGTGAGAATGATCAGCCTGGCATATTACTAAGGGGGAAATAGTGACAACTGACAACAGCTCCCTAATTAGACTTAAGGCATATCAACAGAAGTGAAGTCATGCCTGGGACTTGAATACCCTGGGCTGACTACCTTGGGCTAGTGTGGTCATTCTTGGAGGAAAATCCACAGTGGCCACTTCGTTAACCCATCACAATTCCTAATTGCGTTCTAAATGTTTACCCTTACACTCATGGACAGGTGGTAAGTTCTCACCCTTCAGCAAAGACATTGCTCTTCGCAACAGAATGAGAGCATTATTGAAAACTACAATTGATTGAAATACAGAATACATGACTTGTGGTACCCAGTCCAAACTGTCTGGTCTAGAACATAGCTTCTGCACCCAAGTCTCAGGGAACATTGTGGAAGAAGTGGGAGAAAGGCTGTAAGGGCCGGAAACACAAGATGTCTTTTGTGAGAGTGTATCTTCTAGAAATCTCAGTGAAAACATACTCGTGAAACCTCAACAACATGACTGCATAAAGAAGACCCCAAAAAGGACAACACCAACAGCTATGCTAACATGGAAGAAGAAATATCTTATACATTTCATGAGGTCCCAACTCTACACACACACACACACACACACACACACACACACACACACACACATATGCACACAAAACAACAAAAACTACACAATTAACTTAGGGATTCTGAGGTTAGAGAAACAAAAATGTGTACCCCAGGAAATCATACCCATTTGGTTATCCAACACCAGATGATCAGCACTGAAATCCTATACGTGGAAGTAACATATGAACTGAAAAAGTTGCCTTTATATGTATATTGAGATATAACATAAATCTCGCAACTTTTGAGGAAAACAGGGCATTACACTGAAGGGCTTGAGGGGGGACTGAGCAAGAGGAAATGACATAATTATATTTTATACTCAAAAAATGAAAAATATACGTTTTTTTTCACTGCTGAACATGAGTGTGAAATCTTAAGCATCCCATCTGGTTAACTAATACAGTCTAAGAAGCAAGCAAATTTACAAAAGTGAAATAAGCAATTAACAATAATCCATTATATATTTCTTAGCTTCTTCAAACTTTTTTTGTCTATGTAATACATATTTTGCCTAAATCATGTAAAGTTCACTGTAATGTATTAAAAATAGAGTTGCTAAATATGAAAATAAAATACAATTGATGCCATCCACTATAATAATTGTGAATACCATTGTCCACAGATCTGGATTATGGACTACGTGGCCTTGCTGAAAAATGAATCTAAAGGCCTTTAAATAAAACAGACTTAGAACTGAAAAGTCAAACAAAAGGAATAAACCTAATCATGTAAGGTGATAACTTTAAAGAAAAATATTTCATCAGCAATATTATATTGTGTTTTTTTTTTTTTTTTTTTTAACACATTTTTATTGAAAATTAAAAATAATTCCTATTACATCTCATTTTCTATCCCATCCCATGCATCCTCCCATTCCTCCCTCCCTCCCACTTTCACCCCAATCCCCCTTCCCTATGACTGTGGCTGTGGGGGACCTCCTCCCCCTGAATATGGTGCTAGGGTACCAAGTCTTTTCTTGGTAGTCCTCTATCCTTCTTCCGAGTGCCATTGGGCCTCCCCCACAAAGGGACATGGCCAAATATGGGGCACCAGAGATCCTGTGAAAGTCAGTCCCCAGTCTCCACTTAGCTGTGGAGAATGTTCTGTCCCTTGGCTAGATCTGGGTAGGGGTTTGATGATGACTGCCCGTTTTGTCCATGGTTGGTGCCTTAGATCAAGCAGAATCCCTGGGCTCAGATCTAGCCATCATAATGTTCTTCTTGTAGGTTTCTAGGACCCTCTGGGTCCCCCTACTTGCCTATCCTCTATATTTTCCTCATCTAGAGTCTCAATAGGATGTCCTCACCTCCATCCCCATTTCCTGGTAGGTGCAGACTTTCATGGGACCTGTCCCTTGGGCTAGTGTCCGGTAATAAGTGAGTATATACCATTTGACTCTTTCTGCTTCTGGGTTAGCTCACTCATTATGATCATTTCTAGTTCAATCCATTTGTCCACAAATTTTGGAAAATCCTTGTTTTTAATAGCTGAGTAATATTCCATCGTGTATATGTACCACAGTTTCTTTATCCATTCTTCTACTGAGGGGCACTTAGGCTGTTTCCATGTTCTGGCGATTATGAATAAGGCTGCTATGAACATGGTTGAGCAAATTTTCTTGTTGTGTGCTGGAGCATCTTCTGGGTATACTCCTAGGAGTGGAATAGCTGGGTCTTGAGGAAGCCCTATTCCCATTTTTCTGAGATAGCACCAGATAGATTTCCAAAGTGGCTGTACTAGTTTGCATTCCCACCAGCAATGAAGGAGTGTTCCTCTCTCTCCACATCCTCGCCAGCATGTGTTGTCACTTGAATGTTTTATTTTAGCCATTCTGATGGGTGTAAGATGGAATCTCAGAGTTGTTTTGATTTGCATTTCTCTGATGACTAGAGATGTTGAGCATTTCTTTAAGTGTGTCTCAGCCATTTGATATTCCTCTGTTGAGAATTCTCTGTTTAATTCTGAGCCCCATTTCTCAATTGGGTTATTTGGTTTGGTGGCATTTAATTTCTTGAGTTCTTTATAAAGTTTGGATATTAGACCTTTGTCAGATGCAGGGTTGGTGAAGATCTTTTCCCAGTTTGTAGGCTGTCGCTTTGTTCTTTTGACAGTGTCTCCAGCCTTACAGAAGCTTCTCAGCCTCATGAGGTCCCATTTATTAATTGTTGACCTTAAAGCCTGGGCTGTTGGTGTTCTGTTCAGGAAGTTGTCTCCTGTGCCGATGTGTTCCAGGCTCTTCCCCACCTTTTCTTCTAACTGATTTAGTGTCTCTGGTTTTATATTGAGGTCTTTAATCCATTTGGACTTGAGTTTTGTGCATGGTGACAAGTATGGGTCCAATTGCATTTTTCTACATGTAGAAATCCAGTTAGACCAGCACCATTTGTTGAAGATGCTATCCTTTTTCCATTGAATAGATGTGGCTTCTTTGTCGAAAATCAGGTGACTATATGTGTGTGGATTCATATCAGGGTCTTCAATTCGATTCCATTGATCAACCAGCCTATTGCTGTGCCAGTACCATGCTGTTTTAAGTACTATTGCTCTATAGTACAGCTTGAGATCAGGTATGGAGATTCCTCCTGAGGATCTTTTATTGTATAAGATTGTTTTAGCTATTCTGGGTTTTTTGTTTTTCCATATAAAGTTGAGAATTGACCTTTCAATGTCTTTAAAAAATTGTGTAGGTATTTTGATAGGGATTGCATTGAATCTGTAAATTGCTTTTGGTAAAATGGCCATTTTTACTATGTTGATTCTCCCGATCCACGAACAGGGGAGATCCCTCCATCTTCTCAAGTCACCTTCAATCTCTTTCTTTAGGGACTTAAAGTTTTTTTCAAACAAGTCTTTCACTTGTTTGGTTAGAGTTACTCCTAGATATTTTAACTTGCTTGTGGCTAATGTGAAGGGTGTAGATTTCCTAATTTCTTCCTCTGTATGATTGTCATTTGTATATAGGAAGGCTACTGATTTTTTTGAGTTAATTTTGTACCCAGCCAGTTTGCTGAACGTGCTTATCAACTGAAGGAGTTCTCTGGTGGAATTTTGGGGGTCACTTATGTACACGATCATATCATCTGCAAATAGGGATAGTTTGACTTCTTCCTTTCCCATTTGGATGCCCTTGATCTCCTTGTGTTGTCTTATTGCTCTGGCTAGGACTTCAAGGACTATATTGAAGAGATATGGAGAAAGTGGGCAGCCTTGTCTGGTCCCTGATTTTAGAGGAATTTCCTTGAGTATCTCTCCATTTAATTTGATTCTGGCTATTGGCTTGCTGTATATCGCCTTTATTATGTTTAGGAATGTACCTTGTATCCCCGATCTCTCCAATACTTTAATCATGAATGGGTGTTGGATTTTGTCAAATGCTTTTTCTGCATCTAAGGAGATGATCATGTGGTTTTTTTTCTTTAGTTTGTTTATATGGTGGATTACATTGATGGATTTCCGTATATTAAACCATCCCTGCATTCCTGGAATGAAGCCTACCTGGTCATGATGAATGATATCTTTGATATGGTCTTGTATTCGTTTTGCGAGTATTTTATTGAGTATCTTTGCATCTATGTTCATTAGAGAAATTGGTCTGAAGTTCTCCTTTTTTGTTGGGTCTTTGTGAGGTTTAGGTATCAATGTGACTGTGGCCTCATAGAAAGAATTTGGTAATGTTCCATCCAATTCTATCTTTTGGAGTAGCTTGAAGAGTATTGGTATTAGCTCCTCTTTGAAGGTCTGATAGAATTCTGCACTGAATCCATCTGGCCCTGGGCTTTTTTTGGTTGGGAGACTATCAATGATTGCTTCTATTTCTATAGGAGAAATAGGCCTATTTAAGTTGTTTATCTGCTCTTGATTCAATTTTGGCAAGTGGAATCTGTCAAGAAAAATGTCCATTTCCCTTAGATTTTCAAATTTTGTGGCATATATGCCTTTAAAGTAGGATCTTATGATTCTTTGTATTTCTTCAGTGTCTGTTGTTATGTCTCCCTTTTCATTTCTGATTTTGTTGATTTGGATACTGTCCCTCTGCCTTTTAATTAGTTTGGCTAACGGTTTGTCTATTTTGTTGATTTTCTCAAAAAACCAGCTCCTGGTTTTGTTGATTCTTTGAATTGTTCTTTTTTTTTCTAATTTATTGATTTCAGCCCTGAGTTTGATTATTTCCAGACGTCTACTCCTCTTGGATGATTCTGCTTCTTTCTTTTCTAGTGCTTCCAGATGTGATGTTAAGTTACTTATGTGGGATGTTTCCAATTTCTTTTTAAAGGCACTTAGCGCTATGAATTTTCCTCTTAGCACTGCTTTCAATGTGTCCCATAAATTTGGGTATGTTGTTCCATCCTTTTCATTGAATTTCAGGAAGTCTTTTATTTCTTCCTTTATTTCTTGTATGACCCACGTGTCATTAAGTAGAAAGTTGTTTAGTTTCCATGTGTGAGTAGGCTTTTTGTTATTTCTGTTGTTGTTGAAATCCAGCCTTAGACCATGGTGATCTGATAAGATACAAGGTATTATTTCAATATTCTTGTATCTGTTGAGGCTTTCTTTGTGGCCTACAATGTGATCGATTTTGGAGAAGGTTTCATGTGGTGCTGAGAAGAAAGTATAGTCTTTTGTGTTTGGGTGAAAAGTTCTGTACACATCTGTTAGATCCATTTGATTCATGGTGTTGGTTAGTGATGTTATTTCTCGGCTTAGTTTCTGTTTCCAAGACTTATCCTTCAGTGAGAGTGGAGTGTTGAAGTCTCCCACTATCAATGTGTTGGAATCAATGAGTGGTTTAAGCTTTGTTAATAGTTTTTTTACAAATGTGGGTGCCCTTGTATTTGGAGCATAGATGTTCAGAATTGTGATGTCATCTTGGTTGATTTTACCCTTGATGAGTATGAAGTGTCCTTCCTCGTCTCTTTTGATTAATTTTGGTTGAAAGTCTATTTTGTTGGATATTAGGATGGCTACACCTGCTTGCTTCCTGTGACCATTAGCTTGAAATATTTTTTCCCACCCTTTTACCCTGAGGTAATGTCTGTCCTTGTGGGTGAGATGTGTTTCTTGGATGCAGAAGAATGTTGGGTTTTGTTTATGCAC
Source organism: Acomys minous (assembly GCF_964271855.1). NCBI lineage: Eukaryota > Metazoa > Chordata > Mammalia > Rodentia > Muridae > Acomys > Acomys minous. Next base: position 113,159,310 of record NC_140490.1, read on the forward strand.
CCATTCTGTTAGTCTATGTCTCTTTATTGGAGAATTGAGACCATTGATGTTCAGCGATATTAATGACCAGAGATTGCTAAGTCCTTTCATTTTGATGTTTGTTCAAGTTGAAAGTTTGTGAGGTTGTGATTTTGCGATGGTGTAGTTATCTCTTTCCTGTGTAGTTTTGGTTGTAACTCATTCCTATGTGGTGGAGTTTTCCTTCTAGTAGCTTCTGTAATGCTGGATTTGTGGATAGGTATTGGTTGAATTTGTTCCTGTCATGGAATATTTTGTTTTCTCCATCAACCGTTATTGAAAGTTTTGCTGGGTACAGTAGTCTAGCCCGGCATCTGTGGTCTCTTAGGGTTTGCAGGACCTCTGTCCACGCCCTTCTGGCTTTCATGGTCTCAGCTGAGAAGTCGGGTGTAATTCTGATAGGTTTGCCATTGTATGTTACTCTGTCTTTTTCCCTTGCAGCTTTTAAAATTTTTTCTTTAGTCTGTATGTTTTGTGTTTTGATTATTATGTGGCGGGAAGATTTTCTGTTCTGATCTATTCTATTTGGTGTTCTATAGGCCTCTTGTATGTTCATATGCATCTCCTTCTTCAGATTGGGAAAATTTTCTTCTATAATTTGGTTGAAGATATTTTCTGGGCCATGGAGTCGGGCATCTTCTCTGTCCTCAATGCCTATTATTCTCAGGTTTCTTCTTTTCATGGCGTCCTTGATTTCTTGGATGTTCTGTGTTAGGAACTTTTCTGATTTAGCATTTTCTTTGATGGCTGATTCGAGTTCTACAATTGTATCTTCAAGTCCCGAGATTCGTTCCTCTGTTTCCTGGATTCTGTTTGAGAAGGCCATCTCTTTGTTGGCTGCTTTCTTCTCTATGGTCTCTCGTTCACATTTTTCTTCTGTGTGTTCCTTTATCATAGATTCCGTTTTTGTCCTCAGATCTTGAAGTGTTATCTTTATTTCCTTCATCTGTCTGTTTGTATTTTCCTGAAATTCTTCCAGTGCCTTTCTGTATGACTCTTTTATGTCCTCCACCTGCTTGGATGCCTCCTCCTGCAGTTGTTTACAGATTTCCTTCCTTTCTTCCAAAATTATCTTCCTTACTAAGGACTTGAGGTCATTTTTTTGTATTTCTATTATTTTTGGGTTCTCTGGGTTGCTTTCATTGGGATTGTTGGGATCTGGAGATTCCAAACTGTTTTGGGTTTTGTTTGCATTCTTTCGTTGTCCTCTTGTCATTTTGGTGTCTCTGATGTTGGAAGGTAGCTTCTGGTGACTTTCACTGGTTGAGAGTGGATAGTTGGTGAATGATTATTGGTTGCGTGCTCTTGCTTGTAGGGATCAGGTAGTTTTCCTCCTGACACAGGCAGGTGACCTAGTTTCCACTCCTGGAGACTTTGTTCTATACCTTATTCTCTGGGATGGGTCAGCAGAAGTAGGCGTCTGACTGGTTCCTTTCACGTTAGTGTTGTGAATCAGGCCTGCTGCTGTGGGGTGTCAGATCGAGGCTGGCGAGCTCTGAATGGGCAAGCTGTTCTCAGTTGCCTGCACTACACACAGACCTGTATCTCAGACCTTGCCTCGCTCAGATCCACTGAGCTAAATGCGCCTTTTAAACCAGCATATACACACCTCTGAGGTGTCCAGCCTTTCCCGAAGGGGTGGGAGATCCTGTCTATGCTGTGTGTAGTGTCCACACTAGGTTCTGACAGCTGGGATCTGCAGGCTCAGGCCCTGTGCTCTGTTCCAATATGGGCCCAGTATGGATGCGCTGGTTACACGCTGCTATCTCTGACCAGCTGACCCAAGCAGCTCAGTCTCCCGTGCACTGTTCCAAAGTGGGCAGGGTATATCGCCCCTAACTGGGCACTGCTGTCTCTGAGCTAGTCAAATCCCACCAGCTCTGTTTCCTGCGCACTGTTCCAAAGTGTGCCTGCTTTGGCGCCACAGGTTGGGCGCACTCTCTCTGAGTTAGGCTGATCCAAGCCCCTCAGACTCTCGCGCCCTGTTCCAAAGTGGGCAGGGTATGGGGCCTCAGGCTGGGCACCGCTCTCTCTGATCTAGGCGGATCCCACCAGCTCTGTTTCCCACACACTGTTCCAAAGAGTGCCTGCTTTGGCGCCACAGGTTGTGGTTACTCTCTCTGAGTCAGGCTGATCCGAGCCGCTCTGACTCCCGCGCCCTGTTCCAAAGTGGGCAGGGTATGGGGCCTCTGGCTGGTTACCGCTCTCTGTGATCTAGGCGGATCCCACCAGCTCTGTTTCCCACACACTGTTCCAAAGAGTGCCTGCTTTGGCGCCACAGGTTGTGGTCACTCTCTCTGAGTCAGGCTGATCCGAGCGGCTCTGACTCCCGCGCCCTGTTCCAAAGTGGGCAGGGTATGGGGCCTCTGGCTGGGCACCGCTCTCTCTGATCTAGGCGGATCCCACACACTGTTCCAAAGAGTGCCTGCTTTGGCACCACGGGTTGTGGTCCGAGCCGCTCAGAGTCCCGCGCCCTGTTCCAAAGTGGGCAGGGTATGGCGCCTCTGGATGGGCGCCTCTCTCTCTGTGTAAAATGGGCTCAAGCAGCTCCGTATCTCGCGCTGTGTTCCAACGCGGGCAGTTTTGCGCTGCCGGCCGGGCGCTGCTCTCTCCAAACTAGGTGTACCCCGTTGCCTGTGTTTCCACGCGGCGTGGGGTCCTCGGCAGATTTGCGTGTGGCGGATGTATGGGACCAAGGGGACCTTCCCCTGATTCCCTGTAACTTCCCCCGGCCAGGGGCTCCTGTACCGATCCGACCCGCACTCTGAATTCCGGCTTTATCTACCAGCTGCAGCCCGCAGGTGGGTTCCGTCTGATCGACCGGAGAGTGGATTCAGGGCCTCCGTGGACTGGTACTTGACTCGGGGCTAGGCCCGCCGGTGGTCTGCACTGTGCGGGACCCAACTCACCTGAAGCTCTCTGGATTTAACAGTCTGTGGCTTCATTCAAGTCCCTGGTCTCCGTGCAGTTGATCAGATACAGTGCTTGCTGGGCGCCGCCATCTTGAGCTCCGAGCCATTTATAATGTAATCTGATGACCTCTTCTGGCCTGCAGGTGTACATGCAGGTAGAGCACTCATGTCTCAGCTTCGGAGCTAGCGGGAGCTCCCCTCACAGCACACAGCAGTTGCCTTCACCACATCACTCCAAACCATTAAAGCCTGCTCAGCTAGAGCCATATTGTGTTTTTAATATAGCTACAACTCACAAGGAAGCAACTCCACATGTTAGCCTAGCCATGAGGAGACACTTTATTATCTAGACTGAGGCTGATTGGGCAGATACTGTAACTGGAACTGTTGTAGAAAAGTAAAAAAATATTTTTTCAAGGTGGGCTTTCTCTGTGTAGCCCTGGCTGTCCTGGACTCTTTTTGTAGAAAATCCTGGCCTTGAACTGATTGAGATCTGCCTGCCTCTGCCTCCCCAAGTGCTGAAATTACATGCGTACACCATTATGCCCTGTTGAAGTGAACTAATTTGAAGGGACAAATTTAAAATCTTTTTGTAAGACATTTCTTTTCAGGTATTCATGCTAAATAAAAAGTATTTTACTTTTTACATTTGTCTATTTGTAGGCAGAATATAAGTTAAAAAAAAAAACACAAGCTGGAGACCTGCATCAAGGTAGGCTCAAGAGGTGATTCTAGCTGAGACTCCTGGCAATGGGGCATATGGAGACTGAAGTGGGCACCTCCTATACCCAGGCAGGACTTCCAGTGGAGGGAAGGGAACACTAACCCGCTCACAATAGTTTTGACCCAAAATTTACCTTGCACACAAAATGGGCAGGGATGAAGATGTAGCAGAGTTTGAGGAAATGGCCAATCAATGATTGACCCAACTTGACACCCATCGCATGAGAGAAAGTCAACTCCTGTCACTGTTGATACTCTGCAGTGCTTGCAGATATGAGCCAAACTAACTGTCCTCTGGGAAGCTTCATGCAGCAGTGGATCAGAACAGATGCTTAAACCCAGTCAATCATTAGAGAGAGAGGTCTGGGAATCTTCTGGAAGAATTAGGGGAAGGGTAGAAGGACCCGGAGGGGATAAGAACTCCACAAGAAGATAACAGAGTCAACTAGCCTAAGTCCACGGGGATTCACAGAGACTGAACCACCAACCTAAGCGCATGCATAGACTGGACCTAGGCCCTCTACACTTACGGAGCTGGTGGACAGCTCTGTCTTCATGTGGGTCCCTTAGCAACTGGAGCAGGGGCTGTCACTGACATGGACACATTTGCCAGCTATTGGATCACTTTGTCCTAGCTGGGCAGTCTTCTCTGACTTCAGGGAAGAGGATGCACTTAGTCTTGATGGGACTGGACGGCACATGGAGCAGGTGTCCTCTGAGACGGAGGAGAGAGTAGATGGGGGAAGAGGATTGGAGGGTGGGAGTGGGAGGAGAGGAGGCAGGCAGGCTGGGATAGGTGTGTAAAATGAATGAATAAATAAATTAAACAGAAGCAAAATCCAGGAAAATAAAATGTGCTAAGACAACAAGAGAATATAAGAACAAAGTTCAAATCTATCCTGAATGAAAACCCATAATAGTGTTCAAAAGATATGATTTCTGTTAAAAATATAGAAATCGAGGGTTGCCTAAATAAAAGTGAATAACATTAAAAGGGTTACTTTTAAAAGTATTCTTCTCAATTTTTTGAATTTCTACTTAAAACTCCTTGGCAGAATGTAAATTGGACTAGCAGATGTTTGAAAAAAAAAAAAATGACTGTAGCTTAACGAGCTTCCTAATCAAAGCTAGCAAAGTCCCCCAGTATAACAATTGCTTATTTGTGTGACAAAGCTTAGGAATCATATGTGACTCTTTATCTCATCTTTCTTAGCTATTTCAAAGGCTGCTAAGCATTCACAAGGCTCAAAATCACAACAGAAGTGCTCTTTTTGCTTTAATTTTCCACAATTTATGGAATTTTGTTTGTGTGCATCACTAATGCACTGACCAGGCTTTATGTACTTGGTTTTATAAACATCTCAATTTTACCACTTTCAAAATTGGCACACAAAAAATCTGTTTCCTTTTGACTAATGGGTATAATTCAATTGTTTTCAAGGGAGATTCACATTTTGTGTTCCTTGGGTGATTAATATGGAGCACAATCTGAACATCCCAAAGGAATACTCTAGAATTTCTGAATGATGCTGATATTAGCAAAACTCATTTTTAGAAGAGGTATACAAATTAACCTAACCTTTCGTCAGTTATCTCTCTGTCCATTGGGAGGAGCCATTGTCCTTCAAGAAGGAAACAGGATTCCACAGAAGCTGATAATGCCTGTGCTTTTGCCACCAGGATTCTGGGTCAAAATTCACTCTAGGAATCAAATGTGTGGGGAATGTCTGGTTATTACAGACTGTTCACAATGAGCAACCCCATAAATGAGTTCCTTGATGTGAGTGATGTCTATGCCTAAAAATGCACTGTATAATCTCACACAATTTAACTGTTTCACAAACACTTAATTTGTAGTTGTATGTGTTTAGCATAACAAAGTCAATATTCAACGGAAAATCCCTGCATAATCTGTTCCTGGGTACTCTACTTTTTACATTCCTCTTTATAAACAATTCAATGAAAAAATATTTTTCTGTCTTTGAGAGACATATTAAAGGGTATTGAAACATTTGATTGTATTGGCTATATAACATCCAGTCTACCTCAAAGAAGATGATGAGCATCAATGAACATTCTTCTGTTGACAGCTTCAAATGTGGCAAACCAGACACTAGGCAAAACGTCCTCGTTTCTGACACAGACAAAATTCTGCCTAAAAATGGGCAAGTTTGGATGCAGGCAGAGTCAACAGCCAAACTCTGCCAAGATAGGATAAGCACATCCTCAATATTTCCTGCCTCACAAATATGTCTGTCAGATATATTGGTCCAGAAGGCTGAGGAAGATGCTCCGACATAATAGAGAGTTTTGGGTGACTGTTCAGGCAGCAAACTGTCTCTGTCATCTTCTCATTTGGGAAGCTAACCTGCACTCCCTGTATACTCAGGTAATGAATTTTATTCCTTCTCAAATCTCTAATCGGGTTGAAGACTAGATAGTTTAGTTTTAAAATTAAGCTTAGTTGTTTAGGAGTTAAGATGGTTTTAGATCTAGATAGATGTTTTAAGTTGATAAAGATGAGATATGATATATATTGATTTAAAATCAGAATTTTTGATGCACCAAGATAGGATAGATATTGTCTTCAGTGTTTCCAAATACAAATAACCAAAACACTATGAATGTAACATTTATATAATCCCTATTGGTTCATGATTCTTCTTGCTGAAGGCAGTTTATTGTATATATATATATATATATATATACTTATATATACTTATATACATTGTATATATATAAAATAACATAAATGTATATGTAAAAAAAGAAAAAGAAAAAAGAATAACTGGTAAAATTTGAGAAGGTTCTCAAGATTATTGAGTGTTAAAACTCTGAAAATATTAAATTCATCCTTATATGAAACAACACACAGACAGTGATTGATGCATCATACAATTAGAAATTGAGCTTTGATAGACCTATTAGGAAAGAAGCTTCAGCTATTTTTTTCTGAAAAGAATTATAAGAATTGTGCAAATATATCATGAAGCATGGACAGTGAACATCTGTCACTGAACAAAAATGTTTAAATAAAATCAACTTTTAAACCCAGAAACCTTCACTTCCTCTAAGAAAATTAAAAATCAGGATAATTTATGAAAGGAACAGTTTTCTCATTTCTTATCTGAAGAAATTAGCTCAGAAAACAAAATCCACTTTCAATTTTTCACCATAGAGTGTCAACCCTATAGATTAGAACATTAAAAATTATTTTTAGATACATACGTATTTCAATAATAACACACAATGGACAACATTTCCCAGTTTCATTTAATATATCAAGATCTTCAGTTGTCCTTATGCTAAACATCATGGAGATATCTAGGAGATAGATGTTATTTTTATTTTACAGTCTCAAGAGGTCCCATGTCAAAAGAGAATATATAGGAAATGTGCATGCATTCCTACGGTAGCCTTAAAACACATCAAAACTTGCTTTTCAGTCACCATATGGAAGCTGATCCAGTTGATCATTGCCACAGGTGGTTTATTTCTCTTCTCGAAAGAACATTCCTATTTGTCCTTTCTTTCTCCCTGACTTCCTGGAAGGCAGGTTTGCCTGCTTTGATCATCGTCACATTCTTATAGTGCCTGGTGACAATATTGGCAATAAAAAAAAATGATTAGATGACAGTAAGGTTTTTTTGTACTTTATTTCTACAAAACAAATAACAAAGTAACACAACAATAACAAAAAGAAACACAAACAAAGAAAGAAAAGAAAATCAACCCCCCCATATTTACATCTCAATGAACTTGGAAAAACACATAACTCTTTTGCATATATATACAAATATATATATATATATATATATATATATATATATATATATATATATATCTTGTTAAAGGTAATTTATCAAATTTCTTTATTTTATTTTCTAAACATTTTATTTGTTGCATACACATTTATATTATTACACATAAATAAAAAATTACATACAGCAAGAAGAACTAGGAAACAATCAGGGATTATATGAATCAATGTTACATTCATGGTGTTTTGGCTAATTGTATTTGGCAACCTTGTAGAAAACATCTTTCCTATCTTGGTGAGTCTAAAATTCTGAATGTGAATCAATATCCATCATATTTCATTTCTGTCAAGTTAAAACATCTATCTAGACCTAAAAACATCTTAACCCCTAAACAACTAAGCTTAATTGTAAGACTGAACTATCTGGTATTCAACCCCATCAGAGACTTGAGAAGGAATGATACTTAATTATTTGAGTGAACTGGAAGTGCAGGTTAGCAGCTCCAAAATGAGAAGAAAAAAAAATGACAGAGACAATTTGCTGCCTGAACATTCACCCAGAACTCTCTATAACATTGAAGCATCATCTTCAGCCTTCTAGCCCAATATATCTGACAGACATATTTGTGAGTCAGGAAGTATTGAGGACTTGCTTACCCTGTCTTTGCAGAGTTTGGCTGTTGACTCTGACTGTATCCAAGCTTGCTCATTTTTAGGCAGAATTCTGTCTGTGTCAGAAATGAGGACATTTTTCCCAGTGGCTAGTTTGACACACTGAAGCCATGTCCATAAGTAGTTTCTTTGATGCTCATCATCTTCTTATGGTAGGCTGGGTGTTGCCAGCAGTTAATCTGTCTTGTTGTCAAAGAATCTTTAAAATATTAAAAGCATCTTTAAATGCCATATTATGTAGGTCTCTGAAGCTTTAAAAGCCTCATCTAACCATTTCATCTTATCTACCTATAGGATTATATCCATCTGTTAAACCTTGTATGTATATTCTTGTGATAAAAATCAACTGGTAGTTGACATGGCCATGGTTTGATTGACTAACTATTAGTTTGTATTACTTAATTATCCTAAACAGCCCACAATAGCACTTTCAAGATATTGGAAGTAAACTTTGCATTATAATTGAGGTGTATGGGTTCAATACTTCATCTTAGAATAGAAACAAATACAATGTGTGTGGAGAATATCCTTAAACTTGAATTCTACACCAGTGTATCAACGTTAAACTTATTTTGTATCAATATACAAAATTATATAACAATGAGTTAAAAATAACCTTATTTGTTAGTAACAAATAAGACCTTAGGTTGACAGTAGATTCAATGATCTACTTTTTATCCTACCATCCATATCTATTTCTACATCCCCCCCTTCTTTCTTTTCCACCCCTATCTCCATATCTGAGGACCAGGGGATGGAGGGAGAGAGGATGAAGGAGGGAGGTGATGAGCGAGAGGCTACAATCAGGATGTAAAGACTTCAAATGGCAAAACAAACAGCTAACTTACTAATCCCACTACATGTGAATAGCTTTGAGACTGGCTAAGACATGGACGTACATGCATAGGCAGGGCTTCTTTTTGGTCACAGATTCCCTGTGACTTATTATTAGATGCCATCCTTCATATGGCATGAATGTAGATTTACAGATGTCTTTCTTCTGCTCATACAAAGAGCAGAGAACAAGCCTCATTTTTTTTCTGTGCATCACATACACTGCAAATATTTATAACTTTAGGACTATATAATGCTTGTGAGAATTTATTTGTTTTCAGAACAAAAGAACTGGACACTGAAGCTAGATCAGACCTGACAGGATTCATTCCTCTCAGCATGCTGGACACAAACATCCTGCATCCTTCATATTCCAGCCCCAAGAGCTTCAGTTACTGTTATTCATCAGAACAGGACAGCTCCCAGGACAGCTTCCAAGAAAGTCTCTGATACAAATTGGTCCAGCCTTTCAGACTGTTTCACACAGGACTCTTATTAAGCCTGGAATTTCTTAACATTTAGAAACTAGACCACAAATGCTACTTATTCCTGGCTTGATTAACCATGTGCTCCTATTTTATTTGGGCCCCTAAAAAGGTACTATTTGCCCAAAATCAGCTGGAAGAAGCCTTAAGAGAAAGATGCTCCACTTCCTTTAAGGGGAGATTGGGTAGGATTTTGTTTGGTCTCGTGGGCTACAGATGCTTATTTTCTTTGTCAGTTGCTTATAAGATATTATTGGTCTTATTTAGAGAGAAAACGAGGTTGGACTCAGGGACATCTCTCTTTCCCTTTATCAGCTTTCTTTAAATTTTATAGTTAATGTACACATAACAGATAAAAGTCAATGTAAAAGTATAGGAATGTGACACAAATTTTCCTCTAAAAACAAATTTTCTCATCTCATAAGCATCTCCTGAAAACCTCCTTTTCTTGGCTCTGAGGATATGTGTCCCCTATAGCAAAGTCAGTTTAGACTGGTCAGTCAAGAAAGACATATATGACATGATCTCACTTGGACCAAGACCTAGTAATGAGAATGTGGCAGTCATTAGGGAGAGAGCAAAGTAAGAATTCCAAGAAACAGCAGATGAAAATATTTAGTGAGATTTTATAATGGAATTCATTTAAGGAAAAGGAGAGAGAAGAGTCATTCACGATGTGAGCAATCAGCTTGGGAGTTTTGGAGTAATTCAGTCAGCATAAGACCAAACTAACTCAATGGAGACACACTAGGAGAGAGGCAGGCTTAGGAAAAGCCGTTAGAATCCAAAGTTCGGTATTAACCTAAATCTGAGACGGTTTATAGATGATATCCATTGACATGTATGTGGGTAGCCAGAAGGGATAAAAATATCTATCTTGGCATCAACAGCACAGAGATTATTTTATTAACTAGTTACCTCATGAGCTCACCCAGGAGAGCTTCGGCAAGGAAAACAGCCAGTCCTGGAGTGGTAGGACAAGCGACATTCAGAGTCTGACTAGAGGAAGGTTCTGAAAGAACGGTGCTGGAGAGAACAAAGCCAGCAGAGCACAGCGGCACAGAAGGCAAATCAATAGGGGTTTAAATGTTAGATGAGGAACCAGATGAGTAATATACACCACAGTCCCAGCTCCCACACTTGCACATAACGAGTTTATGTGACCCCATGACAACAAGAATAAGAAAACAAATTGAAAAGCAAAATCTCTTAAGTTAGTTAGGGAATTGAAGTCACAGAACAAATGGCTACTCTAGAAGTTAGAGACAGAAACAGATGGGCACCTACACGTGTGTCCAGGGAGAGCCATGCTTGAGCCAGTAATCCGGGAGGGAAATTCAAACTGTAATTGTAAAATCACTGGAGAATAATGTGAACAACACTTCATACTTCAGAAAGCACTTGTACTATTGACAATACATTATAAAGTTATTTAAAAAAAGGACTTTAACAAAATTCAAAGAGGGAGAAATGGATGACCTCCACAACCAATATCTATTTAGAGTATGTAGCCATTAATAATTGCCTTCCAAAACAGCCTCCGGTGGGCACACTGATAAATTCTACCAAATGTGTTAGTAGTATAAAAATAAAGAGGCAATATTTTATGAAAATAGGAAAGATCTAATGAGTAATTCCTTTGAATTAATATATATTTGAAAATGATAAAGACAGATTATAGACATTTTATAGAAAATAATATAGTGAAATTGAGTGAGTGAAATATGAAACACATTTCACTATTTACAGGATAAGAATTCCAGCTCTTGACTGTGGGACAACATGAGGAGAAGGAATACACAGAAGAAAGAAGGGGAAATTCCCAAGGCCTTAAGATCATGGTGAGGACTAGCATGGGGTATACCAAACGGAATGCACTGAAAATGTATAGCTGTTGATCTAATGCAACATTTTTTAGAACAGTGAGATTTTAAACACAACCGAAGAGAAAGGTTGCCTCCACAGTAGTCAGACTCGGGTTTCTCATTAACCATTACAGAACCAAGGAAATGGTCACTACAATGAAGTAAAACATATTTTATATATATATATATATATATATATATATATATGACGCTAGAGTTCTATATCCATGAAGGAATAATTAAGAGAAAGTTGAAATAAAGTCATTTACCCTCCAGCAAAAATAATGAGGAAACCTGGGAACCCTGACTGATGAACTAAATATTAAGTCAGTGTGTGCATGAATGCAGGTGTGTTTATGTGGTCTCTATGGAAACGCACCAGTACATTTATTTAAGATGTACTTCCATCAGTTTCTTTGCCATTGTTTATAATGACTTGGAGTGCTCAATTCCATGAGCTAATGATATAGACATGCTTGAATCACTAGCTTCTGAAGCTCTACATGTGGAGTTTCCTTTCTTTAAAATATATAACTCCCTCTAAATAATATAACACAAATCCATCACTTACACATTAATGACTTGTATCTCATTTTAATACATTTACTCTTATTTTTGTGTAAACTTTAGCTTTTTTTTCAATTTTCTTGTAATTCATTCACTAATTAATTTATTTATCCATTCATTATTCAGAAACAGGTTCTCACTGAAATTTGGACTGGAACTTAGCTGAAGCCCATGTTGCCCTACAAATTGGAACACTCCTCCTGTGTTTGGTGGCATTGTAGAGTGCAATCTTGAGTAAGATGTTCAATGTCTTTAGGGTCAGATTTTATTGTTATTAAATGAGTTAATATATGTTAAAACACTTCTATAATAAAACTACATCAGTTACATATATAGCAAAAATTTTATCCAATAACCAGAGTTATTTATAGGACATCTATTTTTTACAAAGCATTGGAATTTTAGTAAATGTCATTGTCAGGGCCCAAAGAGATGGCTTGATGGTTAAGAACACTTCCAGCTTTTGCAGAGGAACCTGGGTTCAATTCCCAGCACCCACATGATAGTGTGCTACCACCCATAACTTCAACTCCGTAAGACCCAGCACCTTTTTTTTTGAACTCCTCAGGGACCAGCCATGCATGCACTTTATGTATATATGTGCAAACAAAACACTCATACATATAAAATAAAACAAGTAACTTAAAATGCCACTATGTTTGATACAGGATAAATTTTACTCAAAAATGCTTACAAGAAAGCAATTAATATATTCTCTCAGAGTAAAGCCACTGGAAATCAAGTTAAGAATATATTCTCCCCACTTAAATATCTGTTGCATTGTCTTTAACACATTCAATAGCACATTTAATATAATTTTAGAGGAAAAGCAAAGGCCTAGAAGAATTCTCATATGATTCATAAATTATATAATGTGAAAATGAATATGATATTTTTTGCTATCCTGCTTATTTTAAAGAGTTACTGAATTCAAACTACAAGTAAGAAAAATAAGCCCTCTTTAGAGAATATTGTCCTCCCAACAGAAATACATCACCCAAACACATTGGGAACTTTACAAGCAACTCTTATAAATCAAAATTCAGTGATGTAGAACCTAGTATTAACAGCTATATCTACAAACAACTCCCACATCTAAGGCTCAGGGAACAGTACAAAAGAGGAGGCAGAAAGATTGTAAGAGCCACAGAATCAGGGAGTTTTCTATGAAACTGTGTTTCCTAATAATGTCAGAAGCCACACCCCGGAAGTCTCACCAACGTGACTTTCTAAACATAAGCTAAACCAGGACAACAGGAAAAGAAATGGCAAAAGCCCAGTAGGCCTCAAACCAACATAAACAACTACCAACTACCAGCAACTAAGGAATGCTGACAGCGGGAGAAATAGTTCAACCCAGGGAATAGCACATCAGTTGGTTCTCTAATACTAAATGGTCAGCCATAAAAATATGTGTACAAATAACATTCTATAGGTGGAGCAGGTTATATTCAGAATATATAATATATATTAAACATTCATATTACCTAATATATACTTAGGATCATATATTTAAATTATATAATATATTCATATATAAATGTAATTTTAAACATATTTAGTAATATGTGTGTATGTATATATGTATGCACGTATATACTTACACATGTCAGCATGTGACATTGAAATCATTGAAAAAAGGGTCATGAATTATCGAGATAACCATTAGGGATAAATAGAAATATTTGAAAGGAGAAAAGGGAATGGAGATATAATGTAGTTAAGTCATAATATCAAAATTACAAGAGAAATGTTCAAAAGAAACATTGAATGAAGTTGTTTCTGGAGATAAAGACATTAATTGATGATTTCACCAATTTGATCTGATAGCCAGGCATCCGCATCTGCTTGGCTTTGGAGCTAAACTGGGTAGTGGACCATTTCTTAGTCAGAGTGGAGTGAATGAGTCTTAGCACTGGAACATCATCATCTAGACAGTTAGCTTTATTATTTGTGAGTATATAATTCTAAGTAAGTCACAACTTTATCCTTTATCCTTGTCTTCTATAGAAGGTAATAATGATGGGATGTGGCACACCCTAAATAGTGAATATGTTAAGATATTTAATTCATTTTAATCAAGGTTTTGGGAATATATTAAATGCTCAAAACTCTTAGTTGTGTTGTCATTTTTAAAAGAATCTTTAAAAAAAATCAGTGGATCTAATTTACAATTAAACTAGGCCCAGATTAAGAAAAGGAACCAAAATCACAGAATTATTTCAATGTTTGCCAAATAATTGCAGCTTCACATTTAGCAGTTAGAAGTTTAATTTACTTTATTCAAACTGGAAGACAATATAATCTTACCTAGGGATTCCAAGAGAAGCATAGGAAGATTAAGCTATGTAATTTTTTGTTATTCCAAAAGTATTTCTGTTGTGTTACATTATTTGTTTTACATGGTATGTGCATTTTAAAAACATCCTTTAAAGCATTTGCTATTTTGAGTTAGAAGAATGATATATTTACTGAATCATTGTAGTGAAATCTCTACACAAAACCATATCTCTGTTAATTTATATCTAATAACATAAAATGAATATATGAATAAATGCTGATTTACAAAAAATAATAAGTTCTGGCAAGCTCCGGGCCATTTGAAAATACATTTTTGTCATAACAAAGAAGTAAAGTATCTTTCCCCTTAGCCATTATTTAGCACATGTAGCAACAAATTTTCATATCAGTCTAAGCATTCTCCATTTTATACTACATGCAGAGGTCAGAACATAGTCTTAGAACTCAATCTGAACGGCATATTTATGAAGATATCCATTGGAAATTTATCTGTTAACAGTATTGGATTTCTTTGGTTCTTTTTCTGTACACTCATGCCCATTTTTCTCTGGAAAGTGATTAAACTAGAAAGATAACCTAATGAGCACTTTTATGAAATCCCTAAAATGAAGATTTAGCAAAGCCATCTTTTTCAATTAAATCTGAAGACTAGTGAGACGGAAGACCAGTTGATTCATCACTTCTAGTCTTCTGGCTATAACATGAACATGTAAATTCTGCCAATAAATGGAAAGCTCATATCACAGTCACTTTGTTTATAATATTAAATCATGAAACAGAAGTATTTCTTTAAACCATTCTGGAAATGGACATAATTTGGTCAAATATATAAAATATGTTTATTTTATATATAAATATATAATATATTTTAATGGATCTTTATGCAAATTATTGTATACCAGAAAGATGACCCAACTGTAGAATAATTGATTTATCTCACACAGCTTAATAAATCAAGTTGTTTAGTACTTTTATATGCTATATTACAGATTTATTTTAGGTGCTCTTTTTTTCCCCTTTTGAAATGCAATGGCTTGTTGAAAAGAAAACAGAATTCTGGTCAGAATCAATAGATGCATATATAAGTGCCATGATCAACTTTCTGTACTTAATTTTATCTTTCTTTTCTGGTCCTGCATCTTTTTTCTTTTCTTTTTTCTAATTTTTATTTTTTTTTTAATTTATTTGCATTACACACCGATCATGACTCTGTCGCTCATATCCCCATTCTTCCTCCTTCTTCTGTCCTATTCCCCTTCCTTAGTCCCCTCACAGAGGCGGGGCTCCTCCCCCATTAATTACATTTGTTCACTGACAACTTCATACATGTTTTAAATAAATGTTGATTGGTCCCTCCCCTCAACCTAGAGGATTTCATTTCGCAGTCCTTTACCCTGTCTTCTGGGTTTCACATTCTTCCCTTCTCCTCTTCCATAACATTTACTGGGCTCAGAGTGGGTGGCTGGAAATGTCTTTTGAGGATTAGACTGTTAACCATCATTTATTCATAGCACCTTGAGAAGCTACGTGTCTATGTCTTTACTACAGCTATTCACTGTAACAAGAGACTCCTCTGACTTCTCTGGTTTAGTTTGCCTGTGGGTATTTAAATATTTAGAAGAGAATTTGATGCTACTCCATTTAATTTAACAACAGTATTAGGTCTCTCTCCTTGTGCCTATAACCTCCTCAATCATGGTTTGTTGACATGACTTACAGTTACAGGCATGGGCTTAGAAAATGGGGTTCAACTCTAAAAGGGCCCCAGACCTTAACAACACTGATATCTTGATGAGAGTACTATTCAGGCTACAAAGTTCAACACATAGACAGTACTATCTGTCAAAATGAAAACAGAGACCTAATCCATCAATGTCCATAGTTCTGGAACAGTCTCTAAATGTACTAGCCTTGCTTTTAGCTTCTATAGTTCCACTCCTAGCTAACTCTTCTTGTTAACTCAGGCTGTTAATCTAAAACATGTTTTTTGTTTGCTTGTTCATTTGTTTGTTTTTTTGTGTGTATGTATACTTAAGCATACACCCTGAGAAAGGCTGATGCTATACTGGATTCCTGAACACCCAGTATAGTTGCTAGCTGGCTAATAGTAAAGCTGGCTTAAACTTATGTCTGAACAGGTGAATACTCACAACAACAACAACAACAACAACGGCAACAACAACAGCAACCCAGCATTTGACTGGCGTTCTCTCTCTCTCTCTCCCTCTCTTTCTCTCTCTTGATTTCACAATCCAATAGGTTAACAAAGTCCATGATTAAATCAATTACTTTCAAAACATCACCTCTGTTTATCTATTTTCTTCAAGATAATCGTTCAGGTTAGATTGGAATCTTTGGTAGTCAGACACCATAACATGATTATTTTTCAGAGGTGGTGTGACATATGACATGACCCAATACTGACATCAGCAACCCATAGAGTTCCTTTCCTTATAGGTCCCGAACTCCGGAAAAGCAAAATCCTTGGAATGAATTTCAGGATGATCAAAGAAGAGGTAGAGATGGGCTATGTTAAAAAGAGAATATTTCGGTATGGGGAGATTGATTAGTTAATAAAGTGACTGCCATGTAAACACGAAGAGCTAAGACAAGGTCTGTAATGTACACGTAAAACGCTAGGCATAGCCCAGAATCCTAGCACTTGGAAAGTAAAGGCAGGAGGAGCTCTAAGCCTGCTGGTCACCTAGCTTAAACAAGCTATTAATCTCCATGCCAAGTTAGAGACATGATCTAAGAAAATAAGGTTGGGAACGATCAAAGAAAGCACAAGCCACTCACCTCTTTCCTCCATATGAACAAATATATGGAAACTGTAATAATATATATTGTATGAAAAAAGGGTCTATTCTTAATAAGAGGAAAGAATAAAAATAAAAAGGAAAGAAATAGAAAGAAAAAATTGAAGGAACAAAAACATGGGTGTGTGATTAAATAATTAATATAAGAACATTGTGAGATCTGTCTTTAAGAGAATACTTCAGTTCTTTTTCTTATGTATTAAAAAAGAAACAAAACCTTCTATCAGGCACACAAATGGCTTTCTAGCTCTGTGCCACAGCCTGCTACAGACAGAGCAGCCGCAGCTCCCTCTTCCCAAGCTCCGTCTACCCATTCTCTGGCAATTTGCTTTTTGTTGTTTTGTATTTGTTTGTTTGGATTATATTGTATCCACTCAATTAACTTAATTTAAGTTTTTTGGCTACTTCTTAATAAAATTTAATTTGTTAAAAAAAAATAAAATACTGAGAGTTGGTTTGTTGACATTAAATGATCCCTGTTCAGTTTTATTAACCATACAAAACATATATGTGCATATATACACAGACAAGTGCGTCAACAGATTCTTCTGTATATATTTAAGCACTGGAGCTATAGGTAAGATATCAGGAAAAGAAGAGCATGACTCAGGGCTTCTCAAAAGAGAATTATATCTAATTATATTTACAGTACATATATACCTATTTTTGAAAGGATGCTAAGGAATTTAACTGAGTTCAAAGGGTAATTCAGGCAGCATATTGGATAGTATAGTAACTGATGAGGTACCTCCCCAGGTGACAGTCATCAAGTGACTCCCCTAGTAAGTGGAGCAGTGGCTGTCTCTGACAAGGACTCTGTTGCTGCTTTTCCACTACACTACTCTTGGCGGGGAGGGGCACTGTGTTGCGTGGCCTCAGTGGAAGAGGATGAACCTCAGACCTGATGCCACTTGATGTGCAGAGGTGGGTTGGTGGGCTCAGGGAGCAGGGGTGCTTCCCTTTTCTGAGGATATAGGGAAGGGAGATAGGGAGAAAAGGATGGAACAGAGGAGGCTACAATCAGGATACAAAGTGAATAAATAAATATATTTATATTTTAAGAAAATGAAAGGAATGTCTTTGAGGATTTCTTTCCTCTGCTAATCTAGGATTGATTGTTCAGTTTGAACAAAGACAGGGAGGCTTGTAGGTCCACAATCCCAGTATAAACATTTCTTGATCCAGCACAAGCTTGTTCGACATATCCGTTCATAGGGGGGTGTGTGTGAGTGGGGGCGTGATTACTGGTGGGAAAAACCTCACCAAGCCTCTAGGCCTTTGCCTCTAGTCAGAAGTATGAAGAAGTAGCTGAAAGTTGGCATCATTGTTCTTCATCTCTTATCCTCAAAATCACTTCAATTAGCAAGACAGTTATAAACTGGAGCTACAGAAACAAATAAACTAAGAAAATTAAGGTTAGCACATTTAGGGGCTTTCCTAGAACTATAGGCCATGGTGGAATAGATTTTACCCTTGTTTTGGCATGAATTGGGGTCTACATGCTGGGCTCTTTGATCAGAATGGTGCCTTGGTGCCTCTAAGTTCACTTCTGTTGTACTGTGGCCTGGGGGTCTGTTCTTTATGTTTCACTTGTTCTTTGTAGGGAGTTTGTTTTTAAAATCTGCAAATTCTCTTCATGCTTATTGGAAATGTAATTTAATTACAAAAATACATTTAAATGAAAAACATTTTAATGTAACTCCATTATCTTTGGATTTGAAACACAGCTTACACCAAAATGTCTCAGTCAGCCAAGTTGTGCACTTTGGGGAGAAGAGTAATAAGGAACAAATATGAAGACTTGGAACTGGTCCCAAACCAGTTACTATTAGCCACAGGCATTTTACCCTTGTCAGCATACTTAACACACACTTCATTAGATCATCTTCATAAAAGTCAAGTGATAAAATTATATTATAAAATGTCATGTAAGTTATAAAATATATTTCATAATGATTATATTCTTTCAACATTTAAAACGTATATCAGTCCTTTCTAAAGAGTCCACATGTGGGCAAATAGTTTGGCAATGACAATCAACTCCTCACATCTCTAGGTATGGAGCAGGACAGGTATTAGATTGTCGGTCAAGTCATACCCAATTGAGCGAATCTTTCGACCTGTGCCGGAAGTCTCTGTATACAGTTGTGGACCTCTTCTACACTAATGCTTTCAGCCAAAATGGTTAAAACTGCTAATATTTCTTTTACAAATAATGATGATGCTGTAGTGCTGTAATGAGAACTTATACACTGTTAAATGCAAATTCAAAAATGATGTAAAAACGTGCTGTAATGACAATGTCTTCCAGTAAGGAATGTCAGTAGGAATCAGGAAGAGACTTCTCCATTGCAGGGCATGTTTGGTATAAACAGGCTAAGTGATAACGGGCGAGTCACTTTGTTATTACAATGTCATGAGGAACGGTTTAAAGGTGGGGTCTTAGAGATCAGAATGTCCAAGAGAAGAAGGGAGACTTGGAAAGAAAGGGTGAATAAGGATTGAGGAAGATAATGATTACAAGTGAGAGGAGAAATGAGGGCTGCAGGATGTGCTGGACCTGGCACCAGAGGATGAACTCGTGTACTGATAGAGTAAGGCCTGGATCAGGACACAGAGTTCCAAAACCCAAGATCTGATATGAAAGCCTACCACAAATAGAAAATAATGAGAGAATGCATCCCATTTACTCTCCTTTCTTGGATTTCTTAAGGTGAAAATAATCTGCTTTAAATTCCTGGCTTGAAGATGCTAGTGACCTCTCGGGAGGAAGAAGAAAATGGTTCATTCTAAAGCCTTTTGTTGTGCCAAATAAATGTTTTTCTGAGCTCTTGTCCTTTGGCCCATAATAAGACCAAAGGAAATTCCTAGGAATTATGTTCTGTGTTCTTTTCATCAATGCAATGCTCTCATCATTGCATCATCATCATCAATGCAATGTTATCATCATTGCATCATCATCTTCAAGGCAATGCTGTCATCACTGCATCAGCATCATTATCAATGCAATGCTGTCATCACTGCATCATCATCATCAAGGCAATGTTGTCATCACTGCATCATCATTATCAAGGCAATGCTGTCATCACTGCATCATCATCATCAATGCAATCCTGTCATCACTGCATTATCATCATCAAGGCAGTGATATCATCACTGCATCATCATCATCAATGCAATGCTGTTATCACTGCATCATCCTCACCAATGCAGTGCTGTCATCACTGCATCATCATCATCAATGCAATGCTGTCATCACTGCATCATCATCATGTGACAGTCTGAGATTTGAAGCCATATAACAGGGTCTGTAAAATAGCAAATTGTAGCTGAGGCAGGGCGAGCTTCTCTCAAAAAGCCTTCTCTATAAAAAGAAAAAGAAAAGAAAGAAGGAAGGAAAGGGAAAGAGAAAGAGGAAAGAGAAAGAAGGAATGAAATAAAGAAAGAAAAAGGAAAGAAACTCAACTTTAAATTCAACATAGGATTTCAAGTTTTTCTTATTTAAACTTCTCATAAAGTCGTTAAAATCCCCACTAACTCTGAAATTGTCTTGCATCTTAATGTCCATGATTTGCAATAGTAACTTTTAAAAATCATGTGAAGGAGACAGCATTTACATTACAACCATTCTTTGGAGAATTTACCTTTCCCAGCAGGTCTAGGTAATTATTCATGTTGACAGAGAAGTTAGTTGAGTTTGCTTGTTCGGTTTATATAATGAATTAATATATGTGAGTAGAGAGAAGTAAATTAGACTATTTCAATCTTTGGAGATGGAACAAAGGAGTTCACAAAATATCATTAGAATTACAACTGTCAATCCATCTGCATTACACCTTAAATCAAATTATTAAATAAAGCAATATTGACATTTTAGGTGTCTCACCATCTTACTGCTCAAAGTTTAGAATGATCTTTTTAATGGAGGTTTTCATCTGAGTTTTTGGTTTTATCATTTACTATGCTATAAATAAACGATTTAATTTGGACATAGCTGTCATATTTACCTTTTATCTTTGTCTCTTTTAAAAATATCAATTAGCATTTCCCCCACATTTCTCTTGTTTTCCTCAAAGGGGAAATTTTGCACTGCCTTCCTTCTTTAATTTTAACATGTTGGAGAATGGAAGTTATATTACTAAGCTCATAGGTCCTTTTATATTTGGATGTGCATCATGAAATTTTAATTATTTGTTTTCTAACATTCAGTGTACATGATATTTGCTATGTTGCATGTTGTGATGCAAGTATATGGAACATATTTTGTCCCACACCTCTTTCTTTCCCCCTTGACATTCTCACTCCACTAATCTCCCTTTGTTTCTGTAGACAGTTTACTTGCAGTTTCATGTCACATATAGATACATGCATCTCTATATAATCTATCAACCACAAATGAAAGAGCATACACTTATACTCCTGGGGTTGGCTTAATTTAATTTGCAAAATATGATCAACTCCAGTTGCATCTAATTTCCTAAAAATGACATGATTTTGTTATCTATTGTCTCTTATGACTAGTGATATTGGATATATTTTCTTACATTTACTGGACACTTGTATTTCAACTTTTGAGAAGCACCAACCAATTTATTGGCCTGTTTACTGAATTTTTCATTTTTATAGTTATTATATCTTGTAGATATTAATTCTTTGTTAGATGTATAGAAAAGATATTTTTCCTCCTCTTTAACTTATCTGTTTCTTTGCTGTTCAGAACCCACATAGTTTCATTAGTTCTCATTAGTCAATTTATTGTCATTATTTACTGTGTAACTGGAGTAATCTCTAAAACAATCATTGCCCATGCCTATATTTAAATTTTCTAACAGAGTCAGGTCTCATAATAAGATCTTTGATCCATTTGGAGTTTTCACCTTTTCCAGGGTAAAACATAGGTGCCTAGATTAATTCTGCATGTAGACACTGAATTTCTTAGTTTAATTAGTTGAGGAGTTTGTCTTTCATTCTGTGTATATATCTTTTTTGCATCTTTGTAGATTTCACATGGACTTGAGATATTTTTATATCTCTTTTAAAATTTTTATTCAATTATTTCACATTTGAAACATTCTGTTTTTTAAATTTTTATTGAACATTTTTGTTATTTTTACATATACATTCATCTTATTACACATATATACAGTAAACTACCTATAGCAGGAAGAACCATACTCAGTCAAGAATTATGTGAATGTTACAATCTTAGTGTTCTAGCTATTTGTTTGACATCTTTCCAATCCGGGCACGTCTAAAGTTCTGAATGTAAATCAACATCTATCATTTCGTGTTATTATTAACTTAAAACATTTATCTAGACTTCAAAACATCTTAACCCCTAAACAACTAAGCTTAATTGTAAAACTAAACTATCTTGTCTTCAACCCCATCAGAGACTTAAGAAGGAATAAATTTTATTACCTGAGTAGACAGGGAGTGCAGGTTAGCAGCTTCCCAAATGAGAACATGACAGAGACAGTTTGCTACCTGGTCACCCAAAACTCTCTCTAATGTTGGAACATTATCTTCAGCCCTCTGGCCAAATATATCTGACAGTCGTATTTATGAGGCAGAAACGATTGAGGACTTGCTGATCCTGTCTTGGAGAGTTTGGCTGTCAACTCTGCCTGCATCCAAGCTTCCTCTTTTTAGGCAGTATTCTGTCTGCCACATTTGAAGCCATCTCCATTAGGAGGTTGTTTGATGCTCATCATCCTCTTTGAAGTAGGCTAAGTGTTGCCAGGAGTTAACCTATTTCATCTTCAGTGAATCTTTATAGTAATAGAAACCTCTTTAAATGCCATATTCTGTAGGTCTCTGAGGTGTTTGAAGACCTTGTCTAACTATTTTACCTTATCTTTCTATAGAATTATATCTATCTGTTGCACCTAAGATGTATATTCTTGTGATAATAATAGACTAGTAATTTATATGACGATTATTTGATCAACTAACAATTAACTTGTAGAAATTATTTATTCTAAACAGTCTGCAACAGCACTTTAAAAGTATTGGGAATAGACTGAGTTATATGAGCACCATACTTCATGTTAGGGTACAAGTATATCTAATGTGTGTGAATAATAATCTTTCTTTTTTGTGAAGAATAATCTTACATTTGATTCTATACCCGTGTATCTAAAATTAAACCTATTTTGCATCTATATACAAAAATCTATACCAATGAATTAAAAATAACCTTGTGAGTGGCCAACACTAATTTAGATTGTATTTATATTACAAGAGCAGGAAACTTGAGAGAAAATATTTTATACATATTTTTATTATCTTAAAGTGCTTAGAAACCTTACATAAAAGTAGATTGGGGAAGTTGAAGGTTATTTTACTTGGAACACTGAGAACCTGATTTAAATGCTAAATTCCGTTCTGTATCTATAGCTCTGCAGTCAGAAATTAGGGTGCACACAATTCCATTAGGGTACTGTGGACTCCCAGGGACCATATTTTCACCAGTTTTCCTTTTCTTGGTATACACACTAAATTGGAAACTCACCACTTTAGAGAGTAGTTTTACGAGCAACACAACCTCCTGAGCAAAACAACCCTGCAAACACTGTTCAAATTTATGTCAAAAAATATGAAATAGAAGCAAAGGCTGCTAAGACACTGAAGCATTAGGGAGATGTGCTGATAAGGTTAACAGCGCTGGTGTCTTTCATTAATTGAGAAATCAGTATTTATTTTAACATTCTTCCCCTTAACTCCAGTGTAGCAAGAATTTTTTTTTTTAATTTTGTTTTTTCAAAGTAGTGGTGTGATTTTGAAATAAGTCAAAGGAATGGCAGCTTGGGTTATACTCTAGCATGAGCATAAGAATATATTTTCTATTACCTGTTCTTATTTATTTTTAATAAGATGACATGGTTTTTATATTGTCTACCTCACTTATATAATATCACTAAAACTTTTTTGGGAATTGATTATAGACATGTTTCATGACCATTAATTTTCTAGAGTCTGATATTTTTGTTCTTTCCAGCATAGGGAGGACTTCATTGTTTTTAATAAATCAGAACCCTGCTGATTTCTCCTGGACAGCTGGCATTCTTGTTTACAGCCTTAAAGGGAACATGCCAACATCTGTGCTTGATAAATTGCTCTGTGTGTATTGTGGCTCCTTCAACAGAGTGTTCAGAGGCTCAGAAAGCTACTGATAAATAATTAATGAGCAATAAACGGTGGTCGCCCTTTATTGTCAGATGTGGAGAGAGCAGGCAGCACATACTGTAAACCAGATTTTCCTTTCTTTTCGAGCGTCTCGTTATCCAGCCATTCACTTGCCTGTAGATTCTGCCACTTGACAAACCACAGGGCTTATCCCTTATCTTTGTTCCCTCTGCCTTTAATTCCTTTTGTCAGATAATAATCACAAATAGCGAAAGCATCTGTCAATCAAATGCCGCTGAAACATGGCTTCTATAAGCAATAGCTTGACTTCCATGTGGTAGTGATGAGCACATCTACATTTTCTGTTTTGGCTTAGGAAATATTTTGGTTTTGTAAACTTTTTTTTTTTCATGACACTAAGAACTAAAAATTTCAGGGCTGGAAAGATGGCTGAACTGTTTAGAGTGCTTATAGGTCTTAGAGAGGGCTGGGGCTTCCCATCAAGCAGGCAAACACTGGGTGACAATGAACGGCAACAAATTCTAGGAGGTCAAGTAACTTCTTGAAACTCTGAAGGCTCCTGCATTAATTTGGTTCACATAAATTAATGAATGCAAACCCACGTACACATTAAAATTGTAAATATATATATTGTCTTTAGAAGCAATGTATAAGTGCAACTAACCATATCACATACCCACAGCTGCATCATTCCTAAAAACTGGCTCACACTTAGAATTCTTATATAGATATAGTCATTGAAATTTAATATGAGCCTTTATAAATCATAAAACCAAATAATAATAGGTATTTTCTACAAGGTTTTCTGCTAAATAACTGCGTATTAACTCATTGAATATAATCTATTGAACACATTCTCTGACATTTAACATAAAATATTTTTAAACTAAAATTTACTTATATGTATTATTTATATGTTTACAACTAATTCTCTTGTAACACTGAATTCAATGTATACCTAATGAATGACAGCTATTGAACTATTAAAACATGTGAACCAAGAAAATGAAGCAGTTTTCTTCATGCAAGGCACAGTACATTATAAATATCATCCCATTAACAACTCAATTACCTGCATAATATGTATTATTTTCTATCTTACAGATGAAGGCAATGAAGGAAGGAAATTTTACACTTCTCTCTAGTTCTCAATATTCACCAATACTACAACCAGTATTTATATTACAATTTTCATCTAAAAGTCATTGTAATTTTACTGTAATCTCTTGTATAATATTTGATTTCACCTTATATAATGGCAATATAACAAACTTGGATGATATAAATTTTTTTAACTGTATCATTAGGATGATGTCCTACATTAGGATTCTATTTTTACAATTTTGAACATAATTTCTGATCCTTTTTGTAGTAAGCCCAGATACTTACTATCCCCTTTGTTTATTGAAATAATAAAATTAATGTTTTCTAACAAATATTTACTTTCATAAAATTTTTTGAATTTTTAAATTAATTTATTCATATTACATCTAAATGGTTATCCCATCCCTTGTATCCTCCCATTCCTCCCTCCCTCCCATTTTCCCCTTACTCCCCTCCCCTATGACTGTGACTGAGAGGGACCTCCTCCCCCTTTATATGCTCATAGGGTATCAAGTCTCTTCTTGGTAGCCTGCTATCCTTCCTCTGAGTGCCACCAGGTCTTCCCATCCAGGGGTCATGGACAAATAAAAGGCACCAGCGTACGTGTGAAAGTCAGACCCCACTCTCCACCATTTTCTTGTTTTAAAGATATACACTTTGTAGAACAATTACATTGATTTAATTTCTCCAACATCTTTCTGTTTTGCTTGTAGTGAAAATTATACTCTCTAAGAAAATTCTAGCAATACATTAGTATAAACTATAGTCATCCTGTTGTGCTTATACCTCTTATACATTTATTACATTTATCTTTTTGTAGTCTATTATCTACCAAATCTATCTATCTATCTATCTATCTATCTATCTATCTATCTATCTATCTCTAATTGCTATCATATATCTTCTGTTTATAACCTATTTATCTAATGTATCACATATATCTACCCACCAATTTATTCATCCATCTATCATCTCTTAAATTGTTACTAACTGTTCAATAGGAGGAAAAACTATATGACATTCAATCTTGTTTCTTTTTCAAGGAATAGCATTGTGGTTTAAAATTTATCAATAGAATAGAATTTAATGTTTTAGTTATCACAGGATTATGTTGGAAAGCAGATGGCTACTCAAGACTGTTGTTAATTAGTGAAACGGCAAGGGAACTAAAATTTAAAATGAATTTATTTTCTCAAATTTGATTTTCATCATAAATCATACTTACAAAGTGTGCATACACAAATACATATGAGAAAATATGTATTATCATCGAAGAAATCACAAGCAGGCTTCCTTTTTCTTTTAAATGTCATCATTAAGGCAATGCTTCTACTGATTTTGACTAATTTTCTGCAATACAAATTATCAACATGCTGATTCATGCTAATAAAACTCTCTGTTTCACATCTTTTACACAACATAATTCCTGTGAATCCATTTACTCTTTATTCTAAGTGACAGTGTAAGATCATCCTGCTATGAAGAAACAGAAACCAAGCCTATAAAACCTAAGATCCAAATCTACATATTATAATTATTAGATCTGAAATTCCTACAGCTTCTTTAACCCACAGTTCCCTAATTTGAGAAAAAAAATGCATGACTTACCTACAACACTTGTTTAATTTACTAAAAGTCATTAAGTAAGAGCAGAACAATCTATGCAATTACTCTTGACTAATTCCCAGATAGTAGTTAACTTAGCTGAGTTTTGAGAATCAGACTAAATTTTATGTGCAGACTAGTACAAGGAGCAGAGTAACCATCATATGGAAGTCTTGTCTCTTAATCAAACCTTTTTCTTTACAAGTTATGGGTGAAGCTGATTTTTCACTTTGGCATTTACTGTGTTTATTAAAATGAAAAATAATAATTAGCCAAGTCAATGCAAAACTGGCTTTTATATGAAAAGTTACTGAAAGGATTTTATCGCTTGCTTTTAACTCAGGCATTGAATTTATTACTTATTGATCCTGGAAAGTGTGTGAAGGATTATAGTATCCTAGAACCTCGAAAGCAAATCAGACGACGGCATCTGCCTGGACACTGGCAATTAGAACTAGGGACATAGCCTGGGGCGGGAAGCGTTTGATCTCTTCAGACTACTTCATTATCAAAACTTTTTAGTTGACATCAGACTTTTTTTTTGGTCTGAAAATTCAAAGTGGCCTGCCCTAAACTCATATGCATAAGAACAACACTGAATAAATTCAGCAGGTGGTAGCTATATATACATATGTGTGTGTGTGTAACAGTAATTATTAAAGAACAAGATGTCATGAATTCAAGGGAGTGGAGGGACACAAAGAAGGACTTTGATGAGAGAGAACACATTGGGTAATATTGTATAAAACAAAAGAATAAAAAAAGAAAGTGTGCTACACATGAAATCTTTAAATATTTGGCAATCACTATTTCATATTTTTTCAAGGTTTTTCAATTTTTGACATTACTATGCATGTTTTTTCTTCCCTTTATTTCTTTTTAAACTTTCCACTCTCTTAGCAACTGTACTCTTGTATTATTGCTGTAATTCTGTGTGGACTTGGATTTCACCCAGCAGGAAGACACCCTCTACATTGATTGCTAGGTTCTCAAGTCATTTCGTAAATGGAGTCTAAGAAACCAAGAAGAGACTTGACACCCTATGAGCATATATAGGGGGAGGAGGTCCCCCTCAGGCACAGTCATAGGGAAGAGGAGTAAGGGGAAAACGGGAGGGAGGGAAGAATGGGAGGATACAATGGGATAACAATAGAGATGTAATATGAATAAATTAATAAAATATATTTTTTAAAAAGAGAGCATTCCTGAACTTGTACCAGTGGTTCAGATCTCCACTGGTTTCAGAACTAGTTTCATAAGCAACCTAATTGCTAATACTTTGTTTTTCTAAAAGTCAGCCTCTGTCTTCTTACTTTTTACTCACTATTTTATTTTCAGAAGTTATATGGCATTATAACTATCTACATGAAAATTTCATTTATATATAATCTATCATCCAAACTTGGTAAGTGAAGTTGATCCCACGCTTATTGATAAAATCTATTTTAAATTATCTATATTTTGAGCACTTTTAGATATTTAATCATATTTAAGTTTTGCATAATGTATGTGCCTTACTCACTAATTTCAAACATAGTATTATATCAGTTCCACATTTTCAGCTTTTATTATAAACTGAAATTTTTATTATGTGTCTACATATTTTGGTAGGTCCTGATGAAATTCTTGAAGAAACTGTAATAATAATTTTTGGATACCAAATGTGTAAGGCCATATCAGTCTACAGTAGGCATATACTATTGAGACTTGAAGGGTTTTTTAAACACCATTCAGTGAATTTAGGAGAGCCTTACACTTTCCATTTTCCACAAGACATGGTCCTTGTTGATTTATATTCATTATTTCATAGTTTATGCTTCCGGTCTGGCCCCTGGAAGCAACTGAATTTGAGAAGACCATCATTCGTCTGATCTACCAGCTTTCTACCCATGCAAGTCTCTGAAATTTATGAACTCGTGTCCAGGGATTATAAATTATATCTACCATAAGTTCAAGCATATTTCTCTTACAAATTTTATTCCTGAAAATGTTTTTGGTTTAAAACTAAGACCAGTAGTCTTGCATCAAGCTTTTCTATCTGTATGAAACATGCTCTAAGTCAAAACATTCTAGAAGGCTTGAGTAGGGTCATGACCACTCTGAGCTCTCCCACATGTATCTACCTCTGGCTATGTCGCCTTCGTACCCTTAATAAACTTTCTCCTCCATCATGACTAGGAGCAACAATGCCTTTTCCTTTCCTTTTTATTTTTTCACCCCCCATTCACTGAGATCTTTTCATGATCACTGGCTGAATAAGGATTCTTCTTCCCTTGCAGAGATTGGAGGACGGAAATCATTTATATTTTTATTTTTTATTTTTCTGTTCATTTCAAGAAGATGGCTCTTAAGACAGTGATAAGACATTCCTGGCTATAACATACTTAAGAGGCTGGGAGATAATTTACCAACACCAAAGTGTGAAAACTTTTTCTTTCAATATATGCATTTTTTATGATTATAAAAAAATAGTATGCTATCTCATGGAACTCTTTTCAATTGCTTTGGATATAGCTTTATCAAACATGAATACATGATTTGATGTAGGGCAGCTAGCTAAGATTTAAATTCTTGTCCATACTTTAGAATTTAATTATTTCTTAATATGTCCCTAGATTGCAAATAGCAAGGTGCCACCGTCACTGAGAGATTACAGTGTACAAAGTAGACACTGAGTAGTGGCACAAGGCATCACTAGTCCTATTGACGTGCTTGCCGAAGTTTAGATATAGGTCTTTAACACATGCACAGATTTTCCTTTGTTATGGCCACTTATTTTAGAAAAGACACACTTACAATTTTTTCTCTGTATCCTGGAGCTAATAAATTCTATCCTAGTCTCTTAAGGGTTTTATAGCCAGGAATGTCTTTATATCTCTCCTAGGATTCATCCTTTTGAAATTATCAAAAAAAAAAAAAAAAAAGAAAGAAAGAAAGAAAAGAAAAGAAAAGAAAAGAAAGAAAGAAAGAAAGAAAGAAAGAAAGAAAGAAAGAAAAAGATGTTTATCTTCTAATCTTCTCAGGGAGTGAAAGAGCCTGACTTAGCCAGTGTTCATGAGTAAACACAGAAGATTGCAGCTTTTTGACCAAAGTTCCTGCTAAAACGTTTTGACTCAGAAAATGCTAAGTGGACTCTGGTCACTGCTGCACTCAGTTTAAAGTAATTATTAACTGTTTGACTTGTACATTATTCTTTCACATCACTAACAGACTTATATTCTTTTTTGTAAAAAAACAAAAAACAAAGAAACAAAACCAAAAAAACAAAAACAAGAACCAACCAAACAACCAAACAAAACAAACAAAGAAAATGTTTAAAACCCCTAAAATGTACATTGCTTGTCTGACTGCAGGTACATCTATTGCTTCAGGGTTGTCCCAAAGACAATGCTCTACTATGGCTCTTGATGCTTAGGTAAGCAAACAGCCCAGACGGGTTTAATAATTTGCTTAAGACTATGGAGAAAGGGCGAAGTTAATACAGCAACCTGCAAAGTCAACTCTTGATTTGTACCTTTTCACACTAGGGTAATCTACTTAGAGCCAAGAAACAATTGATTGTTAAAGGCTACTGTCTCCAATCCAGAGCTGTTTCTAATTTTCATTTTTTTGAGGGGGGGTCCACATTGTTTTAAATGATGCCTTAAGATCTGAACCGAGTGAAGTAAACAGATCTGTTTTCAATGGATTGAAATTCCTGTTACAGACCCAAAAATCCATCTTTATTCTAACCTGGTCGTCATCTTTCTCAAGTTCCAGGTTTATTTATCACATGCCAAGCATTTCCCCTTCTAGCTATCAAAGAATTGAAACGACATAGTCCCTTTCTGCAAAGGTTAAACAGCGTGTGTCATTTTCCAAATAAAGTAATGAGGCGTACAAGGTAAATTGCAGCAGTGGCAGCAGCAACGAGACCAGTTAGCTGTTAGGGGAAGTTTTTAGTAGTGATATTGATGGTACTGTCTGTCCAATTTATTCTTTGTCAGAAATGACAAAAGGAAATAGCCTCACAGCGACCCACTAGACCATCCCAAGCATCCACAGTGTGTAAGCTGATCATCCCGCCTTAGGCATGGCATTTTTGTTCTTGTTGTTTTTTGTTTGCTTGATTCATTATCACTTTGTTTAACTCTTTGATGTTTTAATAAAAAGTTGCATCTCAAAAACATATTCAAATGTTAAATGAAATTTACAAATACTATTTTATGTAGATATGGCTTATCCACTGTTTACTTAAGATGCTTAAAATTTCATCTGAGTATCTAGGAAAATGACTTATTTTCCATTTTTAAAGCCCCTTATCTCTATGTCTGTCTGTCTGTCTGTCTGTCTGTCTGTCTGTCTGTCTGTCTCTTTCTCTCCGTCTTTCTTCCTTCTCTCCTTATTTGTTTTGTTTCGACTGTTTTTGAAACATGGATCATGTAGCCCAGGCTGACCTTGAACTTGTTATGTAGATCAGGCTTCTCTTGAAGTTGTAGTAATCCTCCTGCCTCCCCTTTCCTAGTTGGAAGGATAAGCAGAGTGCATCATGCCTGGAAAATCCATCTTTTTATTTCACTCAGAGTTGTAATTTGAAAGCATTTATTGTAGGCAAGTATCAGTTAAATTGAGCCGAATACAATGATATAAATGTATGAAGCTGTCATAGCAAAACCTCTTACTTTATATGCTAACTAAAATATTAATTACATAAAACTTAAAGACATAGAGGCAAACATCCATTCTCCTATATTTCTTCCCCTACTCACACTATTTTGTTTTCAGGAATCTATTTGAGAGCTTTTCAGTTCTAGAGAGGTAAGCTGACTGATAGTACATGCTGCTCTATATTCAGCCTTAGAAAGCCTTTCAGGAAATCTTAGTGAAAGTCTATGTATCAGAAGAAAAATATTAGAGAAAAATATTTGATAAGCTTGCATGTAACTGCAAGTTTAAATTTAACTTCATAGGGAATCATAAAGTCACATTTGAAGACCAAAGGCATCCTCCTTTGAAATGCAAGGTACGTTTCTCTCTGTAGAGTTTAATAAACTGATATAAATCAGAATCTTAGTGTTCTGACCTAGAATTGGAAAGCAAAATTATCTTTCTGACCAAAATAGTGACACATAATTACTCATTCTCAAAAGAAATCATTAACAGCACAGCACTTTCTGGTGCACATTTGCCTAGACGTGAAGTCCATCCTGAATAGGATGATTTAATGAGGAAAATTCTGTCATCCTCTGGAATTTAACTAAATGAGCAAGTAATGAAACACTGAGCTCTGAGCAGAGTGAACACATTTAGGTATACAATGCCCACAAAAATATGAGATTGTGACTTTCCCTGAATCAAAGGCATAAAGCAACCTATGTATTCCTTGCTTGAAATAGTAGAATTTATTTGTAATGGTAAGAGCATGTTTTCACTCATCCTTCCATGGAGCAGACAAGTATAGGTATTGCCTTAAAAACAAACAAACAAGGAAATATTTCATTGACCTAAATAAGAAATCCACAAAGAGTACAGGATATGGTTGTGAACAAGCCACAACATATAGGATTGATATTTTGAAATACATAACTGACTGAGGCTATGAAATTTATTTTCCATAATTGAGAGGGAAAAACTCTTGCCAGTTTGACCTACAATCACTCTTTACAACTTTGTTTCGTCACAATAATAATCTGTACCTCATTCTCACTAGAGCTAGAGTCTTTTGGTAGAATTCTTCAGACCATAAACTACAAGCTGTATCTTTACTAGAAATAAAACGCACTCTCCTCTATTTCAACATTAATATTAACGAGGCAAAAACCATGATGATTCAAAATAATCATTATCACACTCAAAATGCAGCATACATAGTTATGAGCCAGCACCCCGAGGAACAGGGCAGGAAGGGCGTGATTGAGTTCAGCTGGGGGGTGCAATGCATGATAAGACAGTGTCTTAAATTACCACTGGGCTGGCTGGCTTTTATGCCAGCTTCATATAATGTAAAACTCTCAGTTGAGAAAATGTCTCCATCACGTCGGCATGTTGGCAAGTCCACGAGGTATTTTCTTGATCACTAATTAATGTGGGCAACAACTCAAAAGGAGTGGTACCAGCCCCAGGCAGGTGGCCCCTGAGCAAGCCATCAGGAAGAAACCTCCACTGTTCCGCTTTTGTTTTTAAAGGTGGCCAGGGTTTTAGTAGATGGACCTTGGCAAAACGGATATCTGCGAAAAGATAATCTCAGGAATACATGAGAACCTGGAGTTGTTAGTGTTTTCTGTTATTTCTGGAAGAGACAAAGAGCATTGAAATTTCTACAAAGAACAATCAAATTTAAGAAACAAAGAAATAGTTACTTGAGGGCTAAATTTAGGAGTCTTTTCTTTGTTGAAAGTTCTTCACCCAATTACTGATAATTTGGTGCAAAAGGGGATTGAAAGGACAGGACATTTACAAATTCCAAAAGAGCTTTTGGATAATTTTATTCCTGAAACTGTATTCAGGAAACTTCTATAGTCTCTGACAAATTCAATCAAAATCTATACTTTTTCTCAGCAGACACAACACTTGTGGGACAAATAAAGTATTGGACACTGAGAAGACATAGGCTAACAGACTATTTGTTTTACTTTACAAAATCAGTGATAACTCAGGAAGAAAGTTGCTTGTAGTGCAAACTTAGTCATACATCAATTATTTGCAATCTGGCTATGCATTTTTACTGAGAACAGATGACAACAGTAGACAACAGTTATTATCATTTGACAAACTCATTAATTGCTACGTTAATCAATTACTTTCCTCATCTCTAAATTGGAAAGAAACTGGAGTAAATCTCATATTCCTCTTAGGATATTTAGCAAAGCAGTACATGTGAAAATTCAGCACTAGTCTTTAGGATTTTGTGAGAGCCAACAGGTTACAGTAGTGTTGTATTCACCTCTATGCATATATTTCTTGTCTATCTTCAACATTCCTCCCAATTTTCAGCCATATTATTTTTCAGCATTGTTACTTGGAGCAACAAAATTGCTTCCCCTTTCCAAGACCATATTCCCACAAAACTTTAAAAATGGTAATTGGAGATTTGATGTTCAAAGTTTAAACTATTCAGTTGTGGTTGTATTAAAATATATTAACATCCCTCGTTTTAATCTATTATATCTGACCAATTTTTTCCTTTACCAGTACTTCCAGGCACAGGTTGTTTTTCTGTTAAATTTCGAATCTCTGCGCCATTTCTTTTTCCTTCTAGGATCTTCTTCTACTGACTCTGAGCTCAAATCTTCCTTGTTCCAACATTTGGTTGCATTCATAAAGTATTACACGGCAGAGATAATGAACAATCACTAAAGATACTCCCCAGCCTTTTGGTTTTCTGGTAGACCCATGTGATTTGTCTTAACCAAACTGTGTTAGCTAATGTTAGAAACCATGTTTTAATTTCCATAGATATTATATCCCCAGGTGATTTTTTTTTGTTCTACAGATGCAGAGGTGTAGAATATACAGGTGTAGAATTCCAATTAACCTAATAACCTGAAGGCTGGTGAGAAATAAACTTACCATCAATCCACGCTAAATATGTTTGATGAACAAGAGATAACTTTGGAGTGTTAAACCATTTGTGCATTGGAGCTTATGTTTTAACAATGTAGCAACTAAACTATCCTATCAGAATTAGCACAAATAAAGAAGTGAAACAACATTTGCATTCTTAGTGACTCTTAGGGTAGAACCTCTCTTCACTATTTCAGACAGCAGACATTATTTTAAATCAGTTTATAACAAATAAAACTTAAAGATATTTCAAATTTTAGCAGCTATGTGTTCATCATGAGTCATATTGGCATGTCTAAAAGAATTTCCACTTTTAGTAAGACATACATCATTTCTGTATAGCTTTATAAATGTTAGGAAGCCTGTACCTATGAAATATTAAGGAAGAAATGTTTCAGAAAATAGAAATTTTCAATTATTGTATTTTGGAAGTGTCTTGAGAAAAATGGGAGGAACTTATAGTATTTTTTGTTTAAAATGTACAAAATAATATTGATGTTTTGGAATTTTATTCAATGCATGTATTAGAATTGGCATGGAGGGGTCAATATAGAGCATTATATACAAGAAACATAGTTTTTTACCTAAAAATTTAGATGTTGAAATAAGGGCCTTACTCACACTAGAGAAAGACTGTGCCATTGAACCAGACCCCAGCATGTAATGTAGTTTCAATAGTAAATGTCTAGAATTTACAATTGCATGCTTCTTTCAATCTGGGGTAAAAATACAAATAAATGATGTTTTACTTAGAGAAGGATATAATGTACTTTTTAACTTAAAATGAGTTATAGTGTCCTCATGTTTTGGTTCTACATAGCAAGATATCCTTATCTGAAAACATTACTAGTACCACAATGTACGGAAATTTTAATTTAGAACATAACTGCTCTCGCAAGAGATCTCATCCAAAGATCGTCTAGGTCTGTGTGATCCAGCTGGAATAGAAGCCCCCCTTTCATCCAGGAGACAGAGGCAAGCAGCTGAGTTCAAGGCCAGGCTGGAATACCACAAATTATAGGGAAATAAGAACTTAGGTCTAGCCTATCTCAAATACTGAAGGTAAGGTTAGTTTGTAGAACGAAGCACCCATGTTTGAAAGTGATGTCTAATTGAGTGGCAGAAAAGGTGATGAATCAGAGAAATATTTGACAGAATAAGATAAGATATGCTCAACTCTCATGAGAAGAGAGAGGATAGGGAAGCTACTTAAGGGAGAAATGGAGAGAGAGAGAGAGAAGAGAGAGAGAGAGAGAGAGAGAGAGAGAGAGAGAGAGAGAGAGAGAGAGAGAGAGAGAAGAGAGAAGAGAGAAGAGAGAAGAGAGAAGAGAGAAGAGAGAAGAGAGAAGAGAGAAGAGAGAAGAGAGAAGAGAGAAGAGAGCACAGTAGTTTTACCTGGACGATAATAGAAAGACAGGTTGCAGAGAGAGAGAACTCAAGTAAAGGCAGAATGTGCTAGGGAATGAGAAGGTGAGAAGGGGCCAGATAAGAAAAGATTGTGGGAGTTAATTTGAGGCCAAGTAGAGCAATTTCTGGGCCAAGAGAGAATCCAGATTGAGTAAGTCAGCTGAGAGAGGAGTTTGATACACAACAGCTGACTTAAACCAGCTAGCTATAAGCTCAGAAAGATCAAGAAAGGGTGATCTTTTTAAGCTGTAATTCTCTGAGGCTGAAAACATTGTAGGCTTTTGTTAGATTGAACACAGGCTAGAAGCTTCCAGGACTAGGTCTGGCTTAGCAGAAGGAGGCAGTAAGCCTCTGAGATAATTGAAGAATGAAAATAAAGCATGACAGGCAAAGAATCAAAGATGAATCTGATTCTCACTGAGAAGAGAGGCTGTGGATGCTCAGGAGTCTTAATTTCCCTAGCAGAGACACTCTAAGGAGTGATGAACAGTTTTTTCCATTTCCAATTCTGTAGCCTGATTTCAAAAATCAGTTTTATAGGCGTGTGGTTATGGGCCACTCCCACAAAAGTAGGAATGTATGGACACCAGTTACAGGAACATGCATAGAAGTCTGATATTGGTGATTATAAAATTTGTCACCTTTAAACTGACTAAGACTATTCACGTTGGCTCTGCTCAATAAATTGAAAAACTCCTGTCAATATGCATGAAATCATGACCCAAGGTCTCTGGGAGCTAAGGTACCCAGTGTGATGAGCTTCTTTTTTTTTTTTTTTTTTTTTTTTTTTTTTTGTCTTGCTTTTTTTTATTTGCTTATCTCCAAGCTGAAGTAGAAGGCAGCCTAAATCCTGGCACTATACCTCAACTGTAGGCATGTGTAGAGACGTCTCTTCTAGCTGTTTCAGCAGGTTGATGAAACAGAGAACAGAAGAACTTCCCATTTTAACTGTTACGATTTTTATTCTCCTCTGCGTTAGCCCACAGTCAATGGTAGCCTGATGTCTAACTATCCCAATAGTTGATGAAATTCAAAAGGGTATGTTTTCTCTGTTATTGAGTGCCTATCATCTATAGCAATGCCAGATACATGAACTAGCTAGGAAATTGTTATTCACAGAAAGGATAAAATAAAATGGGATGAAAACCAGTGAGGCTCTAGCCACAGAGACATGTGGTTATCAGAGAGACAAAGACCTTGAAGATATTTTAATTGTGGAAATCACCTGGAGAGGGCAAATATTATGAATAGAGCCAGTAAATATGAGGTCACTTAATTGACAGGTCACCTTTAGACAAGAAGCCTAAAGAAAAATTTGAACATCCTTCATTTTATAGTTCTTAATCACTTACCTCAACAGACACACACACACACACACACACACACA
The DNA here is from genome assembly GCF_964271855.1 of Acomys minous. Taxonomy (NCBI): domain Eukaryota; kingdom Metazoa; phylum Chordata; class Mammalia; order Rodentia; family Muridae; genus Acomys; species Acomys minous. The sequence goes on from NC_140490.1 coordinate 113,196,460, forward strand.
CACACACACACACACACACACACTTATCACTCTTTTGAGTCAACTGAGTTTCAATTATGAAGTTGAGGCCAGCTTTTCAGAGGTGCAAACTTTGTAGTTCCATAGCATTCACCATGTACTGAATTGTTGCAGGATCTCTGATCCCATTATGATCCCTGAGATTCCGAACTGTAAAAATCTGTCTTTTGGCTAGCATGACTGAGCCCTACACACACCTTTAATACAAGAACTTTCTTTATTGTAAACAGATGATAAAGGTGTAGATCAGCCAGTCCTTCCTTACACCTTTAATCCAAGGGCTTTCTGTACACAGTATTTAATAAAGTTAACCCTAGGTCAAGAGGTGGTGTAGAAACCAGCTGACAAGGATTAAAGAGTAAGGGGGACTGAGTCGAAGGGTATTTAAGACAGAGTGTAGAAGTAGAAGGAGCTCATTGGCTCTTTAGCTTTTTGTGATTTTTGATCTTTGAACTGTCAAACCTTTGGCCTTGGGCAGTTGAATCTTTTCCTCTTGGGTTTTCAGCTGAGCTGGTGAGCGTTTTGGGCCTTTTCCATCAGGATATGAGCTGAGTAAGAAGGTCAGTTGGGTGCTGTCTCTCTGCCTCTCTAAGCTAGCAGGTTTTCACACCAGTATCTGGCTCCCAAGTCGTCTTTATTTGTAAAATAGAACGATTGGGATTTTCATTTAAAACAACTCTGAGTACAGTGAGAAGCAAGGAGAAACAATGAGCAAAGCTACAAACCTTTCTTGTTCATGAGTTACATTTTTATGATTTCCTCTCATTGTTTTTCCTTGTATATTTCCTCCCAATTATTCATTTCCCCTCATATCTGGGATTTCAGAGTTTAAACAATGTAGTCCAGTCAATTGTCTCCCACACTCTCTCCTGGACACCGTCCAAGCAGACTGCCTTAATTCCTCTATTTTGTGCAATCTATGCAGAGTCTGTTGGTTTTATGGGATGCATCAATGGTACAGAACATTTGATTGTGCATGGGGAAACATGACCATACAATTTATCTAGTTTATCTTCTGTGTAATGTGTCCTTTAAGCCATCTCATAAATAAGCCAAGCCATTTTCCTTAGCTTGTCCTCCCGTCACAGACACATGCTGGGAGCAAAATGTGTCGATTTGTTTTCCTCAACATTACCCCACCCTCGGGACTAGATGGGCAATCATAGCTCCCTTCAAATTCATGTTGTAGTGTGGTTTGTGTTGGTGAATTTTCATTAACTGTCTTCGTCACTCAGTTTTAAATTCCAAGTGTTAAATCCAGGCCCTTGAAAGGGGTATTCCAGGCAAGTATGCCTAGATTTTCTGCCGCGTTGTTATGCCTCTGATGCCACCATGGCTCTGATGTCACAAGTCCTTGTGTGGTACTTATCTATGTATGGTAATTTCACCGCACAAAACCTTGTCTACTTCCTTCATCTAAGAATCATTTTAATTAACCGAGGCTTTTAAAAAAGCTGAAGGTATTTATGGTAAACAGTGAGGTCTTAAAACTAACTCTGAGTGGACACAATTTAAAATTTACTATGCCTGTCCTATGTCTGAATATACTAGGGCGTAAGATTATCATCATTAGCAGCACTGGCAGGAGGAGTCCAGCAGAGTAATGTTTTGGTTGTTGTCCAAAATTCTCAAATTCATACAAAGGCATTTTGACAATACTAAAATTGAGATTACCAGTCATTCATGTAAACATAGGAAATCAGACACTTAAAATATTTATTCCATTTCTGTCTATTCATTTTGCTCACATGCATAAGCATGCCTACAGCCCACATATGAATATCAGAGAACGACTTGCGAGAGATGGTTCTTTCATTACACCCTGTGAGTCCTTGGGATCGATCCGCATGCCTGGGGCCAGGTGCCTTTACCCTCTGAACCATTTCACCTACCTGAGTTTTGAGTTCAGGAACTGATTGCAGCTGGGCACTGTGACACACACTTGTAATCCCAGCACTCGTGAAAGCAGAGACTGGCAGATCTCTGTGAGTTTGAGGTCAGCCTGGTACAAAGCCAGTCCCAGACAGCCAGGGCTGCACAAAACAAAACAAAACAAACAAACCAAAACCAAAACCAAAACCAAAACCAAAAAAACCCTGTCTTAAAAATCCAACAAACAAACAAAACAAAACAAAAAATCCCAAACCTTAACACTAATCAACAACACTTGCATGAATTGGAGGTGAGGAAAAGACTAAGAAAGTTTACTCCAATGTGAAATGGGGAATACTTATCAGATTTTAGACATTTTTAAATAGGGTTTTAATTTTTTCCCTTGCTCTGAGTCTGGCAGCTGTCATTGTTCCCTGACACCAGCAGCCATGCAAGGAATGGCTATTGCTGTACTGCCTACTTTCCTAAAATGAATCATATTTTAGATCAGATACAATGCGTGATAGGTGCCGCCATCTTGGAACCCTTTACCTTACCCTTAATCCTCTGAAGCAATTTTTAAAAATCTACCATATATTGTATAGCAAAGTGGTTCTATAAAGACACACCTTAACAGCTGGCTGAAATGTGTTCCAGAGTCTGCATGAAGTGCCAGTTCTTTAGGAGGGTAGTGAGAGCCTCATGAATCACATTTTAAAACTACAATAAGCATCACAAACACAGATCAGCTTCTCTGCAAAATCACAACAAATATTCTCCAACGGAAAGTTCAGGGGTTTTGCTTATGCATGTGTAAACGATTTTTCTAATTACTGGATTACTGAAACCGCTTTGCTTTTTTGTTCCCCTATTGCCTTTACCATGCTCTCATGAAGTCCATTTTCTGCTTCTTGATGGTAATTCAGAATGCACTCTATTGTTTATGTATCAAACATAAACATTTCCAATCCAATTTAAATGAAATCATTAATCTTGCATTCCATTTGAGCTTTCATCGCTCACTAAATCAGGCCTAAGGGTATTATTGGTTCCAGCAGAGAGCAGTGAGTGGGATACAGGATGAAATCTGCTTTTTTTTAAATTTTCACATATTTTGTCCAAAATGGTCCTTGTTTCATTATTTCCTTACCAATGGCCTTCATGCAGCTCTCCCTTAGTTTCAGCCACTGTCTGTCTTTGAAGGTGCAGATATCTTGGATAGTACATCATTTCCGTTGGTCAGTGATGTGATTTTCTTTCTAGGGATCCCTGATTCCACCCTTATGAGCTTCCATGATGCGCTGGCTGAACTGCAGAGCGGAGAGTTCCTTAGGCTGCAAGTCTTTCTGCTCTGCATCGTTTAGGGTTTCCTGCAGGGCAAACACAAAACTTGCAAATATCTTGCCCCATAAAAGAGGAGAAACATAACTGTACCCCATTCCTTGCCTTTCCCCTTCCACTTTGGTTCAGTCAGAAAGCTTCTTGCCTTGTGAACTTCTCCAGGGATGGTCAGTCCTTTGCCCTTTTGTCCTTCTCAAAGGTCTTTCATTTTGCCTTGCAAACTTATTTTTTTTTTCTAGACAAATAGAAGTAAACTTTATTAGGCAATAAGCTCTGTACATGTCTAAGTATTTTATGAATCCTATTTTTGTTGCTTTTTAAATTCAAGTCAGATTTTAAATATGATTGTTATATCCGTTTAATGGATGAAAAATAAGACAAAGAGAAAGTAAATTTTTTGAGTTTTACACTATTAAAAGGTGATCATTCTTTTTTTTTTTTTTAATTTTTTTTAAAGGTTTTTTTTTTAATTAATTTATTCATATTACATCTTGATTGTTAGCCCTTCCCCTGTTTCCTCCCATTCCTCCCTCCCTTTCACTTCCCCCCTTCTCCCCTCCCCTATGTCTGTGATTGAGGGAGACTTCTTCCCCCTATGTATGCTCTAAGATTATTGAGTCTCTTCTTGGTAACTTGCTATCCTTCTTCTGAGTGCCACCAGGCCTCCCCATCCAGGGGACATGGTCAGAAAAGGGGCACCAGAGTTCACGTGAGAATCAGATCTCACTCTCCACTCAACAGTGGAGAATATCGTGTTCGTCGGCTAGGTCTTGGTAGGGGTTCGAAGTTTACTGCCTATTTCTCCTTGGCTGGTGCCTTAGTTTGAGGAGGACCCCAGGACCCAGATCTGCCTGTCATAAAGTTCTTCTTGTAGGTTTCCAGGACCCTGTGGGTAAAGAACTCAAGAAATTAAACACCACAAAACCAAACAACCCAATTGCAAAATGGGGCTTAGAACTAAACAGAGAATTCTCAACAGAGGAATATCAAATGGCTGAGAAACACTTAAAGAAATGCTCATCCTCATTAGGCATCAGAGAAATGCAAATCAAAACGACACTGAGATTCCATCTTACACCCATCAGAATGGCTAAGATCAAAAACTCAAATGACACCACATGTTGGCGAGGATGTGGAGAGAGAGGAACACTCCTTCACTGCTGGTGGGAATGCAAACTAGTACAACCACTTTGGAAAGCTATCTGGCGTTTTCTCAGAAAAATGGGAATAGGGCTTCCTCAAGACCCAGCTATCCCACTCCTTGGAATATACCCAGAAAATGCTCGAACACACAACAGGGACATATGCTCAACCATGTTCATAGCTGCTTTATACACAATAGCCAGAACATGGAAACAGCCTAAGTGTCCCTCAGTAGAAGAATGGACTAAGAAACTATGGTACATTTACACTATGGAGTATTACTCAGCTATTAAAAACGAGGAATTCCCGAAATTTGTGGACAAATGGATTGACCTAGAAATTATCATAATGAGTGAGTTCACCCAGAAGCAAAAAGAGACAAACGGTATATACTCACTTATATCAAAACACTAGTCCAAGGGATACGTCCCATGAAAAACCTTACTTACCAAGAAAGTGGGTCAGAGGAGAGGACATCCTATTGAGACTTTAGGCGAGAGTTGCAAACTTATTTGCTTTGATCTTCTTTCTTTCTTTTCTGAAGTGCGGGGAACAGGAATGGAACCCAGGGTCATGCGCCTGCATGAGCTAAGTAGGCAAACCCTCTAATACTGTGTTATAGCCCTAGCTCTTCCCATAAGTTTCTACAGTTCATCTGAGTTTTTTTCCTAATACATTTAACCCCAAGATGTGTGAATTATATCCCTGAGACTCTCAATATTTTCAGGTACAGAAAAAGGACCAGCCTTTATGACTCCATGGAGTGGGAAGAAGAGAAATAGGGTTATACCACAGTAGCATGCATCACTAAAGAGACATTAGCTTTTGTCTATCACACACAGCCTGGTGATGGGTATTGACAGAACCCTGCTCAGTCCCCTCTTTGGAGGCAGTAGTGGGTTCACTTTAAAATCAGAGCTACGCTTTTCTCTGCTTGTCTTGAGACATCAAGGAGTTAATCTTTCTCAAGCTAGACAAGGAACGAGCCTGCTTACAAATGTACTATTTTTGAGTATTCAGGCATACCACAAATAAGAGTCTTCTGGAACATAAGAGATTCACTTATCTTAGTATCCATTACTTGGTTTCAATTATTCTTCCTTTGTTTAAGGTATTTAAGTCTGAATATTTATGGTTCGACTTGTAATGGATATTTCTTATTCTGTAAATAGTTAATCTTTCAGAAACCACCTTGTGAAACCTTCGCATCAATTGTATCAAACGCTCTTCACTCACTTAGATTAGATTAGATTATACTGAGAGTCCTTAGAGAATTGTAAAAATATGTGCATTTGCCAGAAGCGATATTGTTGCTTTTCCTAATTTCTTTTGAATTCTGTAATGTAATTAATCTGAGGTTGGTGCTCTGTCAATTTCAATAATCCTGATGACCTTATTAGACTCTCCAGCAGAGAGATAAGCATTAAGTGGATACCTGAGGGAATTACATTCTACTGTTATTATTGCCAGCCAATGTTTTTAGAAATCATTTCACCCTGTGTCTATATGAGGAGCTGTGTATTAAACTGAGAATAAATAGAGTTGTAGTGTTTACCAACTCATTTTTATAACAGGGGGCAAGGCTTAGGAGGACAGCTAGTGAGGATTCTAATAAGGAGGAAGAAAATTAAACTATGTCTGAGTAGGTAAAATCAAGAGTCTATTTTCATTATTAAAGCTGTTTGTCATCGCAACTAACACTGGTTGTCTTGGGGGAGCGGTGTCTGTGCTCGCAGTTAAAAAAAACTTTTCAATTTCTCTTTGCTTCTTTTGACTTGATTGCTAAGATTGTGTGCAATTGGATACCTGAATAATAACAAATTTTGGCATGCAGATTAAAACAGTGACGCCAAAGATGAGGAAAATAATGATGCCTTAAACCCTTGTTAAATTTATGCAAAATTTTGGTTAGTCAAATGATGAACAGATGCAGCTGATCATTTTGATCATTTTTGGTTAAATATCCTGAAAATGATTCTGGATGGTTAAGCAGGAAAATTGCATCAAAATGAAATGTGTACATGAGTAAAATATTAATGACTGGTATCCACTCAATAGACGATAGATAATGCAGCTGTTTTTATTCTCCAGCTGTGAGAACATAACTTACTTTTTTTCCTGGCAGCAGGGGGAGTAGAGAATCAGGTTTCTCATTTTATTTTCTTTTAGTATAATTTACTATTTATTTATGTTTATTTTCTTAGCTTTCTGACACATTTTCTTTCAGAGATCTCTCTGTCATTGTCACAGTGCCCTCTTAGTAAACAGTAGTTTAGCTGGTGCTTCTGACTTAATAGCTTCCAACAGTCACTGGTGAGTAGTGTCTGTCTGGCGTCCATTGGTGTCTTGGTGCCTGGAACATCTTTTAAGAAGGAGTCTTGTCACTCTGCTGTGCTTTCAGACTGGAGCCCAGCATAGCTGTCTTCTGAGAGGCTCTACAGCCACACATTGGCCAGAGAGCACCAAGCCATGTGGAAGGGTAGGGGGAAGGATAGATTGACCTGTAGCATACAGGAGTTCCATAAGACGACCAATAGAGCCAACTAACCTGCATCCAGAGGGGCTTGCAGAGACTGAAGCACAAACCAAAGATTATCAATGGCCTGGACCTAGGCTCTCTACACAGATGTACCCAACGAGCAGCACAATTTTCATGTGGATCTCCTAGTAAGGAAAATGAAACTTTGTCTGACAAGGATTCTGTTGAATCCTTTTTTTTGGTTATTTCCCCCTGGCAGGATTGCCTTGCCAGGCCACAGGGGAAGAGGATGTGTTCAGTCTTGAGGTGACTTGAGGTGCTGGGATGGGTAATGGGGGGGACTCCTCTTTTTCTAAAGGGTAGGGGGTATAGGGAAGAGGGAGGGAGGGTGGGACAAGAGGATAGCAGAGAGGGGCCTATGAATGTAAAGTGAAAAGATACATTAATTTTTAAAGAGGATTCTTGAAAAGGAAGCTTTTATTAACCTGATGTAATTGTCATCTTGGAGGCTTACTGCCTAGTCCTGGAACCATCTAAACTCTGTACAATCTAATCTAGGCCTAGAGTGTTTTTAGCTTCTGACACTTACTCCTTAATATTCTCTCCCTTTCTAGATCTTTCTGAAATCTGCCTGGTTGGTTGAACTCAGCTGTTCTGGCTCAAAACTACTCTGCAAGCTGACTCATTCAATCTGGCTTCTCTCAGATTCTCACTGAATAGCTAGCTCTGCTTGGCCTCAAACTAACTCTGGAAATCTTTTGTAATGTTCTGGTTCTTTCTTATCCTCTGGCTTCAACTGCCTCTATACAAACTCAACTCCACTGCTCTTCATCCTCTTTCTCAGTGCTGCTCTCCTAAGTAGCCTCTCTTTCATGTGCTGTTCTCATGAGAATTGCGTGTATTCTATCTCTGACTCCTTCTGTCAAATCTTTCTCTGATTCATCACTTTGTCTGCCCATCATTTAAAAGTCACTTTCAAACGTGGGTGCTTCCTTCTACCAACTAATCTTACTTACATTGTTATGGACTAAAGGTGTGTATTAAGGGCGTGTCTGTATTTCATGCAGATCATACAGTAATCGAAGGTGGATCAGGTCATATAGACTTAGAAGGTCTTTGGATCTGACCCCTTGCCAGAGCAGCCATGTTGCTGGATTAAAATTCTTCTATAGAGTCTTGTATATTTACCTATCTGGCCACAGTTTGCCAAGACTGGACTCATGAAGACAGAGTTAATCTTTCCCCATAATTTGCACAATCTTGACTAGGTATGTTAGATGCCTTCTATTTTAGGGGAATAAATGAAGGTATACAACTATTAAGGCAGAATCAATGTAGGGAGAATGATAGCAATGATGCTAAGAGAACATGAATACTGGTAAAGTAAAATCAAAATACAGAGTAAGTATCTGGTTACATCAGCAGCATATTCAGGCACTCCAATAGCACACAAGGATGTTATATAACCTGCCTCAATCAATGAGCACATCAGCCCTACAAATGTTATAGGGTGTTTTGAAACAAGGTGGGTTTAGAAAATTGACACTAAGTAACGTGTCTATAATTATCCAGCTACTTAAAGCCAGTAGTTTGGCCCCAGAGTGTACATGCTTAAGTACTTTCACTGTATTGTCTTCAATCCAGTGTAGTAATGTAGTGGAAGGAGAGTTAAAGCATAGTTGAGTCCTAAGAGTCCTCCACAATGGAGCTGATGGAGTGGCCACTTCAGCTGAGATCAGTTCCTTTTTCTAAAGCCATTTAAAAAGTCATTCACTCTTCAGGCTGAATGAATCCCAAGCCTTTAAGATCAGAATATGAATTCAATTTTCTTTTCCTACTGAGAACTTTGGATGGTCCTGTACCTTTTAGCATCCTTACTCACTCACTAGAGTATTAAAATCAACTTGGGGATGAGGATAGAACCTGGAGACATGAAAATGTTGTAACTTGCTTAAATTATTTCTGTAAACGTGCTATAGTCCCTCCATTGAGACCTACTTTAGTTCTTAGCATAAGTGTAGCTCTTTGATTAACACCCTTTGTTAACACCTGCTTTTGTCTTTAGCATAAGAGAAGCCATTTTGTTTTTAAATCTCCATTTTTATCATTAATATAAAATTAAGTTCAGGTTCTCTGGCTATACCCTCCTGGGAACTTGAAAAGTCTTTTACTTATTATTCAATACTTGTTGAATGTTGCTTGAATTAATGGTATATGTTCTACTTAAACAAAACCACAATACCCTCCAGCTGGAAAGTCCCCAAGCCTATATCCTATCCAATAAGCTTAAAATGCATTGTCTAGCTACTTAGATACAATGTACTTGGAAATGCTTTGTTTAGCTGTTCAAAATGACATAATGCTGCTGCTCTCCCCTGGCTTCCCACCTATGTTTTGCTTATTTTTTGGCGGGGAAGGTGGGGGGCATTTGTTTGTTTGCTTTTCTGTTTTTGTTTTTAATAAAATCCATGCCTTAGAAGCCATCTGACTCCCAGGCTCATAGTGTGTCCCTGACTGACTGGTAGTCTTTGCTCAGCATTCAATAAACTTCCATCAATCTGAGTCTGGTTTTTGAGCGGTCAGTGTGCGGCTCTTCTTGAACATATAACAAAAAACACAATCCGAATATGTGAGTAAGGAGGAATCATGGCAGGAAAGAAACATCCATCAGCTTAAATGCCCTAAAAGAGCGACACAGCTGGTTAATCTTAAACAAGAGGGCAGCTTAGTCCCACTCTCACAGATATTATTTTCATACTACAAAGTCCTTAATACCGAAACAATTGTAAGAGTGATCGATACTTAAGAAAGGTCCAATACTTACTTGTTGAGAAAATAATGGAATAAGGGGGAGAGGCATAAATGAAAATTGGAGAAAAAAAATAAATGTGGGCTGGTCATTCAAAATCAAGTATCAATAAAATAGCAAGAAGAGAAGAGTCAGGACACCTCAAATAAGAAAAAAGGAAGAAAACATTAAATCACACTATGCTGGTTAATTTTATGTCAACTTGACACAGGCTAGAATCATCTGAAAGAGGGAATGCCAATAGAGAAAATGCCTCCGTAAGACTGGGCCGTATGTAAACCAGTAGAACATTTTAATTAGTGGTTGATAGAGGAGGGCCCAGCCCACTGTGGGTGGGGCCATCCTGGGCTGCTTGTCCTGGGTTCTATAGAAAACCAGGTTGAGCAAGGCATATAGAGCAAGCCAGTAAGCACCACTCCTCCCTAGTCTCTGCATCAGCTTTTGCCTCTAGGTTTCTGTCTTGTTTGAGATCCTCTCTTGGCTTCTTCTGGTGATGAACAGTGATGAAGTGTAGGCTAAATAAAATAGTAACACAAACTAAGACATACATTTTGTTTTGTTTTGTCTTGTTACGTTTTTTTCTTTTGTTTTGGCTTAGAAAGGCCACACATACTTTGAATTTGCAGAATTTGCAAACATCCTGTGTTAGCCTTGTGAGTGCACTGGCACGTTCTACTATGTCTAGAGTACAAGTGTGCTTTTGATTGGGTCTGCTTCTTTTTTTATAATTTACCCAATATCTTCATGCTGTGTATTTGGCTTCAAGAGACCTGTGTTTTTCCAAACAAACATATTGTTCGTGAAAAAAATTATAGTTTGTGTGTGTGTGTGTTTGTTTTGTTTTATAATGATGGGGAAAGATGCCACAATTTGACAATTTCATTTCACCAAGCTGTTCATCTCCAAAGTTATTAGGGTTATTTGTTTCTGAATATAAACTAGATTTATAGCAAAGTAAAAAACAAAACATTGCAAGCTGTCTATGTGCACATTTTATTAACTCATGACTAACACTAATATACTCTGTGGTTAGTCAAAGTGTTATAAAGTTAATTAATTATCAGCTTTCAATATACAATTGAATATGTTCAATTTTGCTTTTGGAAATTTAAAAGTAACAAATTCATTGAAAAATATGAGTAAAATTCTTTATATTATTATTACTTCCTTTAAGTTTTAAAAATTTACTATTAGCATTATGAATGTGTGGTGGGCACAAATACCATACAATATGTGTTTAGAGGTCAAGGAACATCTTTGAGGAGTCAGTTTTCTCTTTCTACCACAGGTGAGAGATCAAACTCAGGTGGAGACTTTTATGTAGCAAGTGCTTCTCTGAGCTCAGCTAGCTTGTATTTACCCATCATATTGGTTTTATATGGTATATTGTTAGTCTCTGCTCTGGTACTCTGCCTGCTGTTGGTATTGAAGTGTCTAGTATTTGCATAAAATGTGATGAATTTTTGGAAAAACATTTTTATTTATTCTTAATTCTGGTGGAAAATATAAACATTAACCATAATTCTGTGACAACTTGGCAAAACCAACAGACACCTGGGTGTATGAAGAAAATTCTCTCCCTTCATAATTCGATCATAAATCCTGAACAAAATCTCTTTGCTTCAGTATAGAGTTGTATCAGTTTTCTAGAGCTATCAAAAAACAAACACATGAAAGCAAAGTTCAGGGTCTGAAGATCAGAAACCAAAGATCAAAATACTGAAAGGGTTAATGTTTTTCTGAGGTACCTTCTCTTAGATGAGTGCTTCATATGGACATCTTCTTTCTTTGACCTGGAGTGATCATAATTCTGTCTTTGTCTTATTGCCTGTATTTTAATATATTTTTCTTATAAGAACACCAGTCAAACTGGGTTAGAACACACACACACAAAACCACATTTAACCTTAATTATTTTCTTTAAATGCTCTGTCTCCAAATTCAGCTATATCCCGGAGTATGGGCATTAAGGTTTCAACATATGAATATGGAGAGAAGATACATAATTAAGGCAGTAATAGTAGATTTGCTCATGACAAATGCCCTAGAAGAATTTTTATGGTCATGCTGTGCTAACCATTTAGACACATCTAGCCAGGGTTGTTTAGAAAGTCATAAACAGATGACTGACAACAAATGTAAAGTTTGCAGTTTAAAATGTCTATAGAAAGTACATAATGTTGTGACTTCAGAGGACAAATATGTTTCAATAAATTGATTACAACATGTGATATATATGGAAGAATCATTATGCAGGAAAAGAACATGAAGAAAATGAAATTTAGAGGCAATAGAGAAGTATAGTTGTGGGCTGGAGAGATGGCCCAGCTGTTAAAGGCGAGGCTCACAGCCAAAAAAAGAGGGAAGTATAGCTGTACTTTCTCTCTTTATATAGAAGACACACACAAAATTATCACTTTGCCATAGTACTAATTTGAATCAAAACCTGCTACAGGTTGACAATCCTTCAGTAACAGGGAACTAAGATTAGAATAAGGAAAATATGTGATTAAGAAAAAATGTTATAAAGCAATGAATCTTGGTATTGGCATGCTTAACATTTTTTACTCTGCATTTTATACAGCAAAATGAAGAAACAGAATGGAGAAGTATGTAGCATGTTTCCTTGAAAATCACTTTCATGACTGTTCAGACAGCAAGCTGTCTCTGTCATCTTCTCATTTGGGAAGCTGCTAACCTGCACTGTATACTCAGGTAATTAATTTTATTCCTTATAAAGTCTCTGATGAGGCTGAAGACCAGATAGTTTGGTTTTACAATTAAACTTAGTTGTTTCGGCATTAAAATGTTTTTAGGTCTGGTTAGATGTTTTAAATTGATAATGATGAGATATGATAGATATTGATTTACACTCAGAATTGATAGGAAAGATGCTTTCTTCAAGGCTGACAAATTCAAATGACCAAAACTAAGAATGTAGCATTTATGCAATTCCTGATTGTGTCATGGTTCTTCTTGCTGTAGGTAGTTTGTTATATATGTGTGTAATAATGTAAATATATTTAAAAAATAAAAAATATTTAATAAAAAAAGAATGTCATTTTCATGTATGGTTCCAAGCAACTTTGTGAGAATTTTGGAGAATATAACCATCCATGTTACATTTAGAATCTTTGGGGAAAAGGACTTACATACATGTAAGTGCAATTTTAAATGCGTAATTGCTGTGAGTTTTATTTTTCTCAAAGGTTGGTAGACAATCTCATCATGAAATCTGCCAAGGGCTTCATATATGACTCCATTGCCCCTCTCTCACACAAAAATACACAAAAAACTCACGAAATGACTTCTTTTTTTGTAAAAATGGAATTCACAGCTTAATCATTGAGTTAATGTTAAATATCTAATATTAAAGCTTAACATCAGATAACGTGCTAACTTGGGAGTCATTCATGAGTCCTCCACTAGATTGCTCTGGTGAGGATATGAACAAGCTCATAGGTGTTTTTAAAATCCTGTTCTTTTTGTGGCCTTAATGAAGTCTATAAACATCACTAAAGGCGTGATTGTAGGAAATATGGTTTTCTTTCTTTTTTTTTATTAATTTATTCTTGTTACATCTCAATGGTTATCCCATCCCTTGTATCCTCCCATTTTTTCCTCCCTCCCATTTTCCCCTTATTCCCCTCCCCTATGACTGTTCCTGAGGGGGATTACCTCCCCTGTATATGCTCATAGGGTATCAAGTCTCTTCTTGGTAACCTGCTGTCCTTCCTCTGAGTGCCACCAGGTCTCCCCCTCCAGGGGACATGGTTAAACATGAGGCACCAGAGTACATGAGAAAGTCATATCCAACTCTCCACTCTGGAGAATGTTCTGTCCATTAGCTAGATCTGGGTAGAGGTTTAAAGTTTACCGCCTGTATTGTCCTTGGCTGGTGCCTTAGTTTGAGGGGGACCCCTGGGCCCAAATCTGCCTATCATAATGTTCTACTTGTAGGCTTCTAGGACCCTCTGGATCCTTCTACTTTGTCATTCTCCCATGCTTCTCTCATCTAGAGTCCCAGTAGGATGTCCTCCCCTCTGTCCCAGTTTCCTGGTAAGTGAAGGATTTCTTTTTTGAAAATTGAGAGAAATAAGTTTGAGACCATTTGTCCGTTCTGACAATACGTTCTTGTGATAGAGCACTTCAGACTCTCTGCGTCGCCTGAGTTTAACTTAGCCTCCCCTAACTTACTTTGTAATAATGAAATGAGTTCATCTGGTCACTCTTTGTGATTGTATTTGAGTTCGTTCTCAGATCAAATGCACATCTCATTAAATAATACTCAAGGTGTTTCACTTACCCTTGCTCTGAAATGTTCAGTAATTGATTGACCTCTTGCAAAACCACAGAATTAAAAGCCAAGAACAAAATCTTTGAGAGAGAGAGAGAGAGAGAGAGAGAGAGAGAGAGAGAGAGAGAGAGAGATATTTAAAATGATAGCTTTAGTGATTCATAAGCCAGTTGTTATTTTCTTAATAAATAAACTGTCTGTTTTCATAACTCAAAGTGATGTTTCCAATGTGTAAATTCTACTGGAAAGTGATTGTTAAAAAATTCTATCCAAAATGTGATATTTATCAGTTGTATTAAATTACCTGCTACTCTAACTAGACCTTGGAATTGGCTGATATTGTCTAGTAACTGAATGAAATTAATCAAAATATAAATTTTATTCATTTTCTATAAAGTCAAGAAAATATATGCTCCATTTGATTTTTTAAAAAAACTCTTGGGTAAATTCAAGTACAACGGTGAAAACCAAAACACAGATGCCAGATATAATAGAGATATATTGAGAAATGTTGTTAATCCAGGAGGTTTCTTTGCATTTATGGCTAAACTCAATTTTAGACCTAAGATTTATTACATGGTTTTTGTTGTGGTATTTATTACAGGGTATGTTTTAGTATAAACTTTTCTTTTGCTATAGTTAGCTTCAAAAGAAAAGATTTTTTCTCTTTAAAAAATTGAACTATAAAATGTGAGACTAATTTGTTACTGAGATGTCCACCTGAATAGCCTAATATTTTAGTTTTCCATAATGTTGTAATGATCTCATTAATGCTGGCCTCATGAAAAGAAAGTACATTAATCAAACTGTAATTGTCAAGAAGCATCCTGGATGAAGGAAGTTCTTACAAGGAATATTAATCCACCCTATTTATATTTTGCAACCTAACAAAACACTTCAAATACCACTGTTTGGGGTCGCTACATACTAGCAAAGGAAGAACAGTCACACTTAGCTGTTGTTCTTAAGGATGTATGCAAAAAGTCGAAAGTCTTATTTAAAATTTGTTTAGAAGTGTGAACTTTTATATTTGTTTTTAAAGGTAAAGCCAAATTAAAATGTTTTTTTATTCTGTAGACTAAACATGTTGAGTATATTGATAACTAGAAATAGTTCATAGTTTTAATAAGTTAAAAATTCATTTTTTGCCAACAGCAAGATGAATCCATCATTTGAACTTTTCAAATTATTATAATAAAATGTTATTCAGTTTGCAATGCACAATTAGTTTCATAGTTCTGTCTATAGGTATATATTAAGTTGTGACATCATGTAAAACAGTGTACAAGATAAGATGAGACATTGTGTAAAATGATAGACAAGGCAACTTTGGTCATTTTTTAGGAGATCAGCTTTCTAATTAGAAAACTACATTGTAAGGAGCAATTTTAGGTTAAAGATCGTTGTTTTCAAGAAGTGGTTCCTGCTTGACAAATTTTCCTCAATAATTGTTCAAGAGAGCAAGGATTCCATTCTGTTATCCACCCCCAACATATTGCTAGTAGGCTTTCCCTGAATGTGAAATTAGAAGTCACCAAGCAAAATGTCTAAATGATCCATCAATTATGTAACACTCATCTGTATTAGTTATCTTTCATCTTGCTGTGATGAAATGTAAAGAACCAAAGGTTTTATTTTGGCTACAGGAAATGTTGCAATATTGTACATTGAGAAATAAACAATTCTACTTGTTGAATCTTTATTACAATGCATCCGGCCCATCATAACTTTAAATTCTCAAATATAATTATGCTCAATTTATTAAAAATCTTATTTCATAGTAAAAAGACAAATAAAGCTTTTTAGCTTTTGGAAGCTTTTCTTTTGTACTTATTTTTTTTTCTAGAAAATATTTATCATATTAATCTTTTGTGAGGATAACAAGATTAAGAAAAAGTATTATTTTTCATTGTTTAAAATACTTTTCAAATTCAAATATAGTTTTGATCATATTATTTCCAACCCTAAATCTCCAGGTTCTCTCCTTTCCTTAGCACATAAAACTAAGTTCTTAATAAATTAGGAATCCATCGACATCAAGATCTAGCTATACCTAAAGGATGATTCGTCCTACCTCCAAGAACCCTGTACCACTGTGTTCATTGCTGCTCAACTAATAATATCAATTCATAATAGCACCAAACTAGAAACAACCTAGATAAGTGAATAAAGAAAATATGATCTATTTGCATAAGTATTACTCAGCCATTAAAAAAATGATGTAATGAGGTTTGCAAACAAATAGATGGAACTAGAAAGGATATTCCTGAGTGAAGTATCCCAGAATCAGGAAGACAAATATGTTGTGTGTTCACTGTTATGTAGATATTAGTCATGAAGCAATGATAATCAGTCTACAATCCATAGAACCACAGAGGGTAGTTATAAAGTAAGGGACCAGAAAAACAGATAGATCTAGGTAGGATAGAGAAATAGAGTAGGGACCGGAGGATGTATGAGGGTGTTTGTGGGATGGGTGGATCAAATAGGGAGAGGTAGGAAAGAGTGGGTTGTCAGAAGAATACAGGGAGAGGCTGCTAACATTAGGGGGTATTTGAGGTGTGCTATGGGAACCTAATACAGCAGAAACTTCCTAAATACATACTTATACGAAGACAATCTAAGTGACATTCCCAAATAATAGAGGAGACAGAGTACCAACTGGTTATCTCTTGTGTAATGGTAACTTTTATTCTCTTTCTTCCATTGTTGTCTCTGAGGCTCACTGCCTCCTTTTGCTAACCTAGGCCTAGTCCTGGAAGCTTCTAGCCTCTATACAATCTGACCTAGGTCTAGAGATTTCAGCCTATGAGACTTATTACTTAATAAACTCACCCTGACTTTTTTTTTTTTTTTTTTTTTTAGCTTTGGGTTGGCTGCTTCAGCTCAGCCGCTTTGGCTCAAACTCTTCTCCCAGCTGATTTATTTAATCTGACCTCTTCTTGACCCAGAATTGCTCTGTTTGGCCTCAAACTCACTCATCAATCTCCACTAAACTTCTGGTTCCTTCCCACTCTCTCGCTCATTCCATTTTCACCTGAGTTCTCTCTTTGCAACCTAACTACTACTGTCCTTGTAAAAACTCCCTCCTCTCTCTGAAAAACTACCTCTTAAGTAGCCTCCCTTTTCCACTCTCTTCTCATGAGAGAGTTGAGCTGTATCCTATTGTGTCAAATCTTCTCTGATTCATTTTCTGCCACTCAAATAGACACCACTTTCAAACACGGTTGCTTCCTCTAACTTTACCTTTATTTGGGATTAAAGGCATGCCTGGATCTAAGTTTTTCTTTACTTGATACTTCCTCTATACTGGGCTGGCCTTGAACTCAGATCTGCTTGACTTTGTATCTTGGATAAAAGGTGTGTTTGTATTCCAGCCAGATCACACAGACCTAGAAGGTCTTTGGATGTGATCTCTTTCCAGAACAGCCATGTTCTGAGTTAACATTTCTCTACACTCTTGTCACCAATCCAGTGAAAGATTTGAGATACATCTAATTGAGTTGTTCACCAAAGGTGCCTTGTGGGAATTCCTAAATAACTCAGACTCTTACCAAGACTATTTTTGTTCTCTATAAATGGAGAGCAAGAGCCCGTTGTTGAAGACATCTGTACAACTCATTAAAAATTGAGACTTTGAAATGGTGTTTGTATAGAACCTGCACTACTACATTCCAGCATCTTTGGTACAGAAACTTACTCTGCACAGTCACAAAAGAGATATATAAACACCACAAAACTTTTGTCCTGTCTTCAATATAAACTACGGAAATGGTGGCACAAAACTTGTGGGAGAAATGAATCAAAAGTTGATTTGACTTAAGTCCCATTCCACGAGATGGAAATGCTTTGGTGGCCGTGAACCTGAGATTAGATAGCCCAGCTACCTAGGGTAAAACCAAATAATGCTGGTATAAAAATATATATAGTGATATGTCCCCTGGATGGGAAGGCCAGGTGGCACTCAGAGAAAGGATAGCAAGTTACCAAGAAGAGACTCGGTACTCTAAGAGCATATATAGGGGGAGGAGGTCTCCCTCAATCACAGACATAGGGGAGGGGAGAAGGGGGAAACGGGCAGGGGAGGGAGGAATAGGAGGATAAAAGGGATGGGCTAACAATTGAGATGCAATATGAATAAATTAATAAAACATAATTTAAAAAGAATATATATATATATATATATATATATATATATATATATATAGTGATAAAACTACTCTTAATGATATTCTGCTCTATTTGTAGATCAGTACTTTTTCAGCCATCATCTAAGAAGCTTCCTCCTGCAGTTGAGGGAACAGAACAGAGAACCATAGCCAGATATTATGTAGAGAGTGAGAGACCTTGGAACACTCAGCTCCTCTCAGAGCTCTGTGAACCCCAAGGACAATGAGATAGAAAGAATGTAAGAGCCAGAAGGGATGGAGGACATCTCTTCAAATTAAGGTCCTTAAAGTCAACATAAGCAAAACTCATCTGAACTCAGAGAGTGAAGGAGCACAGGACTGCAGTGGTCTGCACCAGGACCTCTGTGTATATACTGTGGAATCCAGTTTAGTGATTTTGTAGAGTTCCTGAGTGTGAGGATGGAGATGGATTCCTGTGCCTTCTCATGGGATCCTTTCATTCTGTTGGTTTGGCCAACTTTGATATAGTAGCTTTTACTTTATTTTATTTTGCTATATTTTTAAAAATGAAAATCTGGCCGTTGGAGTGAAAGTTAACTGAATTGTCTCTTATACCTCCTTGGGAGAGGGGAAATCAGTTTACTCCAATAGAGTAACTCTGGGTGTATTAGCTACTACAGGATAGGCCTTATGTTCAGGAGTAGTTGGCCAACATAAAATAGAACGCCATAGTTTTTGTTGTGAGTGAGTGGGAGTGTGTGTGTGTGTGTGTGTGTGTGTGTGTGTGTGTGTGTGTGTGTGTGTTTATTTGGTTACAATTTGGTATTATGCTTTTGTTTTTTGTTGTTATTCTCTTTGGATATGATTGAATTTTTTTTGTTGTGTTAGGGTTTTGTTTCTTTTTTGAGAAAGAATTTAAAAATGCATTATTATTTTGTGAATAACTATAGTTATATAAATAAAGTTTTAAAGCAATAAAATACGATGATTTTAATGAAATAATAAGTTTTACATTTTAAACTTAACCATGATCAAAAAGGAGTACCAAATATAAGAACACAAGTAATTAATCAGAAAAACATGCATATTTTATACTTAAGATGTGCAAACTAAATTAAGCTAAACTTTACTGCTCAGTGTGTTTTCTTCATGTCTCAAGTCCCTAAAATTTTGGATAATTTTTATATTAATGCAGAATATAGTTAAAAGTGAGTCACACTTTATAATTATGAGTTCAAGACATTGTTACATGTAATTTATTATATTTGCTTTATTATTTTTAAAAGACTAGCAAAACGAAGATCATATCACATACTAATATCAATAACTATAACTAAAAAGTGATATACAATTTTTCACATGTTTGATAGTTTTCAATTATAGTGTTTGTATAAAATAAAAGTAAGGTTAATTCAAAGTTTAGACATACTATATTATCCAAGAATTTAACTTCAAAAGATCACAAAACACATCAAAGTATTCACTTTTCATGTAGAGTATTATAGAACCTAGGCATGGAATATTATAGAAAAATCCAGACATATTTAGGCAGTTAAAAATCACCCAAATTGTTATTTAATCTAAAGAGAAAACTAGTTATATATCCTATAAAATATGTATTTCTTTCAGCAAAATTAGTATGAACTAAATTTTAAATTGGTACCCACATAGATGTATAATATATGCAACATAAAAGATTTTAAATTTAGAGTTTTTCATGGACACTGAAGCACACTTTTATACTCACTGAAGATACTATAAATATATTGTATTTTTATGTTGAATCATGATTAGGGGTTATAACCACTTTTTTTTCTATGAGAAAATGGTTTTTATTGTGTAAGTAAGCAGTAATGTATTTCTTTTCTTACTTCTATTCCTCCATGGACTATTTCTTTTAAATTATTATAGAATAAGAAAATGCTTACATGTATTTAAATTTCATTTGTCCTATCAGTAAAAAAAAATGGTAAAAACAAAGTGATTATTCCACGCGTAAGCATACGCATAAAATTGTAACCAATCCATTACAGATGGAATTTACTTTAAAGCAATAAAATACTGCACATTCAGCACGCTATGCCATAAGAACAATTTTCATATTTTACTAGCATCCAAACTCACTCTTTATTATTCATTTTAAAATGTCTTCTATTCCCCACAAACTTACTGTATATCAGAAAGCATACTAAAGAAGTGAACAGTCAAGTTCAAGTTGTTTGTATAGTGACTTGTCAGTTGCAAAATTCTGAAAATATGTTCATTTCCATTTCTGTCTTCTGTCTTCATGGTTTTACCTTATTCAAGCTGACATTCACCATGCTATTTAAAAGAAAATAGTGCAGTTCTATGGCAATACAGTTCACTGCTTTCTGAGTGGAATAAAGAGCTGCATTGAGCAAAGAGACAGGCACTCGTATTTAGTTAGACTTTATGTTAGTTTTGGTACAGTATCTATTTCATACCCTCTTCAAACTGAAACAAATGTCTGTAGTAAAAAAAATTTTTTTTCGCTGGCTTGGCGGTATGTGTCTGTAATTCTGCGTTCAGAAGGGTGAGGTGAAAAAGATTATAGAAAGCTTGAGCTAACTTCACCTACTGTGTGAGACATTGTCTCAAAAACAACAAAGCAACAACAAATGAAAAAATTAGAAAACACTTGCAAACAGGAGAAATTATATGAATGTTCCAAAAGAATATTATACATCCTGTTTGTTCACCTTATGAGTAATTTTCCATGCTAATTTCAGATTATATCACTTAAGGTAAAATCATGTGGAATCTACTATTCCATTTTATAATACATTAGATGATAAACGAAGTGACATATGCATCTGTTATTCTTGGTCTGACCGCTTTTAGAAACTATTGTGCAAGAGAGGTTTATAATTAATTTTCAGTGCTTATTATTGGAGATATTATTAGAAATAAAACACAGGTCAGTGACTTACGTTTAAAGATGGATGTAATTTGGTTTCCTGGTGTATTTATGTCTTCCTTTGCCATTTAAGCAACAAATTTCATTCAAAAGCTGCACTAGTATCTTATACATCTAGTATATTCTGATGGTCATCTTAATGAACTTCAACTCTCTGTACTGCACTTTGGATTCAGTGTATTTTATACAGGCTAATCTACAGGAATAGAGAAAATACATTCATGTTCCAAATGCAACAAAGGTTGAGACTCTTTAGTAATAGGAAAGTTATACTAGAACTGTGTGAAGGTAAAAAAAAAAAATCACCACAGTTCAAAATGTTGTGGTAATGGGCACAGAAGAGTTTTAATAGAAAACATGGCATGGTTGCCTTGTGGGTAGCTGGTGTGGTTTCTAGGATACATGAAATTGAGAATGTGGAAGAAATGATGCATAAGTTCTGTAACTTACAATTTCATTTGCCCAAGATGGGGACTAGGGGATGCCTGCCTATAAAGCAGGTAGTGACAGAATGAAGGAAGATTTGGATAATGTCTTAATGAAGAAAAGGATGTAGCATTACAGACTGGGACTGAGGTGAATATGATGAACGTCACAGTCGCAAAATTGAGGTAGACCAGAAAGAAGCAGATTTGGGGGAGTTGGTATTTTAAGATTGGAGTATACCCAGTTTATTTTTAATAACTAGAGAAGGCAAGTGGGTTTCTGATGTGAGCAATAAGGGACTAAAATGATTAGGTCCACAGGAAGAAGCATGTAGGTAATTTGGGTGTAGTTTTCAAACTCATAAGTGTAACAGTAGGAAATTAAAAGAAATAGATGTATATAGGAGAAACAAGAAAGGACTATAATTTAATGGCTAGTCACTCAGAGCACAGAACACGGGAAAGGATGAAAATGCAGCTGGAGAGTGTGGCCTAAAGCCCTGGTAATAGAATATAGAAATAACGGTGGCACGATGAATTTTGTACATGGCTTGTTTCACATATTGGGTTTTCAAGTTCTACCCAGGATGTAAAACATGTCAGCATAGCATTGACTTAGGTGGGTGCATGGCACCCAGGGCTGAATGCATTCTGCCCAAGTGCTCTATGATTGGGCTGTATTCCTCAGTTACTTCAAGAATATTTTTGTATAACATATCCATTTGAGTTTTGCCTATAAAGTTCTTCCTGGAAAACAACAATATATTCATGGTGCATGTGTTTTAATTTGAGTTTGTACTATAGATCCATCAAAGGGATACTAAATCTATTTCTTCAGCAAGTATGTTCATGTGATTGAAATGTCTTTATAGCACACTCTATGGCCAGACAGATCTTTGATTCAAAGTCACTTTTGAAAGTGTGACTCAGATGATAATTACTCAAAAGAAGTTCGTGCGACAGAGATTTCATCACACCTCAGTCAGAATGGCTAATATCAACCAAGCACCTGACAACAAATGCCAAAGAGGTTGTGAAGAGGAACCAGAATGCCAACTGGAGTAGCCATTCTGGAAATCAATGTGGAGAGACCTCCAAAAGCTAAAATTAAATCTTCCACGTAGCCAAACTATACCAATTCTTGGCATATGTGCAAAGGATTCAACATTTATAAAAAAAAAAAAAACTTGCTCGGCAATGTTCACAGCCACACTATTCAAAATAGGAAGAAAAAAAAAAAACCAGAAACAACCTTGGGATGGGAACTCTTGGTTGTCAACTTGTCTACATCTG
The DNA here is from genome assembly GCF_964271855.1 of Acomys minous. Lineage (NCBI taxonomy): Eukaryota > Metazoa > Chordata > Mammalia > Rodentia > Muridae > Acomys > Acomys minous. The sequence goes on from NC_140490.1 coordinate 113,219,205, forward strand.
GAATTAACAAAACCCCCACATGGCTGGGAACACCTATGAGAGTCTTTTGCTTAGGTCAACCATTTGAAGTGGAAAGATCTACTTCTAATCTGGATTGTTGAGTTTACTCCAGGTCATCTGAGGTGAGAAGATGCACCTCTTAATTTGGCCCACCCCTTCTGTTGGAAACCTACATAAGGGACATGGAGGCAGGAATGTGCTTGCTCTCACTTTCTCATTAACTTTATTCCTTAAATGGCATAGGTCCAGCTGAGATATCCAGCTTTCTAGACTGAAGAACAATTGCAGTTTTGTATCTTCTGTTGGTAGACATACATTGCTGGGCCACAGACTGCAAGCTCTTCTAGTAAATCATCCCTCCCTCTCTTCCTCTCTCCCTGCCCCCCTCTCTCTCCTCTATTTTCTTGCTGGGATACAATACTTAGAGGTACATTTTGCCACATGAAAGTATGACTGAGATAGTCAAAACTGAAAGGGGGTTAATATAAACACAACAGGATTCTAAAGGGCCACGATACTGAATGTAAAAAGCATTGAGCCTCTTCCTTGAAGTAGAAAATGGGAGATTTTCCAGAAATAGCGCACTGGACCATAACGAACATTTCCACATGACACTATAAACATTCACTTGTTGAATGCAAAAGAAAGAAGAAATCACACAGGCAATTTTACTTCAGAAAGAAAAATTAACTCGAAGCCGAATCCTCACAGGCCAACAGGAGTGCCTTCAAATTGCTGCAAAAGGGGGGTGGTTTGTAAGTAGAAGTTGATCTATAAGAATTTACACAGCCTCTATGCGGATATAAGTGAATATACACCATTTGAGTCGTTCTGCTTCTGGGTTAACTCATTTACATCTGCACACTAGCCCAAGGGGCATGTCCCATGGAAGTCTTCACTTACCAGGAAATTGGGACAGAGGGGAGGACATCCTAATGGGATTCTACATGAGAGAAGCATGGGAGAATAGCAAAGTAGAAGGATCCAGAGGGTCCTAGAAACCTACAAGTAGAACATTATGATAGGCAGATTTGGGCCCAGGGGTCCTGCTCAAACTAAGGCACCAGCCAAGGACAACACAGGCGGTAAACCTTAAACCCCTACCCAGATCTAGCCAATGAACAGAACATTCTCCACAGTTGAGTGGAGAGTGGGGTATGACTTTCTCATGTACTCTGGTGCCTCACCTTTGACCATGTCCCCTGGAGGGGGAGGCCTGGTGGCACTCAGAGGAAGGACAGCAAGTGACCAAGAAGAGACTTGATACCCTATGAGCATATACAGGGGGAGGATATTCCCCTCAGGAACAGTCATAGGGGAGGGGAATAAGGGGAAAAGAGGAGGGAGGGAAGAATGGGAGGATACAAGGGATGGGATAACCATTGAGATGTAACAAGAATAAATTAATAAAAAATTTAAAAAAAGATTTTACACAGCATCAAATTAAAAAGCTTATAAAGTAATCTATTCTGAACTCCCTCTCTCAAGACTTGTCCTAAAATTAAAACGTGTGTGTGTGTGTGTGTGTGTGTGTGTGTGTGTGTGTGTGTGTGTGTGTGTGTAAAAACAGAGAGCTAGGGGACTGCGGACCTTATAGTTGAGGAAGAGTCATTTTAAAAAATATATATTTTATTAATTTATTCATATTACATCTAAATTGTTTTCCCATCCCTTGTATCCTCCCATTCTTCCCTCCCTCCCATTTTCCCCTTATTCCCCTCCCCTATGACTGTGCCTGAGGGGGATTACCTCCCCCTGTATATGCTCATAGGGTATCAAGTCTCTGCTTGGTAGCCTGCTATCCTTCCTCTGAGTGCCACCAGGTCTCCCCATTCAGGGGACGTGGTCAAATATGGGTTACCAGAGTTCGGGTGAGAGAAGCATGGGAGAATGGGGAAATAGAAGGATCTAGAGGGTCCTAGAAACCTACAAGAATAACATTATGACGGGCAGATCTGGGCCCAGGCGTCCTGTTCATACTATGGCACCAGCCAAGGACAATACATGCAGTAAACTTCGAACCCCTACCCAGATCTAGCCAATAGGACAGGACATTCTTCACAGTTGAGTGGAGAGTGGGGTCTGACTTTCACATGAATTCTGGAAGAGTCACTTTTGAGGGGGAAAAAAGCACATTAAGAATGGCAAAGTCACAGTAGATAGAACACTTCATCTTACATATGTGAAGTTGACCATCCACAAACTAGATCCCTGCTAAAATGAGTGAATAGGGCAAGCCCACCCAAATATTGCACATATTTGAAGCCAACTATTTTGATACTTTGGTTTGTAAATTTCTTTCACTGTAACAAGACTCACATTAGACTTGAGTAACCAGGGGTCAGGAGTAGTGAAAGGCAAACTGCTCGCCACTCAGCTTTTCAGGCTTGGTGCCATCAATATTTTGAAATTTCTATGACTCATCTTTAACATTAAGTTGGCTGCCAGCTTTGCTTTCCTCTGATACATTATCCTTCCTGTTAAAACAAGTTTTCTTGTTTACATGGATCATCTCTCTGGGTTCCTCTGACAGTTTATTCATGGACTGTAAGTGTGAGCCATGCCACCATGCTCGGGGTCAGCCATCACCTGATCAAATCCATTTCCACTCCCATTGTTAGAGCTTTCCCCCCTCCCTTTTTTTTTCTTTAACCTGTTTTGGTGGTCCTTCTTCCCCTTTTCTTCCTCACTTCCTTGCTCCCCACATACACTTTTCTTTTTGTTTAAAGTCTGCTATTATAATATATAGGTTTATTCCCGGGAGAAAGGACAGCAAAAATAATTACTGTTGTGTCAGCTGCTTCTTTTTATATTGTTCCTTTTACCAGTTCAGTTGGGCTGTTTTTCCCATTATTTTTAATTTATGCTTTTCATATTTAGTAGTAGTATTTATTACCTTTGTATTCAATACTCTGGCAGAAGTTGATGTTGGGTCTTTCCTTGAGTGCTATCCATTTATTGTTGGAGATTGTATGTATAGGTCACAACTCACTATTTATATAGGGACTGGAGATCTTAGTTACACATGCGTGCCAGAAACAACTGTAGCGACAGTTATCTCCTTAGTCTTTTCACTTATAGCAATTTTATTCTGTATCCAATATTAAAAAGGGGTCCTAATTCAATTGTGTTAGGAGAAATAATTAACTATAGGGAAAAATCTTTAAGTAAATGATTACATATTTGGGCTACAAACAAAATTTCTAATAAAATGTATTTACCAATTTTGTTCCTACTTCGTAAGACTATTGAGGGACAAAGAGTCAGGTGTGGCAAAGCACTTTAGATGCACACTTAACTTTCAGTAGAAGAGGAGACTGGAGACAACTACAGAATGGTGTGATCCATTTCATTTACTTCACTGTGGGCTGTCATTCTTTCTCATTTTTTCATCTCTTCTCCCTGAAGACGGAAGGCGTATGTCTATGTATCTACTTCACCTTACCAGGCCTGCCTGCCTCCATTATGGATGGAGGTATTTCAACAGCGCCTACTGCAATTTCCTAACACACTTGCTGTTGTTTAAATTTGCTCCACATGACTGAGAATAATCCTCCTGGGTAAGCACACAAAGTTAGTATGCATAGTGATTTGCTGATACCCCTTCTCTTCCCCCAACCTCTCCTCTCTCCTCTCCCTTCTTTGTAGTCACTTGTTCTCAGCCCTCCCCCTTCCACTGTGTAACTCATGGGCCTATAAGCTCCCCAGCCCATGCTTCTGCTAAAGCCTTTATTTCATCAATGAAATGCTTTTTTAGGTTACCTCATTTAATGCTTCCCAGTTCCATCCATTTCCCTGCCAGTTTTTCTCACTAAAAATTTGTGTAACACATAAAATTTCTGTCCAAAAAAGAAATAGCTCAAATTCTATTCCATAGCATTTACCTGTTGATCTAATGACTTCATTTCCTCCCTACTGTGAAAGAGGAGCAATAATGGTGCGGGCATTTCCATGAAGTCTCTGAAACTCAGGCAGGCATTACACTCATTATGTAGCTCAGGATGGATGATATCAAAGCGCTCTTCCAGCTGCTCCTTCCCAGAACTACAGGTGTAATACACTATGCCTGAAGTCACTTTTGCTTTTCAAAGAGATACTTCCATTTCTAAATATCAGCACAGTAAATGTATCTCTTCTTTATCAATGTACAAAGGGTCTTTATCCCTATTTCTATATTGATCATTTTAAAAGTCAGCAATAAATTGAAGGAAACGTATATTTGTTGAAACTCCCATGATTTTCCTCTAATTCTATGTTAATTTGTGTGCTAGTTTGAGATTACTTAGTTTTGGTAGTTTTCAGTGGTGACTTGCAAACATTTCCACTTTAAATATATTTAGGATATATGGTTTGGTGACAGTTTGCTCTACCTATAAGATTCTGTTGAATATTTTTACAGTAAAAGTGGGAGGGAAATTTTTATACATGTATATTCATTTATCTAGGAGTTCCTGAACTCCTGCCTCCATTTTATTTTGAGACAGGGTCTCATATAATCTAGAGTGACTGACAGCAAAGCTTCTCCCTGAAGAGCTGGGCTGCAGACAAACTACCATACCTAGCTTAAGTCACTTTTGACAAGTTGTATTTAAAACATTTATTTTCATTCTCAAATCCACCACCATAAAGTTAAGAATCATGCTTTTTCTTCTTTTTTAACTACAAGGTTTTAGAAACTTAATCAGTTCATTATTAAATTATTTCAACAGTAAGTCTTGGCTTAAGAGTCACAGTATTTGTATTTTGGGTTTGTTTCTGTCACATAATGACTTCAGGGCTTCATAATGTCAGGAAGACACATGCCATTTTCATTTCTAAAATCAATTAAACAATTTTTTTAGCATTTTTGTTTGTTTGTTTGTTTTTGGCTGGAGAGTCAGCTGTGGGTGCTGGGAACCAAACTCTCGTATTTTTGGCTGTGAGCCTAGCCTTAACGCCTGAGCCATCTCTCCAGCCCTAGCACAGATACTTTCAGTGAGGCTCAACTAGAACTAGAAATCTTTTTAAAATTGGGACAACAAACTAAACTCCAAGGCCTTTCAGTTTTATGTGCAATATTTCTTCGAATAAGGGTATCGCATTACCATTTTCCTTTGAAGTACTACGAAAACAGTTGTGAAATACTAATGACATACCTTTTCCAACAGTCAACTTCTAAAGAAGTCTATGATAACCAGAGAGATAAAACTTTAACATGACTTTTTAGCATTTATGTGAAAAAAACATTCACCTTGTTTTTAGGTACATTGATACAAGCTCTTCATTTGCTAAGACATCTTTATACAAAATAAATATTGACAATTCATGTTCAGAGGACAGTTAACGCCTGTACAGCAAGTTTTTCCTGAATCCTTAGTACTTTCTTTTTGGATCAAATAATTTGTAAAATGACTAAATCTAGCACATATAGTTATAAACTATTTGAGGTCTTTCCTAACCATAAAGGTATAGTTAAATAACTATAGGTTCTACTTGGGTCTTTATCTTATTTTACATATTAGACTCTTTTATATTAGGCTTAAGGCCTAACTATATTAAAAAATAATTGTTTGCATCAGGTAATTTAAATACTAATTTATATTAGAGTCTGATATAGATTTCACTCAAGTAATAGAAATTTAAGGACAATTTTGTTTGAATTTTCATGATTTCTTAGTAATCTTGTCTGATGACCTTTAGTAGAGGCCCCTTTCCCTGCTCCCCTTTTCCCTTAAAAATATTTATTAACAAATAGGACTGTAGGTCTTCTGTGGCCAAAGGCCATGGCAATTCATTCTAACTCATGATCATGGAAGAGAACCTCAACACCATATTTTATCTCTGAAGGCTATTTGAAGTATCCTACTAAGAGTTTACTATTCTTGTCCCATTTCCATGACTACTTTTTACTCATTTCTAACTTGGAACTATTGGGTAGATTAGAAAGCAAGGTAAAACATCAAAAGCAAATAAAAGCCCTAAAGAGTGGGGCAAAATATAGGACAGTATTATTGTAGGAAGGAAGGATTTTCTGCTGTCTCATTATTCATCAGAGTAGTTTGATGATGTATATATTAAAACAAATTCTATTCCAGTTAAGCTATCACAACACCCTGTTATTAGGCCTAGACTGTATTTATTTTACTTCTTACCTCATATAGAAAAGGGAAGATTTTTTTTTCCCCTTTCACTGGATACTGTATATACCTAAATTTGAAAAATTATATTGAGAAACAAAAGCCAGACAGAGTTTCTCTATGGGTTCTGATACACCTCCTATTCAGTACCAACATTCAAGAATGGTTAAACATTTATTTTGCTATGCCAATGCCTGGGGAATTTGCCATTAAAAAATTAGTCAGAACTTTTTTTTTTTTAATTTTATTATTACTGTTTAGCAATGGGAAAATGCAATTTATTTACACCAGCAGCCATATGGGCAGGGGGAACACAGAGTTAATTAGCTATTTGTACAGGATGGATTACTTATTAAAAAATAAGAATCTCCAAAACAAAGTACAGTGGTGAGCTTCACACTACCCTCCCCCAATGATCCCAGCATGCGATTATGCCAGGCAATGGCCCCTACACATGCTGTGGTGGGAACTAATTTATGGAAGAAAAAACCACAAACCACAGAAAATTTAAAGAACCCCTTCCCCCATACATACACACACATACACACACACAGACACACATTCAGATCAGAAAATTTAAAGAACCCCTTCCCCTATACATACACACACACACACACACACACACACACACACACACACTCAGATCAGAAAATTTAAAGAACCCCTTCTCTCTCTCTCTCTCTCTCTCTCTCACACACACACACACACACACACACACACACACACACAGATACATAATAGGATTACAGGTGGTCAATACAATTAAAGAGGAAGGATAGAATTCTGTTGTTACAGGAAAGGTTGGGGACGGAGTTCCTAACCACTGTCAACTATATGGTGGAGAGCATTAGCTCCCCAGAAAGTAGCTTGTTCCCTCAGGGCAATAATAGCTGGACTGAGCCCATCTTCTATCTACAGAGTGGGGAGCTATGGCCCTAATGGAAATGACAGAAAACAAAAGCAACAAAAAAGGGAAGTAATGTGAGCAAGCCATTACTCCAAACTACCACGCAAATCTCTATGTTCCAACCAGAAAAGGCCAGGAAAAAAAATGTTAAGTCACATTTGAGCTCCCATGTGAAGGCAAGAGTGAATGGGCCACGGCCTTCCTCCCTTTCCTCATGTTTTCCAAGGACTTTAACAGGCAGGAGTCTCAGAATGCTTTTTCCAGAATTCACTCTAGGTTTTTAAAGAACTCATGTAGCAAGGAATCTTTTAAAAGTATTTTTAGCTCATGCCAAGGTTTGGTTCTTTTTAAGGTCTCCAAATTCTTGGCCCGAGGATCCATCAAACTGTAACTAGGCCCCAACCCTGAGCTGTGAAACTCTGAGAAGGCAATAACAGATATCAAGGCCCAATCACTGTGGTCTCCTTAACTCTTGACTAATCCAAGTTAGTGCATAAATGCTCAACTAACTCCTGGGAAAAGGGAGGTACGTATATGATAGAGTTAGAAAAATAGAGCAGAACCAACCCTATCCTTGCGTATATCAGCATTCACAGTTCTGGAGTAAGTCCTAAGAGGCAGTGTCCAAGAGCAATGGGAGAAAGAACTCAATGGAACACTACAAAGCACGGGGGACATATATTAGCAAGGCAGTCTTATATGAGAAACACATGACACTGCCTTATAAATTAAAAAATTAAGTTATTTCCCCATTCCAATCCAAACAGAGGGAGCCATGACAAGATTCTCCTCCAAGTCTTTCATAAAAACAGGTAAAACAAAAGCAACAACCAACTTAGAAACAGAGAACAACAACAAAACAAACGGGAAAATGCTTAGGCTTCAGAGGCAGGACCACTGGATGATGAACTGAAACTGGTCAAAAACAAAAACCAGAATGTCAAAGCAGCACCTGGGACCATGAGCTGCACCAGACAGGCAGTGGAGCAGTGGAAGGGAGCATGGCCAAGCCAGACGGATGAGGCTGGACCCTGTACTGGGGCACAGAATGAGGTAAGAAAACATTTCAAATAAAGCAGCACCTTTCTAATCTGCTCACCTCAGGACTCCCACCCTCCTACCCTCCCTCAGTTAGGGACTAAAACACAGGACTGTTTTGATATGCCACTCACTTCCCATCCACTTCTAACCAAGCCTCCCATTGGAGGTCTTTTTCCCAACTCCCAACAACAAAAAGACAGCCCCTGCTGTCAAGAAGGTCGGGGGACCAGGTGACATAACGTACTGCCACTTGTTGAGGGCAGACAAGGTGGGGACAGTCTTATTCATCACAGCAGAGGTCTGACTGCCCACTTTAAGGAAGAAGGGATTCTCCAACTATGCCAGCCCTGTGCAGGGCTCTTAGCAGTAAACTCATTCACATGACTGAGAGCAGGTGGAAAGAGTTCCCTCCTCGTTGGCCATGACGTCTTCTGTAGTTCAGTGGTAACCCTGGATGACGGTGACCTGTAGTAACACCAAGTCAGACCCATGGGCTAGTTACATCACCAGCAACTCAAAAACAGGAAAGGACTGTCCCACCAAACCTATGTCCACAGTATATAATTCAACACATGGACCTTCCAGATGGAGATGGTATGCAGTCATGGAGGTATACTTCATCCTCAGAGCATCAAAACAAAATCTTCAGCCGTTGGTAAACCACCTTGTCCTTTGCCACTAGGTGGAATGGAAAGGCAGGGCTTTTGATGAGCCAAAGGCAAAGCCTTGTCCCCACATCAGTTCAAATCACTGAAAATGTTGGACCTTTGGAAAAAACAGGTGACTCTGAACTTCTCGTAGACAAGGTCACAGGGCTTCCTACCAAATTCAAACGAGAACTGATTACCTACAGTATCTGAGTCTCATACCTGACTTCTATTTGTAGCAAAGAGGCCCAACTGGGAGGCTTAGAAATCAGAGCAGTCCACTGAAGCTGACTGTGGTCTGACCATCAACAGCATCCAAACTGTGCAGGAAAGCCCTTTGACATCAGGCAAATGCAAAGTCTGAGGAAACAAAGGAATTTTCTATGCTGGACACACAGCAGCTCACACGTGTACTGAGGGCAGTCCAGATGTATTTATAGAGCTCAAAATACAGCACGATGCCTGTGGACTTTCTCTGTCCAAGATTTCAAAGCCAGATGGCACTTGGTACCCTTTCAAATGGATCCGAATTCCTAAATTCTCCCCTTTGGGTTTTGTTTGTTTGTTTGTTTGTTTGTTTTGCTTTTAAATGCTAGGATCTTTAGGGGGGGGAAGGGGCTTTTGTTTGCTTTTTTTTCTTTTTCCTTCCCCCCCCCCTTCAACTCAGCTTACTCCTCCAAGTCACGGGACCAGTCTGTATTATTGTCCTGGTCGCCCTCCCTCATGTCGTGCCTACTACTGGAATTCTGGAGGTGAGCGCTGCAGCTCGGGCTGGGGCCCGGGGTCAGAGTCTCCAGGAAGGGGGCAACGCGGGTGGCGGCAGGCTCCTTTGTCTTCCACTGGCGGGATGCCAAAATCCTTCACGCTGCCAGTGTCTGCGAACTCCAGGTAGAAGTAGCCACACTTGACTGCCCGGTGCACCTCAAAGCAGAAGCCCAGGCAGGAATCCTCTATCAGGTCTACATAGATCTCCTGGGCGATGGCCTCCAGCTTGCTAGTATCCAGGTTGGCCAACGAAATCTCCTCCATCTTAGCCGGTAAAGCGACCGTGAGGAGGGCGCTGGCTGTACTCACGGCAGAGGCTCGTCTGGCTCGGCGGGCCGCGCTAGGCCTTGCAGGCCTCTCCGGGCCAAGTCTTCCCGGTCGGCGAACGGCTGCGTCCGCGGCGACAGCAAACGGCTGCTCCGGAGCTCCCGACGCTCGCTCGGCTCTGACGACACCCACGTTCGGGATCCTAGGCTGCACCCCGAGCCTGACTCACCGCTCAACCGTCTCCGCCGCCTCACCCTGCCGTTCTGGCCTCTTCCTCTCGCTGACGGTCTGGGCCCGCCCCCCCACTTCCGCCCCGTGGCGCGCCTGCGCACTGGCTCCGCGCGCGGGGCTGAGCGGCGGCTATGGCGCAGGTCGCTGCTTGGGACCGTTGCGGGGGTCTAGGAGAGCCAGTGGAGAGGGCCAAGTCGTGCCTGACGCTCTCACGGTTCATAAAATGATATCAACGATGCTATGTTATTTTGTTTAGAGATTTAAAGTCCGCTAATGAATCCACCTACGTTTAATTGATTTACCTCCGTGAAAGGAGAAATAACAATTACTTGCTCCGTTGTGGAATCAATTGAATAATGATTTTCAGGCATATTTGTCCACATACGACTGGTAATTTGACTTATAGGATTGATTTGCAATTATTTACAGTGTTGCCGCAGTTGTCATTTAAATCCACTAGATGGTGCAAGGAAACAAATTACCCTATAGTTTATCTCTGATTCTTTCTTTGAATGGAAAAAACCAGAATCTTGACGCTAACGGCATAATTCAAATATATTGATCAAATAAACCTAAGGCATTTATCTCACTTATAAGACCATTAAGTCAGCGTGACTATAAAGAAATGATTATATACGTCTCTAAAAGCGCTTGAAGATAAAATGATGTTGCGTTGCTTGGAGGCAGGGAGAAGGGGAGGAAGATGTTCCTGCTTTCATTGTGAGAACCAGAAGTGGCCCAACCTAATCACCTGTTGCCAAATAACAACTTTTATTTGGCTAAAGCAAGTCCTTATTCTGTGGTTAAGGTCAGCAATAAAACACCACTATTAGCCGGGTGGTGCTGGTGCAGGCCTTTAATCCCAGCTCTTGGAAGGCCAGAGGCAGGAGGATCTCAGTGAGTTCAAGGCCAGCCTGGTCTACAGAGAGAGTTACAGGACAGCTAGAACTGTCTTGAAAAACTGAAAAAACAAAAAACAAAAACTAAAACAAAAAATCCCCAACAACAGCAACAAAAACAACAACAAAACAACAACAACACTGCTAACAACAGTGGATCAGAAGATGTCAGCTACTCCTAAACAGATTAGCTGTGGTTTCCAACATAAGAAACACACTATGATTTCCTCCCTCTCTCTTTTTTGTTTTGTTACTTGCTCCTTTTTATGCAACTGCTTTACTTTTGTAATTTATCAAAAAAGAACTGTGGCTAAAGGAAAATTTAGGCTCATGTGTAACTTTTTTATTCAAGGTTTCCAGATTAGAGAAAAATATGTAACCGTCAGAACTTTCTTAGTTTCAACATTAATTAATATCCATGTTTTCCGAGTGCAGAGTTACCTTACACTGGTTGGTTCGTGAGTGGAAATTATTTTTAAAGGATTTTATTTTCTAATTATCTATTTAATCATTTTAGAAATCATAAATTGGAGGACACGGATCACTTAGCTTATGCTACCTAATTTTTGTTTACCCAAAGGTCTTAAAAAATGTAAGACAGAACTTTAAAAAAAAAACAAATTGCAGTCTTGTGTAATCTATATGTTCTAGATTCAAAAAATTAACATATTTGCTGCAATGTAGAATCTCCTAATAACTGTAGAGTGAACCGTACAATGTGTGAGAGCACATGTTGCTGAATCAGGCCGCCTCCCACAGCAAATGCCTATGTAATTCTTATATTTGAATTTGTTCCCATAAAATTTCAGTAATAGACTTTATCACGCAGTTTTGTAGTGAGACGCACGGCAATAAATATAGGAATTTTCACACAGTGCCTGGCATGATATGCAGTGCTGCAAAATCCAATATGACTTTAAGCACGTTTGCTCGAATATTTCCTCTTATTTCTTCTTCAAACTTAGTCTAAGCACTACTTCCCAGATGTATGTGTGGATCACAGAGGCAGTCGGGAAATTTAGACTTTTTTTTTCCCCTTGCAGGTCTCGGTGTGGGTTTGAATAACTACCCTCATTTCTAGCATACTTTGACATACGCTTGTGTTGATGCATTAGCCAAACAAAAGCTGTTACTAACAGACCACTGCCCTTTGTTATCATGGATGCATAATGTGTTGTGGCCAGGTCATTAAAAGAGTCTTCGTTCACTTAATTTTAACAAAAAGTATGAGATTGCTTATCTGAAACTTATGCTACGAGAGTTGGAAACTGTCTTCCATTTAGCTAATAAATTCAATATGGTTCAATAAAATTATTTCAAATTATATATGCTTTTATGTTCATTTAAACACGTAATAAGATTATAACCATTTTGAACATTCAGTTTTTATTCCATTTACCCTTACTAAGTAAACACGATTGTATTGGAAATTTCTAATTGCAATTTTGCCTTACCTCCTATTTGTATCACTTGCTAAATTTAATTTGTGTTGAGTATACTGGATATTTTATTTTAAACCAACATCAGGTAAATAAGTGAAAATAATTTATTAGTTATCTTAAAGGAGTGTTGAATCACTATATTTATCAATATTTAATTCATTTTCTAAGTACAAGTCAAATAATATGGAGTGCTTCTTCATAAATATCCTTAAAACAGATGCACCAAAATATGTAGTGCGCCAAAGGAATACACTAACTTTTCAACCGTATTTTATTCTTTCTCCCATTAAAGAATGAGTGCAATGGGAGGAACTGCTCATTTAAAGAGAAAAACATTTGATTTCTTATGTAAAGATGTTTTTTTTTTAAAGCAGGCATAACCATTTATTTTTATACTTACCTGGCAGGGGCAGTATCATGATTAAGCAGGCATTTTTATATTGGGGACTAACCATTGTACTTGGGGTGTGTTGACACCTTTGGCTTCTCTGAATGTGAGGAGCCAACGGTATAATTAGTGGTGGTAGGAACTGTGCTCTTGGTCCCCTCTATAAAACAAATGAGAAAGCACATATGTTTTGAGTATGTCCTTTTTGTGTTCAGAGAATGTAGAGAAAGGTGAGGCAGCAAACGCGTCCAGATGGACCTGGAAGTCAAGTGATCCGACTGCAGTCATGTTTCTATAGTAAATCTCCAGGGAACACACTTGCAGATACAGGTATCTGTTTTGAAAATATTTTTATGTAGACTGTGACACTTCTTCAGGATTTCGTGTCAGTCTTAAATAGAAATCAAATAATTCTTGATGACCTTTCTTAATGTGGAAAAGTATACATGGAAGTACAGAAAAGTTTATGTATCCTGCTTGGATATAAGGATTGGCTCCAAGAACATAATATAGAAATTTACAAATTTTCTAGAAACATCTAGAAGTTGCTTATGTTTTGAAAATATGACTGTGGTAACTGTGAATGGAAACCTTTTAAAATGCATCTTACAAGTTTGAAATGTATAGATTCATCGACATAGTAAAAATAGCTTCTGTACATTAGCCTTTTACTCAGATCAATACATTGACAATTATAGCACTTTTGATCAATTTGTTTTCCCCTAACATTTCTTTTTCAGAAGCAAGTCTGAATTACTATGTTTTACACAATCTGACAGTAAGTCACAAACAGGTCTTACTCATTCCTAAGTCTTTCATTGCTCATGTACTTTATAAACAATGTATTCTTTTACACTGTCAAAATACAACCATCACACTTTAAAAACATCAGGTGTAGACCAGTATTGTTGTGTAATGTATGAAACATTTGAATGTTGCCCCATTGTCCTGCATCTTTTATGCAGTTACTTTTGTATGCAGCACAGGATCCTGTTTTCCTATAGCACGTCTATTCAGATGTTTGGAACAATTGGATCACACAGAAATTCTGAAGATAACGTGTAAATTCAAGGTGAATTAAGTTCAGTTTTAATCTAATACGGTGTTATGGGCTGAAGGCAAAATATATCTCATAGCCTCATGTTTTCAAAGACTAGACCCCCAGTTACTTGAGGGCCTTTTGGAAAGGTTGTGGAACCTTAAAGACGTGGCTCTTTACTGATGGAAGCATGTCATTATTGATGGAACTTAAGGCTTTCTAGTCAGCCCCCGCTTTCTGCTCCCTTGCAGCATCCTAACTATGAATGCAATGGAACAAGTAGGCTCTCTGTTCCTGTGTCCCAGAACTGTAAACTTCCATTAACCTTTCCTTCCTTCAGTTACTTTTCTCAGGGTTTTTATTACAATAGGAAATATAATCAATACATATGGGCAAGATGAAATGCTTTAACGATTTTATTTGTTTCATTGAATACTAAAGTAAAATTATTTTAGTAGGCACAGCAAAGTTGCCTGAAAATGAAGATGTTGTGAACGAAGCTATCTGGTCAGAGGCTTTACAAAGCTAACAACCAGGTTTCTCTTTAGCCAATAAACTCTCCTGTAATGTCTATGAGGTCAATTTCTAAGTGACAGTATATTGATTCCCTTTCCTTTCCCAATAAGCCATGTCCTTTAATAGATCTTGATCTTGCTAACTGTTGTTTTACCAAATACATGTGTTTGGAAACATAACCCTAGAGATTTGTGGAGAGTTTCAACATGACAGCAAAACTATTGTTCAGGCCAGTCTAGGTTAGTAAAATATTTCTATTAATTGATAGGACTCCTCAGAGTCAACAAAATGGCATGGGATATTTGAACCGAAGACTCTATAATAAAGACTCATGGTATAAGTTTTATACTCATCCAACCTCATAGAAAACAGAGAGAACAAAAATAATACTTTCATTTTGGATAAGGAAACTAAAGTCAAAGATGTTGAGAAAATTGTTCATCCTCTGAATGGCAAAATCAATACCCACTGCTAAGTCTTCTAACTCATAGCATGATTCCTTTACAGGTACAGAATAGTTTTTCTCAACATCTGTTTTCTTAGCTGCAGAAAGTTTAGTGATGGGTAAATGTATTTAAAAAACAAAAAAGAGTCATCATTAATTTATAGTATATTAATCATACTATTAATGTAGAATGTACTGATGAATGAAAGCTACATTAATTATATGGACTCTATACAATGTTATATTCATTTTGTTATTCTAGAAAAATTACAATATTTGAAATAAGCAATTCAAAAATTCAAATTACAAACAATTCAATCCAAAGGAGATTGACACATTTAATTGAGAAATGCATCAAATACTCATTTAAAATGTCTTGCTGTCTTCTTTTTCTTTTCTCTTCTCTTTCTTTCTTTCTTTCTTTCTTTCTTTCTTTCTTTCTTTCTTTCTTTTTTTCTGGATGCAGATTCTTGCTCCATAATCCACACTGTCTTCAATTTTCTGATCCTCCAGCCTCCTAGTCTTAAGTATTAGGATTGAGTGATGCACCACGAACCATACCCAACTTAAATAGGGCATCATTTTAAAACTTTACGGCTAACTTGGCTTTTATCGTTTGATATAAAACCAAACTTATTTCTATGTCCCTTTCTACAGTGCTTTGTCTTTATATTAGAAGGACAGTTTGATGTAATTAATAGAACATACATTGTTCTAATTTGACTAATGCTCATTAGGTTTGTTTTTGTTTGTCTTCTCCCATGAAGAGCTATTTTCTTAAGACAAGCTGCTAAACTGGTGGGTGGGATGCTTTTATATCTTGTATTCCACAGAGAGACATCTGGCACATGCCACCAAGCAAGAGATTGATTTTCTTGAAAAAGGAATGGTAAATGTAAAATTAAGAGAAAATTAGGGTCCTAGCATTAGACTAGCTCCGAACTGGTCATGAGTTAATTCCTAATATTTTCCAAGTGAATTATTCTGATTTCTCTCTTTGAATTAAATCTCACAGCATTTTATTTACTCTTCCCCTGTAACTGTGCTGAATCTGTTCTTTGTTTTTCAATTCTAAGAGAAGTTTCAGAATTTTGATGTGTGTTTATTCAGAAGGATCATTAATTTCTTCTTTCCAACCTCTCTTTTTATATTTCCTCAACCACCTTTTTTATCTTGCCTCAATTTTATCAGGCCTTGATATTTGTTGCCATCTACCATCTCTACTAATTTATTAAGCATTCCATACTGCTACTAAAATTGTGTTTTAGTAAGCTATGATGAAACATCTCATAGCCATTGGATATATGTCTCTTACTTTTTAATTGTACAGCTCTTATTTTCAGAGCTTTCGGCTTTTATTTTATACATACATACACACCAGGTGTGTATACCAACATTTTCATTAAGCATGGTGCTTTGTGTACAGAAGATTCTCAATTAAAAAAAAGTAAACCACTATTTCAGAAAGTTTTAGGTTTCCAGTATATATTTTAGTAGCCCCTCTCTTGATAAAATTGATACTTCTGGCAGTTTTTGTGCCCCCCTGGGGAGTATTCCAAAGAACAAAAAGAAATGTCATTTGAAAAGAATATTTACCAAATACATATAAAGTTTCTCAGAAAAACAGAATTAAACCAGACATATGGATGATAGTAAATACTTAAATAATACATTAATAGCATTAATAATTGGAATATTTAATGTAAAAAATTGCCAAGAAACTGTAGAACTTGTACTGTTCGTATATGTTTTGCTTCAGTAGAAAATTAGAGCTATCATAAATTAGGATTTCTGTCTCTTAAACATAAAGTGTTATATGCTCTGTAAGAAAGCGTTGGCTTATGCCATTCTTAAAGTGGAATGACAAAGCAGATGTTAAAGGATTATTAACCTCAGTTTGCTTGCTCTGTTGCCTAGAATACTGTACTATCTTTGAAAAAAATATCTGAAAGAAACTTGGAGACATCACTTCTACAGTTTTTTATTGGCTTTCAATTAACATAATTGCGATTTTATAATTTTTCCTTTTATTTTGTAATGGAATACCAAAAAGAATATTTTTAGAATTATCAGTGATTCAAAAGAACAATTCAAAGGCATAGTAACATAAATGATAATGTTGAAGTGAATTACACAAGTAAAATCTCATCAAGGAATTTTCAGAAGATAATATCCACATAAATTTTCCCAAGCTGTAAGTGGATAATATATCCCCAAGGACAATAGGGACATCACGATTTCATTGATTGACTAAATGAGAACTTATGAGACAATGTTTTATAGCACCGGATGTCTTGTCACCACTTTGGTAAAGGGAAATGTAACAATATGTATTTAATTTATAATGTTTGTGTTTCAAATTGACTTGTTAGAAGAATGATTTTGGTAGTTAAACTCACTTTCAAGTTTCTAATGTGGGACTACTTTCTCATATTTGTTCCTACTTCTGTAAATCAACCATTGGAAGAAATTATTAAATATAAAACTCCATTAGACCCAGATGGAAATGATATTGATGATTTCCTTGATATATTTATGTACTAAGTATTAATGAGAAACAGGAATATACAGGAGACATGCATTTTGGCAATGAAAAATTTATGGTCATATTTTATAGTTTTTTAAAATTACCACATTTCTGTATTTTATTTGGATCACTATGTTTGCTATAGATATTCATCATGAAAATATCCTTTCCCCAAATCTTAACCACTCATGCATGAATTAGCTTTAACACACACACACACACACACACACACACAGACACACACACACAGACACACACACTTGTTCTGTGTCCTTGAAGCAATTCATTAATTCATTGCACTGAGATAGATGCCACTCTGCATTAGGAACTCAAAAGAATAAATTATTACATCTGACATGTAATTTCATTCATCCTTTACTTCTGGCATTTCATTACTTTTGTCATAGAAGCATATTATGGACTCTATATCCATAGACTCTAATGTCAGGGCCTCGATACATTCTACTTTTGTGTTCCTAGGGATTTTTTAAATAGGTCAAACAACTACAACCTCTGGAAATCTATATTAAAGTGATATGTCCCTTATAAGGCTATCCTGAAGTAATATACAGCCTAACCTGCTTAACAGTCTATTAGTTATTAAAAATTGAACAAACATTCTAGTCAGTATTTTAGCATGGATGCTGAGGAAGTCAGGAGGCTCCACCCTAGCTGAGAGCTACTGTTGGCTAAAAGCTGCTGTCAGGACAGAGCCGGTTTTCTTTAGGTGTCTGGTCCCCTTGTAGGTTACTGTGTTCCACTGGCTGCCTCTATACACAGGCACATAATGGCACTGCTAGTTGAAATTACTGGGCTGGAAAGAAGAAACAAACAAATAAACAAATGAGTGCAGGAATTTGGGAGGGAAAATTGAGGAACCCTTTATAAGTTGGAATGAGGGGAAGAGAGATGTGGTCAAAGTGGTCAAAGTACTTTGTGTACTATTGTGAAAAAAGTGAAATACTAGATAAACACTGTTTTAAAAAACGTTGTGGGAAAAACTAGTCTCCAAATGCAGACAATTCTCTCGCTTATGCTTACTAAACATGGGTACTTGTATCTGTGTGCTTCAAATTGTAGATATATTGAAATGAATCTCATCCAAATAGCGTTTAGTGGAGATAAAGAATAAATTCGAGCAATTACACCTAATAGAAACTGGTAAGCACCGCAACAATGCAGTTTCTAGGTTCAGCACAATATGGCCGGTCTACGGTCAGTGGAGGGGGACATTCCTTGAGAACAAGACACTTTAGGGTTTGAGAAACGAGTATGTCTGCTCGAGTGAGAGACGTTTTAAGTGGAAAGGAGAACAAGATTAAAAGTGTAAAGATGTGAAGTAGTACAGCAGCCTTTTATTGTTCAAGTCAGTTAGAGGTAGGGTGGATGATAAGCCCTGGCAAGCTGAGAGGCACTGAAGGTGAGACTGGAAAACGCAAGGCATGTGGCCGGTAGCAGATTCCTTAGATATTTTCTACTGTAGGACCAGGAGGACTCGATGATTAGGACAGAAGGCAATGCTGGACAATGGCAATGAAAGAAAAATATCTTGGCGTGGAAAATCAAATTGTGAAATATGATTAAGGGCAATAAGGTGGTTTCAGAGAGATGAAATAATTTAAATAAAATTGTTTTGTAAGAAACAATAAAGTTTATGGGTTGCAATCTACTTCCATGAATGTATAACCAGCGCCTTTAAATGCACAAAAGATCTTCCATAAAGCATTTTAGCTATTTAGGTAAAATACAGGTTACCTTATCCAATAAAGGTAAAGACAGTAAAATTTAAAGACATTAAAATTCAAGCCAATTCGAGACAGTCATGCATAGTATGCATTTTTAATTGAAACTCGACCTGTCTTCATTTGTGAAGTGAATACAAAGAGTGGATTAATTTCTAAGTTGTAACTATTCTGTGCACAGAGACAGTGACAGACTTCTGTACCCCCAGCGTCCTATATATCTTGGCACTGGCCACCATCTAGATGACATAGGTCTTTTAGTCCTTTCTTGTTGAAAGGATGTAGCCATGAGCTTAAACAAACCCCAGGAACTTTCCCTCATATTCCACATTGCTGGGCAGTACATCCAGTGACACTAGATCTGCCGCAGCTGCTCATGCATTTAAATGAAAGTTAAAGAACTTCCTTTTGGTCTAGTTTTAGTGTTTATCTAATTTATATGCACCACTCTGTTCTAGAAGAGCTTGTTCGAAGTAATTTTCTTAGTTTTATCTGTCATTGGTATTTTTATGCCTTTTATTTCTCGGCCCTTAAAAATGCGACTCAAATAAATGCAGCTTTCTACATAAAAATTGATTATTTGCTAATACTTTCCCACTAAACCATCTCCTTATATGCTACTAAAGCATACCTTATAAATTGGCTTTAAAAAGAGAAATCACACATCTTAATATATTGGCGCATACAGACAGCAATATTCTTATCTGTGTGCTAAAGTTAAATTAGGAAACCAGACAAATGCTTTGTTCAGATGGCTGACAACATCTGTGTACAATATTATCCTCTGGTTATCCTGCGGCCACTATATTACTCTCCTGGAATTTGATTCGGTCTTATTGCAAGGATTACCTCTTGTTGGCTTTAACGGACTCACGTTGCTTCCAACACACCAGCAGGTCTAACGTCTCTCTTAGTTTGGTTTCTTAAGCATTAGCACCCTAGCACCCTCCTACACTGCATTGCGAGAAATAGAGCTATTAGAAGAAAAATTATTATTAGTTTTTCTTACACAGAAAAATCATCAAGTGTGTGAGTATGTGTGTGTGTGTGTGTGTGTGTGTGTAATATGTCCACACATGCCTACATGAAGGGCCGAGATTGACACATGGGGATATATGACTGAATCATTTCCCTTGATTTTTTGTTTTCTTTTTCTTTTTCTTTTTCTTTTGTGTGTGTGTGTGTGTGTGTGTGTGTGTGTGTGTGTGTGTGTGTGTGTGGCAGCGTCTGTCACTAAACCTGCAGCTTTCCATTTCTGCTAGACTGTATGGCCAGCAAGTTACTGGGTCCTCCTGTGCCAGGGTTAAAGACATGTTGCACCAGGTGCCCAGATTTTGCATGGGTTCTGGGGACCACCCTCTGGTCTTCATGGTGGCACAGCAATTACTTTACATACATACAGAACCAGCTCTCAAGCCTTTTAAAAATTCAACACTGAACTATGTCATAAGTAGAAATCAGTAGCTGCTGTATCATGCACAGTTCTTTGAATCAGCCTGACAATCTAAACAAAACAAGATAAATTCCAGTTTTCCTAAGATCATGATTTGCCTTTTTATATTTATGTTTCCAAAACCTTAGTGATATGAACTTAAGAGAGAGATTGCCAATATTCCGTTGGTTAGCCTGGTTGTTCATAGTAATGGTTGTTTACAAAAGTTTTGTTTTTCTTAAATATGTTTATCAGAAAAATACTCTCTGGAATCTAACATTTTACAAATAATCAGACAATACAAACTGAACCGTGAAGGGTGGTGCAGGGTCACATGACTGGAGCGCTCTGTTGTACAGCATGATCACCACGTTCTTTACTCTTAGGCCATTTGTTCACCTTTTAATAACACGATGGTGTAAGAACACAACCTTCTAAAGGTGTCCATTGTCCTTGCTATGTGAAGTGAATGATAGTTTAGTTTTCTTTCTTCTACTAACAGACTGCAGATGCTAAAACAGAAAAGTGGACATTGCAAGACATATTAATTTACTCTCCAAGTCACATAGTTTCCCCTTCAAGGCAAGCAATATACCAGTTACTCTATTCTTACAAGGTATCCTAGAACTTAGGGAGAATTTCCATGCCTCTCATAGTGTAATTTATAGAAAGCAAGGAAATAATGCCATGCCCCCATAGATTATTGAGTCTAAGGAAGTGGTTGATTTAGTGGGTATAATTTAATCTATGCATATTTATTTATTATGCTATATTACTCCATAAAAACTTTGGTAAGTGTTTCACCCTGCATTTAAAGTAGGATTTTATTAGATATAAGCTATCCAAGTAAAGGTTAACAAGTCTTGATTTATTCTATATAAGTTCGAAGTGATTTTAAAAATTCTAACTAAACTTTGCAGAAATTCACAGAATAATTAACAACTATTTTCTTTTCGATATTAAGTATGACAAAATGAAATAGTTTGAGGATTTTGAGCGTAAATCATACACTATGAAGCCAAGTTTTAAATTTTTATGACAGCTCAATAATGTTGTAAGAAGTCATAAATGTGCCAAGATATATTGATGGTTATAAAATTTTTAGAGTGATAAATAAATAGTGACTAGGCTTTATTATTAACTATTCAAACATATCTAGCATTAAAATAATAATAATTATTATCTTTTTGTATGGCTACTCCTTCTCCATCTATCAACAATGAGGACTTGTCTTCTCTCTCTGCTGGACGTAAACACAAGCGTCAACAAAATACACAAGGTGATTCTTTACACCAGAACAAGAGTCACGGCACACTGCCTGCCAAGGTCCAGTGCCCGACAGAAAGCACAGCCAATGTTCTAAGTGCCTCCCCTATTTTCCTGAGGGAGATGGAGCTGTGCTGAAGCAGAGGCAGTGCTGACAGCTGAGGCAGAGCCAGCAAGTGGATGAAATTTTCAGTGCATGTTCCTGAAACAAAGTTCAGGCCCCAAAACTTAAATTTTAAAAATTCAAAGAAAAGGGTCAAATCAAAGGTACACACAGAAACCTTTCTCAACAGTTTAGCATGAAACAAGCCAAGCAACTAAATACCTATCACAGTGTTAGGGTTTTTTTTTCCCCCATGCAACAATTAAGTATCTCTGCCTCAACTCTGCAGAAAACAAAATAAAGCAAATCTACATGGAAGAAGTCGAGATAATTTAGTCAGATGTTTCGTCTTCATAGTGTTGAAGGTGTGACTCAGCGTCACCTTTAATTCAAGAGTGGGAAAGTTCAGGATTTCCTTTTTCTAACTACACAGAGGAAAGCAACAGAAAAGCAATTTGCTCCTTATTCTGTGGGTAACAAGTGAGTACTATTATCACCCTTATTAGCACGTCACTTGTTTCTAACTTTTTGAGCCTGGTCCTGTTGACAGAAATAAAAGGACAACTTTTCATAAATTTTGCATCAGTCAGACAAATTTATCTTACGAATAAATGCATTTTGTATGATATGAGTGTGTGTCTACAGAAGTGTATTCTCTTTCGAGGATCCATACTTTGCACCTTAGCATCAAAAAGGAGGATGGAGAACTCTTACGTTCGTCTCATGTCAGAGACGTTTGATTTTTAGAGATGACATTCAGGATACATGTCCGGTGAAAGGTGATTGCTGTACACAAACTTTTCAAATGTCAGGAAGTATTCCTTGAAAGCTGACGTTTTGAAAATCCCAAAGAGGACAGCATTTCTCATCTATCTGATATAAAGGAAGAGTAGATATATGCCAGCTGAGTTGGAGCTATAAAAATGCAACTGGAAAAGCCAACCTGAAGGAATTTACTTCTATAATACAAAGTTTTCATTATCACGAAGACACAGGGTTAAGGATTTTGTTTACTGAATATTTATTTCAAGGCCCAGTGAAACAAAACTCCTGCTGCCATAGAAGTTGCCTACCCAAGACTAATGCATATCTACCAAGCCAGAATCTTGACACTGACAGACTGTATGCAGCTGTGTACTAAGCAATATGTCTATGTGAGTATTTGTGTGCATGCACAAGCACTTTAAAGACCACAGAGAGTGGCTTTGGAAGTTAAAGAGCAGACATGGGTAGGGAGAACAGTCTCAGCTAGTTCGTTATTACAGTCTATGATTATTTAGACCAAAAGCAAACATTTTATTGAATCATTCATCAGAAAGCTTTTGACTTTGATTTCAAAAACAATGAAACAAACAAAAAACAGTGAGTAGGCACTACCAAACATTCCTGCATCATAATTTAGTAAATTTGTTTGTGAATGTTACTGGTTACATTAATTTTGTGTTAATGTTACTACATTTGAGTAAAATTTGAGATGTTACTACATTTTAAGAATATCATAGAAAACTGACTGTAAAATTTGAGATGTTATCAAAATACGTCCTTAGAAGATCTGTTAATTAATCTCTCTATTAAAAAATTTACTCACTATTGTTAAAATCTTAACAACTTATATTTTGGTGAGTTGAAAATCTGATTTCTTTTTAAATTATGTTCATTCTTATTGTTTCCCCATTTTCCTCATTCTAAACTAAATTATCAGTTAGCATATGCAGACATCCCATCCTTCCTTTCATATGTCTATACTGCTGCAAATATCTTCCTCCTTGTTATTTACATTTTAGTTTTATTTCATTTATGATGACTCTAATTAATCACTCTTTCAACTTTTTATTTTCAAGTAAATGACCACTGTACTGTGTTGTTTTGCTTTAACAGCAATTTCCTCTGGTATTTCAACAGTTTTATTTTCTTTTTAAGTGACTACTTAATTTTTCTTTCAATTGAGCATAGACTGAAGAGATAGCTTTTATTTCCATGAGGATTAGTCTGGCTTTGAACTCACAGAATTCCACCTTCCTCTGCCTCGGAGTGCTGGGATTAAAATCTGGACCACAGTATCCAGCCTCAATTTTTTATTTCCAAAATTAGCAATCCATTTCATTTTCTGTAAGGTTTTTAAATTCTATCATATCTACCCAAGTTTTAAATGTATCTCTAGAGTACAAAAGATCTTCACAAAAATGTTGAGTGCTGATTTCTCCTCTCAGTTACTTCAATATGTACCATGAATGACCAAATAATTTACTAATATCATAATAATTGGCCTGTGGTTCATGAAGAACAATTGAAATATATTATATAGTATATATTTGATAATCTAATTTATTATACTATAATAATCTTATAATAGTTGAAAGCAAGGATCCTCATAGCATCATACAATTTTTGGTATGATAATGGTATTAATCAACAAGATTTCTTTAGGAGTTTTTCAGTGGAGGGCTGGTAGAAAGGGCCACTAAGTTGAGGCTTCCTGAGGATGGTAGGTATTGGGTCCTATTCTTTATGAATCGCATTTACACCCTCGATGCTTATTCATTTCAGATTTCACTGCAATTTGAAACCACAGGGATTTTGTTCATTCTCAAATGATAAAAGGCCAATGTCACATTTTTTTTGTGGTGACTGCCATTAATGTTAAGATAGTATACATTTAGTACATATTATTCATATAATTGAATATTATGGATTTATGTATATTTATATAAAATGTGTGGAGGTGCGGAGTGCTGGTAAAAAGTGTGTTATATATTTTTATAAACCATCCTTATGAAACTTATTACTATATCAAACAAATATATGCCAATAAAATAGACCCATGCACACACACACACATTTTCAACTGGTTAGAACATTAACATCTTAAAAATCATTGAAAGAAACAGTTACAAAATAATTGTCTGAAGATTATATAATACTGATTAAAATCAAGCATTTATTTTTTAAGGCCTTGTGGATTTTCACGCATATAGATTTTTTTTTAGTTCACATCGTTTTCCTGCTGCAGAATGGCTGGTTATATTGTCCCCATACCATACGGCCTTCGTTACTTCCGGCAATTCATCTATTTACCACTCTTTTTCTTGATAGCTTCGTGGTTTTCTCTGTCTTTGGTTTTAAACAATTCATGTTTAGATTTATCTCAGACTCTTGAATCTGCTGCCTTTTCGGAGTGATTTAGCTTACAATTTGGGAATTTTCATACATAATTCTTACACAACCTTATGAACTTTTTGCTCTCTTTTTAACACTTACATCACACTTATCATGGTACAGTGTATGTCTGTACCCCACGGCTTGGCAATAAGAGAGGCTGGGATACTCATGGACTGTTAGTGTCACATCTGGTAGTGGTCCTATTCCATAAAGCACTTTGCCAGCCACGGATGGTGTCACATACCTGAAATCCCAATACTGGGGTCAGGAAGGCAGGGAGATCAGGAGGAACACCTTCAGCTACGTGTCAGAATTCAAATCCAGGCTACATAAAACTCTGCTACAGCAGAAACAAACAAACAAGGTATATGAGTTGATTGAGAATGTTTGACATAAATTTCTCATTCCATTCACTAACTCTATTCCCAGGACTTTGCATTAATATTTTCCCTTTTTCATAGTCGATCCATTCATTTCACTGATTTGAAATATCTGTTTACATGACACCTTTTTGCCTATATTTTAGTTTCTGTATTTCCCTCCATTACTTGTAGGTTTGATTCTGGACTGAATGTCTGTCATTGGGCGTTTCCCACTTTTATCTCATGCTCATCTCTTGACTGAGGAGTCTGAAATTGTATAGTTTGTTCACAAATATTTATTGCACAGACCTGTCATGTTTCCTGAATTTTTACAATAGAGTTTTCAATTCTTATTTGTCCTGCAGAATTTTAATACAAACAATGGGAGGATTTTGCATTAGTGCATTTTATGTGTGGGACCAGATCTGTTTTTCTTCTCAACTTTTTTCTGATTTTTTTTTGAATGCCCATTAATATACTCATTTTGTGTCCTAACAACTTCCATTAAAAAAAACAAAACAAAAAAAAAAACCAAAACTGTTGCTTTGGTGCAGTATAATTCCCAGTGAGGAGCTGACAGGTTGGTGTTGTTTAGCTAAATTACAGATTTATCCTTTGGGCTTATTAGATCTGTTCATATTCCCATATCTTCTAATTATTTGATTATTTTCCTAATCTGATCTTTCCTGTGAGAAATCTCATCAACAAGTGAAAATAGTGCTATCTGCCTGTCCCATCACTGTTCTCATGGTGCAGGCCACCTTCCTGGAAACATGGAAATCCTCCTGCCTTCTACCAACCTCTCCTGTGGACTGTGACTGTCACTCGTTTTTCTGCTCTGTGCTCCAGACACAGAATATTTGATATTGATGTCTGGTCTTTTAAATGTGATCAGTATCGTATTTTATTCTCCTAGTCTCCTTTCTATTTTTCTGCCCCTCCCCTGCCTCCTCCCAAGCTCACTATCCCCTCCCTAGAGTTTATGGTCACTCTTTGCAAGAACAAGCAAGTTATTTCCCTTAGGATCCCTTGTCACTTCGCTGGAGAAGGCGTGACATCCAAGTAGGTTCAACAGTGACAAAACCTCCCAGAAATAAACTCTCTGGGTACCAGTATATTTCATCACATTAAAGCATTTGTGAGTGCAGCTACAGAGCAAGCATCAAGAGGACATCACAGACAGCAAAAGCTGCCAGCTAGCGGCAGATCCACGGCTCTCTGTGGAAATTGGAAGAAACGTTGCTTGTACTCTTAGCCTCTGTCTCTGCACTAAATCTGTGTCACTAGAGCAATTATAAGATATACTGGAAGCAAAAAGAAATGCCCAAATGAATAAGACACAAAGATGTACAAGGGAAGAAATATCTGATTTGATAAGAGAGTATAAAAAGACTGTAATTGCAGAAAGTTTAAGTATATTTTTTTAAACACAAAGGTTAACATAAAGCTAAAAATATTAGAACAACAGCAACATTAATTTTTGTTTAATATAAAAGTCTCATCCAAACTACAGAGAACACATTTTATTGCCAAAGTCCATAAGATACTTCAAAGGATGATTATATGTTCAATTGTAACCAAATTTTTCTTTCATACTTTATAAATTGTGGAAAGGAAAATCATCACCACCCAAAATTTTTAAAATGCATTGAAAATAGATATGAATACTTACCTCATTATAAAGAATACTTACTTCATTATAAAAGAATAATAGGTATTTTTCAGAGTATTAAATTTGGGTTGGAGAGTTGGCTTAGGTTCATAAAGTACTTGATATATATATCAACATTTGGAACCTCAGTACCCATACAAATGCTGGGTATAGGTGGCAAATTACTTGCAATTCCAGTTGGCTAGCTAGATAGGCCCATATGATTGGCCACTGTGTTCAACTGCCTCAGTAAATAAAGTAGACAGTGATCCAGGAGGATCCCATTGTCAACATGGAGCGTCAAGATAAAAACGCATACACGTGCAAATACATCCATACACATATGTATATAGGCAGTTAAGCATCCGTCCAGTATAAACATCTGTGCCACAATGCATACATAAGAAAACAAAAGTCTTGAGGAAGCCTTATTCCCAGTTTTCTGAGATAGCACCAGATAGATTTTCAAAGTGGCTGTACTAGTTTGCACTCCCACCAGCAATGGAGTGTTCCTCTCTCTCCACATCCTCGCCAGCATGTGGTGTCCCTTGAAGTTTTGATCTTGGCCATTCTGATGGGTGTAAGATGGAATCTCAGAGTTGTTTTGATTTGCATTTCCCTGATGACTGAGGAGGTTGAGCATTTCTTTAAGTGTTTCTCAGCCATTCGATATTCCTCTGTTGAGAATTCTCTGTTTAGTGCTGAGCCCCATTTCTCAATTGGGTTATTTGGTTTGGTGATGGTTAATTTCTTGTGTTCTTTATAAAGTTTGAATATTAGACCTTTGTCAGATGCAGGGTTGGTGAAGAACTTTTCCCAGTCTGTAGGCTGTCGCTTTGTTCTGTTGACAGTGTCTTCTGTCTTACAGAAGCTTCTCAGCCTCATGAGGTCCCCTTTATTAATTGTTGACCTTAATGCCTGGGCTGTTGGTGTTCTGTTCAGGAAGTTGTCTCCTGTGCCAATGTTTGATATAGTAGTTGGCAAATATTTGACAAAACAAACAATCAACCAAAAATTTAAAAATCAATGTATATTCTACTACATTAACCTTGTAGTTCCCCTTTCAGGTTTGTTTTAACGATATTCTTATGAAATATATAGAGACCTGAAAAAAAAAGGAGCTTGTGGTGTGACTCTATGTGACAAAACAAAACAAGAGAAAAACAAACAACCTGACTGAGACATATATCTCTAGGCCTGTGGATAACATTTAGCTATAATCACCAAAAGCATGACCATAAAAGAAAAAAATGTTTTAATTGATGTATTATTTTGGTACCATTGGTGGAGTAACATGAACATCAGAAATTAATTTTCACAGAGCTCTTGAGACTAGAAGTAGAAGCATTTGAAGTGCTATTTCTCCTGAGGGCTTTCAGAGGAAGGCTTTGTTCCTTCTCTTTCTCTTTGATTTGTAGCTGGTGGCCATTTAATGGTATCTTTGTATATTCTTTCCTCTGTAGACATAGATGTTCTAAACTTTCCCCCAAAAGAATGCCAGGCATAGGTCCACTCTAATAACTTTATAGTAAACCAATTATCTCTGTAAAAACCTCGTTGTCAAATGCTGTATATCCTATAGTACTGGCTGTTAGTACTGTTAATTTATGAAACGTGGTCAGGCAAAATTCAGGCTATCCTAACTTGACTTCATTCAATCTAGAAGCTTCCACCCTATGAATAAGACTTCCACATTATGATTAAGAGAATAAAAAGACATATGGGAAACAGAGGACATTCTTTCAAAGGACATATGTGACCAATAGCTCATGAACCTCTTTCTGTAAACTTATGCAGGGATCAGCCTGTAAGCTGCTCTAAGTTACTCCACATTGTATAAAATTAATTTCCAAGAATATACTATGGTCTGAGAAACTCGATTTTATGAGCAGTGTTTGATTTCATTTTGAAGATGAGGTTGACTTTGAACCTCTGTAGACATCTAAACAGTGTCATTTATTCAATTCTACCCATGAGGCACAGATTGATGGATAAAAAACTAAAAGTAGAAATTTTGGGACTTTATAAATTCATCAAATAAAACAAGACTTGGCAGGATGTAGGAGTATTAAAATCACAGCAGGAAATGCAGGCCCAATAACTTAAATGATACACTAGACCCAGGAAAAGTTGCAATTCCTTCCCCTAGACACTCGGAGATGAGAGTCTCTCTCTGAGATGTCAAAGACACAACTGATCTATGATCTAACCACAGAGTTAGTGTTGGATAAGACTACAAGGCTGCGAGTTCCTGAGTGTTCAAGGGGCTCCCCTCAGTTCCATCCCTGATGGAAAATCAGTCTAGTCCAATTGAAGTCCGCCTGTGTACCACCCTGGATATGTTATCCATCTTTCCTTATGTCTGGGACTTGTTTTGTCTTTCACTTCTACAGTCTCTATCCAGCTGGGCTCCTGCAGCTCAGCTCTTACTCAGAAACTTTAATCTGTGACTTGTTGTACAGTCCAGGAAGTTAGATGTCTCAGCTGGTCTTCAGTATATGCTGGATTCACAAAGAAGTAGAGTCTAATGTCAATAAAGAAATGAATTTGAGAAAGAGTGCGCACAGGAGAGAGAGAGAGAGACAGAGCGAGAGACAGAGACAGAGAATGCAAAGAGCAAAAACTTCCTTCTTCTATGTCCTTTATATAGTCTGACATCTGAGAGTGTGACCTAGATTTAAGGTGGACTTTCCCACTTTAAAGGAGGAATTAAAATATTGACACAGATGTTCCCAGCTCCTCGGGTTTTAGTTAATTTCAGAGGTATTCAAGTTGATATCCATGAATAGCTATAATAATATAGAATAAGCAAAATTAGACTGTTAATTAGATTAAGTTGGAGAAAAGGACCAGGTATAAAAACAAGAAGAAAATAAGCAACAAAGTCATCTCTGGTCTAGTATGCCAGGAGGGAAGTAATGTCAGATTCTACAGAGTATCTTTAAAAAACAAAAACAAAAACAAAAGAGACTATAAAAATAAATTCCAACAAACCAGTCATATCTTTATTTTGTCCTGAGTTGGATTATACATAAGAGTCTACTCAGAAACAGCATTATAAATCCCCTGTGTGACATCTATGTTACTGCATGTCATAATATGCTGCAAAAGCTAAATCCAAAGCAACTTGTATTTATCGCTTCTGCTCCTGAGAGATATTTTTTCCCTTTTCTTTTCTTGTTAATCTCAGACATATACTGGATATCTATCTTTTGTGGTTTCATTGAGGAAAAACCCAAAAGTTACTAGGATGAATCACTGACATTTCTGCTAATGGTTATGAATAGAAGACTGACCTTGACAGAACAATGTTTAAGCTAGACCACACGAAATACACTGAAAACACAACAGGGAATTCAGATTTCACATATTTTCTGTTTTAATTGCAAAGTTGCTAGTTATTTTCTAGTGGGCACTTCTCTGAGAGGCATATTATTATTTCACTTGTGCAAACTGGAGCTATTTACTAGGCTTACTCTATACTTCTATTTCCAAGGTTAAAGAAAAAAAGCAAAATGGGACAATCTCTTTGTAGACATTTTCAAACATCTGGCGATCTGTGGTCAGGAACCATCAGGGACCAGCAGAGATGCATCTGCCTAGCTGGCTGTGAGCAGCTCTATTTTGTGTTGCTTCCCTGGGGATGGGTGAAGGAAAAAAATTGACCTTTTTTTCTGGCAATGATAACGGCAGGAGGCATCCCTGCTTATCATAAAAGTCAACTTGAGAGTAATATATGCAAGTAATAACACTTTAATTTGTGGCTCTGATGAACCCTAAAAATAATGAACAGGGAGGGATGCTGCCCAAGAGAAGAGAAAATCAGGGAACTGCTTTCGATAAGTTGTCCCATGTAGTTCTCATTGGCTCTTGATTCTCAGGTTTTATGTATATATAATTGGAAGGTGGCTTTTCTTGGCACATTTAGCTCTTTAAATTTTCCAGCTAATATAGCAACTTGTATTTTGTTTTCTGTGGACTGTAGAGAATCTCTCAATCCCCTTGCCTTACTGATTCATCTCGGCGTTCTTGAACCTTTAGTCCTGGGCAACCAGAAGTCAGTACCCAGGAAGATCAAAGGCTTAGAGTTCATCTTATAAATTAAGAAAGTGAAATAAGCCTAAATTGTCTATATGACCAACCTAAAGTCAGGGTGTTTATTGTCGGTCTGCATTCACTTAAGAATTGTGTGACTTGTTTTCGCTTTGGTAGAAAATTGCCAAGTAAAGGCGTCTTTATTTCATCCTCACCGCAAATTGAACTCCCCTTTGAAGCAAAAGTATCCGAGAGCAGATTGAGACTCTCCCTCCACTCACCAAAAAGACCAGCCAATCAAATATTGCCATCTGGAGCCATGTGCTGCACCATGGGGCTGACACACATTTAGCCTTTGAAGAAAGGGCATGGAATTGCAGCAGTGTGCCATGAAAGCCGCTAAAGTCTGGCAAACGTACTGAGATGCTTTGTTAGCAATTATCAATTCACAGTGGTAGCTGATAAGAGCGGAGTCATAAATGGGCTGTCAGGAAAAATGATGATCACTTGCTGGCAACTAGGCATCCAGTTTCCCAAAATTAAACAGTTTGAGTTCACTGCGGTATCAGTGCTACTATGTAGAAACCCCGAGCTCCTGTATCTCCTGCTGGCCCCACCTCTGCTCTCAAGCAAACAGACTTACTTTCCAAAGTGGAGTGATGGTATCATGAAAGGTTTATGTCTATAAAGAAATCACCACAGAAAAAGATCACTTCTTTCTAAAACCGGAGCATGTTAGAAAAAATAGTGACTTTTAAATACAACTATCCAACGCAGTCATAAATACCATCTTTGTTTTTTCATAGTTAAGATTACAGTCAAACTAGGAATCTCTACGCATTTTACTTCTTCTCATATTGGCCAATTCTGTGGCTGTTTTTCAAGTGGATATTGGCAAATTAGTTGAAAAGGTGAGGCAAAATAGGGCAGTTTATATAAGTCTCCCACTACATGTAAAGCCACCCAATTTATTTAAGTTTAAATATAATTTTATTGTGAAATTTAAAAAATCCCAAAGAAAATTTCAATATACATACATATATATTTATATATGTAGATATGTATGTATAATGATATTTTATTTAAAACTTTTCTTTAGACTTTTCTTAAACTTCATATGTATACATAATATATATATATATATATATATATATATATGTAAAATGCTTTTTAAATTTTTTGTCGGTATTTCTTAAACTTCAGCATAATATATATACATATGCAAACGTATGCCTATATATACATACATGTCCATTCTTAAATACATAAAAGTAACCTGCTCAGGTTGTCTAGTGTTACTTCTATGTACGTGTTCACACTTATTCTCTACTACTGGATAACCAGTGGGTATATCCTTCCGTGGGGGAAGTGTTCTCCCACTCTCAGCATTTCTTAAGTGTCTGTAGTTCTTTGTGTAGTGTTGAAACCTCGTGTGCGTTCTCCCATCCACGTTAGCCTGTCAGCTCATGTGTAGCCGGTCATGTTGGTGAGACTGGCTGTAGCTTCTTCCTTTCCTAGAAGACAAAAATCTCAAAGCCTGATCTTCTGGCTTGTACACTCTATCAGCCCACTCCCTTGTAAGGATCCCGTTGCCTTAGGTGTAGGAGGTTTGCTATAGGTGTATCAGCCAGAACTGGGCTCTGCAGCTCTGAATTTTGATTGTGGTTTTCAGTAATTGTCTTCTTATGCTGCAGAGAAAAGTAACAATAATTAGTGGAAAAATGGGGCTCAAACTTTTAAAGAGGACAAGGAGAGATACATGGGAAGTTTTGGGGGGAAAGATAGTGAAGGGGATAAGGAATAAAACATATATAATTTTGTTTTATTTATTATTTCTTAACAGGGTTTATCAACTGGCTCTCTAGTCTTCATAAGCACCCAGATATGTTTCCAAATGCTTCCAAAAATAACTTATCATGAAATTCTCCACTATTTCTGTGCCTCATTCAACCCTTTCTGTTCTTCAATTTCCTACCTCCAAACACTTTCTTCTTTTCAATTTTTTCTCATTTTCCCCATAATTTTTCTTCAGGAATCTACAGGTGTTAGTAATAATAGCCAAATGAATAATACCTGGAGTTCAAATTTGATTATATCCATGCAAGTCTTCCTTGCATTTCAGACCAACCATTTAAATTATACTGGGAAGGGCCCTGTTCTTATTTCCTGATTTGGAGAAAGTGTGTCTTTAGTTGGAACTCTAGCGAGCAAATGAGAGTTAGCTATTGCATTATCTCATTCTGAGAATACATGAAAATTAAATTAGGCCTTTTCTCAGTAGAGTCAGATTGTGTTTCAAAGTGTACACCTGCAGGGAGAGAGTTGGTCGTTGAACTTACACATAAATATTCTTTAGAAATTTTTTAGTAATCTCAATGGCAATCCGCAGTGATGAATGGGCACTGCTAGTGAACTGAAAAGCAGGATAAACTCATTAATCAATTCAATATAGCATCTGTCACAGGTAACTTTAGAGTTATCTGTTTTGTCCTCATATCTGGAAAGGCTTAGTTGCCAGATAAGTATTGATAAAATGCCAGTGTGAAAAAAATATCTGAAATTGATGTATAGCTGCGTTGACATAATGCAGTTGAATTACAAAAGAATAGCAATATTTATTATTAGGCTACCTCTTGTAGGTACCAGCAGCAGAAGAAAATTTCATAGGAATTTAGAGCTAAGAACTGAAATAAATTAAATATTAATAGTATTGTTTTTAACTCCATATAGGAATTGATATGTAAACATTACATTCTTATTTGTTTAATTCCCAGACACAGCTTTTATTTATTTTATATGTTCTTTCACATGTATTCATTGAGTTTGTTTTTTAATTTATTTTTTTCTTCCACTTATTTATTTGTTCACCTACTTTACACCCTGATCCCAGTCCTCCCTTATCTTCTAGTCCTGTTTTCACAGGAGTACCCCCCCACTTCCCCTCCCCTTTCCTCAGAGAAGATGAGACCCCCAAGGTGTACCAACGCACCCTGGCACCTCAAGTCACAGCAGGGATAAATGCTTTCCTGTGCAGCCTGTGGATTGTAGCATGGTTATCCTATACTTTATGGCTAATGTCCATTTACAAGTGAGTACATACCACACATGTCTTTCTAGGACTCGGTTACCTCACTCATTCCTATGCTAATATTGCCCCAATCAGACCATTAAGCCTATATCTCACTCCCAAGTCTGTATTTCAACCAAGATCAGGAATTCAACATTCATTCTTCTCCTTTAGTCATCATTAACATATTACCTGTAAACAACTCTATAGACCCACTTCCAGTGTGCAGTTGTGTCTTGTTACCATTTTAGGCTCTACTTTGGCTTGTGATTTTTCACTATGCCTATGCCAATAGTGTGTAGGATACTTTTAAATCTGTGTGCTTCTCACCTTTCCTACTTCGACTGTCCACATGCGTTTCACTCTCTCTTAGAGAAGGATAAGACAGAAGCATTGTGGTACTTGGAAGGCCCTTTAGACTGTGTGTGGGGAGAGAAAAATCCCAAAGCATTTGACTATAAACTACAGGATAGAGAGTACAAATTTTATGACATCTTCTAGCTGGTCCACGTCTCTTGGTACGGAGTCACACAGAGATAGGGTTTTGGTTAAGGAAGTGAAATTTCATTTTCATTTCTTTCCCTCCTTTCCCTTTCCCTCTTTTCCCTCCTGTCTCCCTGCCTTTTTCCCTTCCCCTCTCCCTCCCTTTCCTGCTCCCTCTAAGCCACACCCACTCCCAAGTATGTGTAAGCATGCGCATTTGCAGATAGAGGCCAGAGGTAAAAGATGAGTGCATTTATTTCTTCCACCTTGCATTTTCTTGTATTTTGCGATAGGCCTACTCAGCGAACCTACCACTCACTGGTTAAACTAGACTGGCAGAGAGTTCCAGGGCTCTGCCTTCACTCTCACCTCCAATCTCCATTGAGATCTAGGCTCTGCATCTGACCCTGGCTTAAGTGCATCCAGGTGATCTCAACTCAGTGCACGCTGAGGAGAGATGAGCTTCTCTCACTGAGCCATCCCCTGTCCACAGAATAGCATGCCTTTTGTATGAATCATCGGCCATTATAATCTTAAATCTTCATTGTGTGTGTGTGTGTGGGGGGGTGATAGGGATTTTTACTCTATCAATTAAATAAAGCTAATTAGGTAATTATAGGTCATTTGAGTGACCATGTTACAGCCTAGTCTTTCTCTTACCACCAATATTTTCTCTTATCACCTGGGGAGATAGATGCCTTGCTCAGTTTTGGAACAGGACACACGGGGCTGATCACTTTCTTGACTCAGCGAGTTTAATTTTAGTGCTGTCTGTGTTTTGTTTCATTTTGTGTGACTTCTTCTTTTAAATTCATTTTTAAAAATAATTCATTCAGATTGCATTCGGATTGTTATCCCCTCACTTGTATTTTCCCATCTCCTCCTGCACTTTGCCCTACCTTTTGCTGGTTACACAGTTTTTGAAGACTGGTTTGGACCTTGGTTTCTCTTCATGAGCTGTAAGATTTTAATTTTATAACCTTCAGAACTGGCCTACATTTTTAAACTTCCAATTTTCTGATATGTCTGGTAATCCTGTAAGATTGGGGTTTAGGCTGACTCACTCACTGCTCTGCCCTGGTCACTACGATTTCTTGGCAAAACCACAAGAATAGTCAGGTTTTTTTTTCAAATTCCATGCATTTTGTTTTTTGCCTTCTCTTTCAGTTATTCATGGCATGACCAAATAATGGCCTAAAACTGAAACCAAGAAATATCTCTTCTAAGGACAAAAAATGCGATTCTTGTATATATATATTTTAATTTAAAGTGACTTATGACAGTCATTAGAGATTTAATATGCTACACATGTAGACAACTGATAAACTACCCGGTCTCAGATTGATCTGGCCTCTCTACCCCTGCTTTTTATGTTTCAAAAATGTAGGAATTGTTTTGAATCTTTCATTATGGTAAGTTTGTTCTCCCCAGAGTCTTACAGGTTTATAGAAACTCATATCTCTGCTCAGAACACAATTCTGGTTGCCTTTGACAAGGTGAGTCCTTTCCAACACCATGTCTATGATTTCATTCGATGTCACTTTCAGTATCCAGTTCTTCCTCAGAAATTGCACACTGTGGAAGCCTTCCTCCACAGGAAGACCTCAGTCTTGTTATATGGATTTAATGGCTTGCCGAGCATCACCCCTCTCTATATTTATTAAATATTGTAAAATTGAAACTGCACTACATTTTTAAAGATAGGCTCTGACTATATAACTCAGGGCGTACTCAAACTGATGACCCACTGGCTTCAGTTTACTAAGAGAGGTTTGTGGCTACAAGCCTGACTGCGTGTTTGCTTGGTTTCTGTGGATTCCCTTCTCCTACTAGAAAGGATGATATATTAAATCATGGATTTCATTTCTATGGTTCTCATTGGTATCCTCAATGTTGGTACACATATGTATAAATTAACTAATAAATTATGTGTTTTTAGCTGCAAAAATATTACAATTTTGGTAAGCATGAGACTGGAAGAAAATCATTTTTAAAAACCAGTTAAAGTGTTGAGTTAACAAATCAACACAGTGTTTCAGAAATTAAAATTTGTGTATTTGTAACCTGTTTCAATGGTTTCATATAATTTTGTTGACCTTATGGTTTTAGTTTGTTTATGGTTTAGCAGTGATAAATGTATTCATGCGGTATAATATAAGCTAACACATGCAAAAGTTGAGGTGCTGCCTGGTTATATGTCATTTTGACACAAGCTCTAGTCATTAGAGAGGAAGGAGCCTCAGTTAAGGAAATGCCTCCATGGGATCCAGCTGTAGCGCATTTTCTTAATTAGTGATTCATGGGGGAGGGCCCAGCCCATTGTGGGTGGGGCCATTGTTAGGGTGGTAGTCCTGGGTTATATAAAATGCTGGTTGAGCAGGCCAGTGGGAGCAAGCCAGTAGGCAGCACTCCTCCATGGCCTCTGCATCAGCTCCTGCCCCCAGATTCCCGTCCTACTTGAGTTCCTGTCCTGACTTGTTGAAATGATGAAAAGCAACATGGAAAGGTAAGATAAGTAAACCCTTTTCTCCTCGACTGCTTTTCAGTCATGGTGTTTCATTGCAGCAATAGAAACCGTAACCAGACACAAGGTAACTCATAATCTTTATGAAACTCTAACTTGAATTTTAATTCTTTGTAGGAGTAGAAACTAAGTATGAAAGATTTAAACTGGTTAAACGTTTCAGACTGAAGAGTAATACATAATACATTGTGAACGAATTGCAGATAGTCTTAGTTTTTTGTTCACACCATATGTGTATGTACGTGTGTGTTTCTTATTTTTCAGTCTATCTATCGTCTATTTATTTGTCTTAGTCACATTGCACAACACAGCGCAAATAGGCCCCGTCACCCTTCTGCTCGGCACTCTCGGTGCTGGAGTTCCAGGCGTGCGACATTTTTACAGGCTGCTACTTTGACTTACAATCTGTCCTACCTGAAATACATACGCGCTGTGGCAGTGGTGGCACAGAACTTGTGGCAGTGTCCAACCAATGTCCGGTTTAACTTGAGGCCCCATCCCCCAAGAGGGACTCCATGCCCTATACTGCCTGGATGGCCAGGAACCGAAGACTGGAAAGCCCTGAAACCTAGGGTAGAAGCAAATATGACTGTGCTACATGCCCCCTCCTCCCGTCAAAAAAAAAAAAAAAAAAAAAAAACCAATGAAATGATTCTTAATAATAGTCTGATTTTCTACTATACTCCACAATACTCACAGATCAGTGCCTTGTCCAGTAATCTTCAGAGAGGCTTCCTTTGGCAGGAGATTGAAGCTGGTACAGAGAACCTCAGACAGGGAGAGTCTAAATTGGAGGTCTTCATCTGGTCCTTCCCTTTGGGGTTCCCCCTCAGAAGAGGGGAAAGAAACATTGTAGGAGTCAGAGTGGACGGAGGACACCAGGAGAACATGACCCTACCAAATCTACTAAGCAGGGCTCATATGGGTTTACAGAGACTGAATCTATAGGCATCGGGCTCATTTGGGTCTTGAACAAGTCCTCTGCTTATGTGTTGTGGCTGTTACCAGCGTGCTTTTGTGGGACTACTAACATTGGGGGAGGTGTGTCTGTTTCATCTGCCCCTGCACTGAACTCTCTTTCTTATATTGGGTTGCCTTGATCAGCGTGGATATAAAGGTTTTTTGTCTTGTCTTATTGTATCTTGTGTGTGTGTGTGTGTGTGTGTGTGTGTGTGTGTGTGTGTGTGTGTGTGTGGTTGTTGTCTCTTAGTGGTCTACTTCCTGCTGAAAGGAAATGGGGATAGGGAGTGGATCTGGGGGAGGAGGGAGTTGGGAGGAATTTGGAGTGGAGAGAGGGGAAACTGTGGTTAGGATATATTGTATGGGAAAAGAATCTATTTTACAAAAATTTATAAAAAGAAAGGGAACTAACATCATGCCTGCAACACTAAAAGCCATTTGCTGATATCTCTTCAAGTTACAAAGAGTTAAATGCTTTTGATTGAAAGACACATGCTGAGCAGTTACATGCTAAATATAGCTTTCGTTTTCA
The DNA here is from genome assembly GCF_964271855.1 of Acomys minous. Taxonomy (NCBI): domain Eukaryota; kingdom Metazoa; phylum Chordata; class Mammalia; order Rodentia; family Muridae; genus Acomys; species Acomys minous. The sequence continues at coordinate 113,257,751 of NC_140490.1, forward strand.
AAGGACTAGGCAGATAATTCAAGAATGAGTGAATTGTTCACTATAATAACCATGGAAAATGTTTGATGAATAGGCACTCATACAGAGGCTAAGCAAACACGTAAATACATGTGCAACTGGCACTTGCCATATGTTTTAGAGGGAATTTGTTATTCCCAGGGATCAGGAAGAGCTTTTTATATATGTAGGCCAGATTCAGGAGGCTCCATAACAATTACCTAGGAGAACAGAAATGATCCAGGCAGAGAAATACAACAATAGTAACCGAGTTGTAACTTGATTTCTGCCTTGTACTACAAGCGGACACTGAAGGATACAGGTTTTCAGAGTGACATGATCATTCTGGTTGCCACTAACAGAGAATCTCATGGAATTCGTTTTCTAATTCCTACATTCTGCTGTTTTCCTATAAACCCGAAGACTAAGCCAGAAATAGATGGGCTGCAATGGGAAGACTGGAAAATAATCTAAGTAAGGAATTTTAAAACTTGTGCAGGTAATTTAAAATATTTAATTAGAAAATTCTACCAGATAAAGCAATACTGCGTTTTATAAGATTTACCTATAAAAACACTTTCTATGACTTCCAAAATCAATAATATGTCAATTTATCTATTAAGGAAATTTAAATTAAGGTAGTTTCACTCATTCTCTCCCAAGCAACCTTTAGTACTTTAAAAGAGTAATAATCACTGCTGAAGGAATAAATAAAGAATAAGTGGGCTTCACAGGCATTTTACTATTTTTTAGTGTGATATCTATAGACTGTTATTTTATTGTATTATTCTGTGTAATAGCAGTTGGTCTACACATATTCAATTGTCTTTGTCCTATGTGTATATATGTATTTACACTTCTAGGTTTTCTTTGTTCTTTGTTGGCTACTTTGGAAAAGAGAAGATATTATAAATATATTACAAATGTTCATTTTCATATAGTTCTCAAAACTCATGATCCTAACTTAATTAAATAGAAAAGTAAATGAAATATTTAATAAGTTCTTTCCATCATATCTCAGGAAATCATTGGGATGTGAGATCTTAGAGTTACAAAAACATTTAAGTGGGCTAATTTTCTTTTCAAATGCATTAATATATGATTGAAGAATGTTACAGACCCATTCATCTTTTTACTACATATCAGCCTATTTATTTTCAAGATATGAGGATCTGCCCCGTGATTAATTGCACAACTTTCGGCAGCTGTGCTTATTGTTAAAGAACATCCCATCTGTAACTTGAAAAGAATTTAAAGACATTTATCAAAGTTCCCATTTGGAGTCTAGAGAAACAATAAAGTAGATATTGACTTCTCCTGAAGGAGTGGATCATGATTTATTGATTCAAAGGAAGAAGCAATATTTACCTCTTCTGAAAATAATTCTGGATGGCCAATGAAATGTAAAGTTCTATATATTAATTCTAATCAGAAACAACTTGAAATGCATCATAGGATGACATTGTTTACACAACATTTACACCATTTAGTTTAAAAATCTTTGTGCATTTAAAGACTATGAAAAGTGGAAAGGGTGCCAATAAGTTCCCATTAAAGGGAAAGCAACTATTATCATTGCTTAATTTTTCTTGTTATTTTTCCAAAAAAATTATTGTGTTTACTTATGTTTATTTTGATTTAAGTCTGATAAAAATAAAATGTATAGATTGTCTTATTTCCTCTCTTCCTTCTTTCTTCCCTCCTTCTCCTCTCTCTCTCTCTCTCTCTCTCTCTCTCTCTCTCTCTCTCTCTCTCTCCCTTCTTTCTTATCTCCCTCCTCCTATTTATACACTCTCAGAATCTACACAAGAGAGCTAATTATCCCTGATTGTGGGAAGAGGGAGTGACTACCTCAGACATGAACTCTAGTGCCCCAAATTAGATCACTTTCCCTAGGGGACGTCCGGTGGCACACAGAGGAAGGGGAAGCAGGCTGCTATCTAGAAGAGACCTGATAGGCTGTGGTCATAGGGTGGAGTAGGCCCCCTTCTGTCAGAGGTCTAGGAGAGGTGGAATAGGGTGGAAGAGGGAGGGAGGGGGGAGGGGGAAGATGCAAGGGAGAGGGTAACTATCTGGATGTAATCTGAATAAATTATAATAAGTTAAAAACAAAAAGAATCCACACAAAGATGTTTTCCAGCTGGCAAAGACCAAGATCCCCACAGGAGACCACTCCCAGATGAAACATCCTCTCAGGAGGCTGTTTTCAGATGTGGGTAAGCTAAAGGCAGTTTCACATCCCACATTTGGGATCGAACATAAACATGTTTACATAACATAACCAAAACTTCCACAGAGAGCGTAGAAGAGATGGAGAGTGACTCTGCCTTTGTTACTCCAGTGAGGATACGAGTCCCCTTGGTGAGGGGAGTCTCCATCTCTACTATACAAGAATGCTTGCAGAACAAACATATTTTTTTGAAAAGACCAAGTTCTTTTTGTATATACATATGGGTACACATGTCTGTATGTCAGCCCTTTACATATATGTGTTTACAACTATATCTTGTACAGCCTCTGTTTTCACTAAGATCCTCCTGTAAATTTTGCATATATACATCATGCTCCCATCACCAAACAAAAAAGAGATGAGGCACTTTTTTATTTTGTAGATAGGATAGAATTTCATCATGCCCTGTATGTGTTATTTGACATAAATTTTTAAATAATTGCTTAACATATCATGAAAAAACCATGTAATGAAATTACTACAGCTCTTCTATTGAATAAAAAGGTTGCGTGGTAATATTTAATAATACATGATGCTATTATAATCTATATTTTATGATGTATGCTTTTGTATTCATTGACCTTGGAATTTCAACTTAAGTAGGGACATCAAGTACAGGACTCGTGCAAATATTATTTTATAGCAGTTTGTTAATATATTAAATTTATTATGTTTGTCGTGCAATACTATAAATCAGAGAAAACTTATTTTGGCTGTCAGAAGCAACTAAAAACCCATTTGGATTTTTTTTTTAATGTTGCAAGTTTAATATTATATACATGTTACTTTCACTGGTGATCATTGTTTTGTTACTCTTCTGATTTCAGTTTGTAGGGCTATAAATAAGCGACAATAAGTTCTGTATATGTGACATCATGTGCCAGGTTCTCTGATGTGAGATGTTTGTTTTAATTTCCATGTGTCATAATGGTATCTCTCATAGCAAGTTTGAAAAAGGTTTATTTTGTAACATAGATTGAAGTGGATTTCCCTTTTGACAAAGATTAGTAATATTTCTCTTGCAATATCTGGTAGCTGAGAATGTTGTGGTAGGAACGAAAGTACTTACTGAATAAATATTTTAGGAGGATTATTACAGAATGTAGAAGTTTTTAAACTAAAAATTGAATCTAAATTTACTAAAATGACATATGCAATAAAATACATAGATTTATTTTTACCCACTTGCCCTCAGATTTGTGAGATCACATTACTAACCACTACAGTTATTATTTAATAGAAGTAGATTCAATTCTCTTGTAAGAGCTGATCATGAAGTATTTAATATTTCAGATCATATTTAAGGACTTCTACTTATGAAAAACTGAACTTTAGAACTTTATATGCACCTTCATATAGTCTAGGCAATTCTTTCATTATGTATTTGAGATTATACCTTGCTTTCCTGGATTAAATCTCCAACAAAGTAATTAAGACATAGAATTAAGGCATAAGAATTATCAGCACCGCCCATTGTCATTTACTCATATAAAGGCACAGATGGAGGCACACCACTTTTAATCTCTCTCTCTCTCTCTCTCTCTCTCTCTCTCTCTCTCTCTCTCTGATCTACTATAAACGCACATCACTAGTCATAAGACTATCATTATCAATTACTTAATGTAAAAATCCATTAGGGAATAAATGCATAAGCTCAGATGCTGTGCAGGTTTTAAAAAAAGATATTAATTGGTGATTATCATATCCATACACAAATAAATAAGTTACATGAAGATTTTTCCATGGAAAAGTGCTTTCTTATGAAAAGATTGATTGGAAAACTATTGAACTTGATGTAGACACAGAGGTACAGCAATATTTACCTTTTCAGATGAACCAATGCTTTACATCATAGTAAAGCTCTAGAATTTGCCATATTGTGTATAATACTGCACTCTAAAAATAAGAGGCATTAATGTTGCTCAGAAAACCTGAAGCTTCAATATACACTTGGGAACAATTAGGATTCTGTCACATAAGCATTAGACAAGTTCTATTTAAGCTGGCTTCCTGTATCACAGGAGGCAAAAAGGTAATTATCAAAATTGATGTAAATGGAACTTGCATTTTAGGAAATAGTTGAACCAATTATCCTCAAAGGATAGATAAGGACTGGAAAATCTTTCAGCCAATGTATTCATCTGCTCAGGACTTTATTTCCAAAAGTAAGGAAGGATCATCCCATAAATATTTATTTATTAGTTTATAAAATATTTGTGGTATAAATCATTTATAGCTGATAGAAGACCATTCTAAAGTATTAGGTCTCTCTGCTATATAAGTACATAAAACCATCTACCTACCTACCTACCTACCTACCTACCTACCTACATATTTATTAATTATAATTTATTTATTCACTTTGTACCCCTTCCCTCCTACCCTCCCTATCCACCCTCTTTTTCCTTCGTCCCTTCCCTTATCCTCAGGAAAGCCCTCCCTGTTCCCCCCTCCCCCACCCTCTGCACCTGCCCAGGCACTTAAGTCTCATTAGGATTAAGTGCATGTATCCTCTTCTACTGATGCTATAAAATGCAATACAGCTAGGGGAAAGTGATCCAAAAGCAAGCAATAGTATCCATGTCATAGCCATCTCACTCTAATTTCTAGGGACCCAAATGAAGACCAAGATGCCCATCAGTTACATATATGTAGGGGGTCCTTAGCTGCTTCTTGCTGTTTAGGCATTGGGTTCTTTGGGGCAAGTCCAATCCTCATTTCAGAATCTCTCTCTCTCTTCTTCTGTCTCATTGTATCAATAGTAAACAGGATCAGTAGAGGGAAAGCACCAGCAGCCGTCTTTCTCCGAGTCCTCAGTCTCTCTCCAGGTCTGGTTTTTAGCCCCACTGACAAAGACCACGTCCCTGCATGAGGTTGTTCAAAGCTGACAAACATCATGTGCCCTCTCAGGAGGCAACTATCAGCTATGGACAAACCGGAGCTGCCCACATATCCCACTCCTGGGATTAAAACAAAAACATGTTTACATTTAAACCAAAGCTTCCACAAGTTCCCCACTTTCCTTCCTTCCTTCCTTCTGTCCTTCTTTCTTTCTTTCTTTCTTTCTTTCTTTCTTTCTTTCTTCCTTTATTTCTTAATGGCTTTTCTTTTATTTGTTTTTTTACAACTTGTCAATAACCCCGTATTTCCAGGAATGGCTCCTTTGTTTCACTGGAGGAATGTACCATTTTTCTCAGACCATTTTGAGCTCTGAGGCTTTTAGTGGTTAGTGGGAAAGTTAAGGGTGGTGGTAATCTCTTAACTGGGGCCAGCTCCTCTGGCAGCATGGTTTGTTTAAGATTAACCTTATTTCTTGAAATGGGCTCTTTCTCTTTAACACTTTTTTACCTTGTATGGGCTTCTGCTCCTTTTGGCTTCTCAGTCCACACAGGGGCTGTGGGAACTTAACACCAAAGCTCAGGGAGCAGGGTAGGGTGGTAATTGTGGGAAATGCTAGCTCTGTTACCAGGTGTCTTACCTTACCTACTGTGCCCTTTGCTTTTCAAGCAATCCAACCTGTGCCCACAACCTGTGGGGTTAGTGTAAGAGATTTATTTGAGGTCAGATCCAGTTTGCCTTCAGTAGCATGCATTAAATCAGCAATACCAATGTTCTGTCTTCCTGCAAGCTTGCTATCTCCTGACTGACCAAAGAAAGACTGCTCATATTGTTTACTGCAGGGCCTCGGAGCTAACAGAGCCTTCCTTTTGTTTCACAGTAGCAAGAGATGACCTTGTATGTCTCTCTTGGATTGGCAATCCTTAGACAAAGTTTTCCCTCCCCACATAGGCTACCATACCCTGGAAGTCTTGGCGTACCATTACCATCAAGGCCAGCTTCTCCTGTTCTCTCCATAATAATTAGGCCTATTATTTTGAGGTCTGGAGCTTTTAACTTTACAATTTGTTTGTAAATGACCAAATTTACCAAGATTAAAGCACCAGATGTGTTGATACTGAGAACTCTAGCTATAGCTTGTTGTATAATATTGGCTTTGATGCTCCAGAGAGTCAATATTAGATGTCTCTCTATTCTGTTCGTCTAATGGGGTTCTTCGTGTTTTTGATGGTCTAGTTGCTCTCTTACATTCATTATTTGCATTTTCATATCAGTGCCATTGCCTGTCTGGTCTCAGGGTCTGGTATGGCTCTATCCTCAGCTGAATCCAGTTTCTGTAAGAATCCCAGAAAGGCTTCTGCAGGGCCTTGAAATACTTTAGTAAATGAGGTGGGTTTTTTTGTTTTTGTTTTAAATCAGGCCCCTCAACCATATCCCAAGCTCTTAAGAAGGCTGCAGCAAGACCAGGCTTGTTCAATTATTACCTCTTTAAACCCAGCTTGTTATTGTAACTCAGCATAATGCCCTTTACCAAGCAATTGATCTTTAACAATATTTATCCCCCTTGTTATAGTTTGCTGTTCTATTTTCATGGCTTCATTTCACCACCACAATAATCATTGTAACTGCTGAGCAGCTTTTAACACAGCTGACACCAGTTACTTAACATATGTTTAACAAAAGATGAATGTATTCCATATCTGGGACTAAAACAAAAACATGTTTACATATAAACCAAAACCTACACAATAAATAGTACACTGCATATTTGAATAGCACTTTTGTAGTGGCTATATAAGACCTATCTAAAGAGAAAAGCATTCCATCATTTCTTATAGGACTAATAACAGAAGGAAGGGTTATTATTATCTTTTCCTGTCTCTTGGTTCCTCTCTTTTTTATCGTATTTATAATTATTTTTATTAAAACTATCATTACAAGCCAGGGAGAAAAATAAGAAGGCATTTTGAAATGCTAAAATGAAGTTAAAAAGAATAAATAAAATGATAAAATAATCCTGCTGTACAGTATGTTTTCTTACATGAGCCTCTTAGGTGGGGAAACTATATCCACACTAATATTTGTGGAGCCAGTGAATGCAATATTATAGAGATTTTTTAACTAGTTCACAAAGAATGGTGCAGTAGTATTTAAACACCTATATGTGATTTGTTGTCTGAGATGCTTGAATTCAAGTTTGGATTTATCTGCTAATATCAGTGGGTTCTTTCACCTGTTGCCACAGAAAGATATTTGGATGAGTTTAAGTGATTTAAATTCATATAACAAAGTTTCCATTGTGCTAGAGAGTTTTAGTCCTTGTAATAAAATACTGTTGAGGTTCTCACAAATAAAAAATTATGTTTCTGTGTGTCTGTGTAGTATTTTGACCAAAGAACATATTTGGAAGAAAATAATTGCTGCTGTTATTACATACATAACACAATTTAAACATGTTTGCAGTTGTGAATATTCCTTTCCCAGTGGCGATTATTTCTTATGAGCCCTGTTATATCTTGAAGCATTATTGAACTTTTTCCTGTCTTGCAATATGGTGAGACAATCAAGAGGTAGAGAATAAATGCACACTGTCTAGCCTAGCCTTCAGTCCAGCGCATCAGAATGGGGTATACACTCTGAAATAAGCAGCTTCATCTATCTGATTCTTGCTTTCTACACCTGAAAAATGTTTCTAATAATGTGAATATTAAGTTAGTTGATAGATACATGCTCAAAACTATACGGTACAGAGTAAATACTATATGCACAGTATGTATAATAACAGTTCTTACTGTTGCCAAAATCTCCGTGAAGGATAATAGAGAAAAAAATGCTCCTCCGAGATTCTCACCCAGTCTCTAACAGGCTCTTTCTAATAAAGCTCGGCTGGAAAATGGTGAGATTGGTGGGGTTGTTTGACTGACTGGTCCATTTGCATGGTGGGTTTTCCCACTGTCACTTTCTGACTTCATCAGAACATTCTGTTCATTCTTGTTCAGGATGTGTGACCCTGGGTGTGCTGGTAACCACTAGACAGAAGAGTGGGTTTCTTGTATTCTTAACTCAGCTAATCTATTTCTGTGCCTCCTAATATGAAAACATGTTACAGGCCCATACATAAAGACCCAAATATTTCCAAGGCTTTGATTACATATATTGAAAGCAATAAATTCCAGTTGTCCTGTGTTTTCTTGTCTCTATGGCATATATTAAGAAAAACAACTCAGGAGAGTTTATTTAACTACTGATTGCTCATATTTCCAGTTTAAGTTTCATCCTAGATGATACATGAATCTCAGTCATCCTTTTATTGGCAGTTCATACTTTTTACAACCACACAGAAAAACATACAGGATTAGAAATGGCTTCAACAGCTCTACCACTCAAAAAATACTGCTATTAGCAGACAGATGTTAACTTACTTTTCCATAAGGTATAATATATTATTATTTTGTTGAATTTGAATCTTCAAGTAAAATTCAAAAGTCATAGTGTGTACCTAGCAGCCTGGTCGCTTTACTGATGCTCATTTCTTCCTTTTTTTTTTTTTTTAACTCAAGAACAATTTTAATGTTATTGTCCAGCACCTGATTAATACTTGGAAAGCTCTGGGTTTGATTCTTAGCATAAGAAGATTAATTAAGTTCTTCTGAAGCGAGGTCTTATGCCCACCAGCCTGACCCTGGGCCTCCTGCCACCATTCCTATGTACTGAGTTTAAAGGCATGAAAGGCACATGCTACTGCACTCTGTGTATGTGCTGCTGGGGGTGGAATGCAGGGATTTGTTCCTTGCATGCAAGCATTCTCCCAAGTGAGCTATAGCCCTGACCTGAAGATGCATTAATAAACGTCTAATCTAGGGCTTCACTTCATAACAGTGAATGCACATGTGAATCTTTAGTTTGTAAACGGCACAGTGTTTTTTTTTTACATGAGTATTAATATATAACTTAGGAGAAATCGTGCTGTTACTCATATACCTGTAAGCTGTGAATACATCTTTCTGAGGCATTATGTTCATTGCACATTTTTTATGAGGGTAGTCATGTTTTTTTTTCCCAATGTGTCTGTGTAATGTATTCTTAGCATGTGAGATTGCTGAGCCCAGCAGCACCTGCCCTTTTATTTTGAAAGATATAAACTTTTCCCTCATATAAACTTTTCCTTCAAATTCTCTACACTCTCGAATGATGAAAGGTTCTTATATTTATCCTTTCACGTCAACAAAGTATTTTTTCAAATATACACACTTCCTAACCTCATAGGCAAGAAAATAAAGGATGGCTTTTTAATATCTCTGTTTTATTGCTTCTTTTATTTTTTGAGATTATAACTTAATTATATTATTATTCCCCTCCCTTTCCTCCCTTCAAGCCGTCTCATATACTTCTCCTTGCTCTCTTTTGAATTCATAGCTACTTCTTTTGTTGCTGTTGTTAAATGCATAGATGTATATAGCTACATATTCCTAACTATAATCAATTTGCTTAGTTTGTATAATGTTACTTGTATGTAGGTTTCAGAGCTAACTATTTGCTGTTAAATAATCGATGTGCTCTGTCTTGAGGAGAACGCGTTTTCTTACGTTCGGCATTCCCGCGTTGTCCATTCTCTGTGAAGGACTGGGGCATCTTGAGCCTTCACTTGTCCACAATAGCGTGCCTCCTGCGGCTGTCTTTGTTCAGCTCCTGTCCAGGCAGTCAAGTGGGTGAAACTTTACGCATGCGGATGGGAGAGTTTGGAGAGAGGAAAAGAAATGGAGAGATGACATAATGATATATTATAATCTCAAAATAAAAGAAATTAAAAAATACATTAAGCCGACTTGAAATTCCAACTTGGCATGGAGAGGGTCTCTGGAGGCTCCACTCTCACCTGGCACGTTAATGGTGCTGAAGGATGCTGGAGGAGAGAGCCGGTGTCATTTTTCTAGGGGTGTGGCTCCTGGTAAGATCCCGTACTCCACTGGACAACCCATACCTGTGTGCAGGAGTCGTTAGCCAACCCAGAGCAAACTCCATCCTTTTGTGAGATTTTTATTTCATGTCGTCTCTGTGTCTCTTTGTTTGTTTTTAAATATTTTGTCTTAATTGGATTTTTGTTTGCTCTTTTGATTATTATTTTAATTTTGAGGGATTTGGGTGAGGAGGATCAGGGAGAAGTTGGGGGAGGAGAAACAGGATATAAATCATCTAAAAAGGTTAAATAAAATAAAACAAACAGAAATTATGTAATTATGGACAACAATAGTAAGAACAAGTGTGTATGAAGTGGAAAAGAGGCTTTTGTAATATAACAACAGATACAAGAATCAGTAACAGGGATAAAGTTAGACATTCTAAAATATATCGTAAAATTCACTCCTGCAATATCATAGGAAAAAATTAAGGAAAGGAGAGAATTTAGATTGATAGTCTGTAAATGAATTGTGCCAGTGTACAATAAGTAAATCCAAGGAGGCTAAACTTTATTTGTAATGAGGAGTTTAATAAAAATCAAGAATAAAAACATTTTTTCCTTGATAAATAGTTCTCAAATTTCAATTATGGAAAATACAGTTCAGAGGCAATAGTCAATAGTGAATTTCTTTTAGAATGTTTAATATTTTTATTCAAGATAATATTGTAAGTTAGCTTCTAATACAGTAAAAATATTATTTCTTTTAATCCTATTTTCTATGCAAGGTGGACAAAAAATTTTTATGGCCAATATCTGTGCATATAGACTTGCTATGGCTTTCAAAGTTCTGCAGTGATTGGACAATATTATTAATAACTATTGATAGTCATTTGATGGTACTTATATATAATTTCTTTAAGATACTAATATGGAAAAATTAGGAAATTATGTTTGCCTAGTTTGTCTCCATCTTTTATTATGTCTGAAATAATTACTGCCTATGTTGTTTAGTGCTATACCAAACACTCAATTATCATAAGTAAAGAATTATAGAGAAAATATTTATAAAATTTATCCTGTAAACAAGTTTTGTTAAGGGTTTTATTTTTTTTCCTTAATAATCATGTTTGAAAATAGTTCCTTCCACTTTGTACTTATTAATAAGGGCCTAGCAACATTTATTGTAATCACAGCCCATCCCACACATTAAAGCTTCTTCTAGCTTCAGTTGTCAGTTGTGGTGTTCCTAACCATTCTTTCTCCTTGTCAGTTTTTCTGACAACATCTCATGTTAGTATTCTTGCCCCCCTAAAAGTAAACACTTCTACCTTGTTTTATTAGAAACACAGAATATTGTGATACAGTTGAAACCAAATCAAATTCAGCTGTGATCCTGACTGTTAGCTGTGTCAGAGTCATTGTCAGCTCCCTGTCTTCCGCAGTATTTAAAAGACTCTAGCTGACAACGTCTTTAGAGCGCTTGCTTAGGATGGAAGGGCCCTTTACTTAGTAAGCAAAGCTTTACTACAGAATTGGATGCCTACCTCATTGAGTTCTCCAAATGGTCCCCTTTAATTATCTCATAAGTGTCCTGGAGTGGGGGATGTACATTTTAGCTGGAGAATTTGCATCCCACTGACAACTCAGCACAAAAACATCATTCCCTAAGGGTGTTTCCAAGCCTTCTCTTTTACAATACTGACATATGTATGAAATGGCAGAAAAATAAATTGCATATTTCTTAACATATCTGTCATGGGTCATCTAGCACTCCCACCTGCTGATCTACTTGACACCTGTATTCTTCTTGTCCTTTGTATATAGCTCCAGAACTCTGAGGAGAGGTTGGTCTAGTGTCCTGTTGCTTTTAATTCAATGGAACAAGTCAATTTGTACTATCTATGACAGAAGAAAGCCCTAATAAGCTTAAGTAACTGTAGGAGTATAATTTTACCTTATTATTAGAGGCATGGAAATATAAGATAATGATTTCTCAAGACAGTGGAATATGAGAAAGAAAGAGTCTGATACCTTAAACTCTATTTTTTTTTTTTAAAGAAGAGATGGGTCAGTTCTTAAAGCTATGTACTTACTCTCTTCCAGGGAGAACCCATTTCCTACACCCATGTGTGGTACGTCACGCACACCTATAACTTGAGCTCTGATGGGATATCTGATGACTTCTCTGGACTCTATAGGCTCTTGTATAAACACACACACACACACACACACACTCAAAAATAAGTAAAATTAAAATGTTTAAAATAAAAACAAACCAATCTCTAAACTGAGTACAAACTTAAAAGTTCTTACAAATAAATTTCTAAACGTAACATGTTAAAGAACTCTCAGAAAGGTTATTATAGTCTCTTTAGGGTAGGATGTGCTGCTTTAGATGATAGATTCATGGGATTATAATTTTACTGATGCACTTCAGGTAAATGAAGGTGAGAAATAGCCAAGCTAAGGGTCAGGTTCTTATTGAATATTAGCACTGAGGAAATCTCACGAAGTCTGATGCCTTCACAGCCAATAGAACAAGAGGTTGTTGCATCAAGATCTACAGAAACCTTCCAATCACACTTGCATTTTTGTAGCCTATGTTAAGATGCATTCCAAGAGTATTGTTGAGTCTACCTGGTTATCTCTGTCAATGCAAATCAATGTAAATCATTGATTCAACAAATATACTTTATCTTTTATTATGTGTCAAGTCTGTGTATTTGGAGAACGTCAAATAGAAAAATTAGAGAGGTCAAGTAGAGATAACAATAAGTGCAATAAAACATTATTTTTCTGGGAGGATGAAATGTTCTCAGGACCATATTGTCATTGAGTGGCAGGAGTAAGTAGGCTGAGATGTTCCTGTGAGCATGCTTGAAAGTGGGATAATTAGTCTCTTGAAAGTGGTGAGTGTCCAAAGTCTTTTGGGACAGAAGACACAATTCACCACCAGACTTCACCAAAGCATGAATATTCAGTGTGCCAGAGAGGAAGCAGGCAGACACCTCAGACAATGATCCATTTCCCCCTTTATATGTGTAGTGATTGTTCCAGTTTAAAAAATATATTTTGTTGTGTTATAAGAACATTTTTCATATTTCCATGTTATGTCAATGATTACTCTCAACTGCTTGTAGATAAAGAGTTAATGAGGTTAAACAGTACAGTGGCAGTCATTCATATAAAGTGTCCATGAGTGCCAGGATGAAGCCCCCAAACTGCTAGGTAACAGCCTTGCTCATGCCATATTCTCCAGTTTGGGTTCTGATAAACTGTTTAGAGAATGTTCGAGAGGGTTTTCAAAAGTCCCAGATGGACTGTTTCACAGAAGTCAGCTAGTGGGTACTCTATGCTTAACCTGCACCTTGTTCCTTAGGACAGTGATGACATGAAAAGCAATCACTCCTGGGAATATTAGTGTCTCTGTCTGTTAAGGGTATGAGTGTGAGGCATGCTCTCCATCCCATGTGGAAGAAGTGCACTGAAAGTAACTTCTGGGTTCCTTTGTGTTGCTAGAGGATCCACATACGCATTGATGACTTCAACATCACACTGTAAAACATTTTTTACTTAAGAACAATGATTTGTCCTGTATTGATAATACTACTAATAAAGTCTATTAAATAATGAAGTACATTATTTAGTCTATTTTTAGATGCAGATGGTGAAAGAGACTAATATTTTATCTCCTTTATTGACTGGTATGTAATAATTGTGAAATAGAAACAATCACTAGTTAACTGAATCAAGGACAATTTCGCATTTACTCACAGGTAACTTTGGATAAATGAAAATTATTTTGTTATGTCCACAGCATGGAGACTAAAGCTGTTTTTTGTTTGTTTGTTTCAGCATAATATTCTGAGGATAAAAGCTTTATGTGAATTAAAAATAAAAATTAAGAAAATATTATATTTCATTGAAATTCATTTTTCTCTTGTTGAATTATGAAATGTCTACAGTAAAAATGGTTACTCAAATACTTCTCCTAACATGATAAATTATTTTGTCTTGAAAAAGGTGTGTACACTTGATGAAAAGTTGATGTAAAGTTTCATTTATCCTAGCCATGTGACTTATCACTACCTTTGATTCTAATATATCTTGCAATAAGACGGAAAGTATTTTCCATTTAGGAATTATCATTAACATCTGGATCCTTGCCAATGATTTTACTCTACCATTCTCAGGAAATTTTTAAAACTGAGTTATTTAACCAATTTTTTTTTACAGGTTGAAAATTTTGTTACCTGAACAGCAGAGTTATGACATATATACATATATCAGGCAGTGAGTAAGGTGCAACCAAGGGCAAAGCCTCTTTGGGGCAAGATAGTGCTGTAATGTGAAAGAAGGAGACATTTATCAAACATTATCATAGAATCCTATTAATCTAATTGTTGTGGGATTAAAGTACCATGAACTTGTTTTTGTATTTCATCTCTGGTGAAATTTGCAGCATTCATATTAATCATTTTAGATGCATAATACTCTCACTTTTTCATAGGTCCTCGTCAGGACAGTATATAATTGCAATCATATTTTTGAACCTAGTTCATTTCCTAGCCCTTCACACTTATGACAGAGCAATATGTTAAAATGCAAGAGGAAGAGATCAATTCTGTACATATTTATGTAGGATGGATGTTTCTATTGTGATAACATCTTCAGTTAAGTTCTAGTCACCTATGCATCTCACCTGTAGTTTTATAACACCACCAGTTGCAACCTGAAGTCATGCTGAACGCCTCAGTTAACAGGCAGAGCTAGATGATCCTTTTTATCCTCAGATACAATTCTAGCAACAGCTTATAAAATATTGGCAAAGGATAACCTCTTAGTACAGCTCTACATTTAAAATGAGAACATTACTAAGTCATTAAATAACACTATTAAATATTGCATTAGCTATACAGGCGGCACTGTTAGTTTGAAATACTGGTTTAATATACTTATAAAAAGTAACACGCTGCTCATCTCTATCCTCCCTATGGTATTTATATTATCTTTACCTGGGAGCCAGTTACAGCCTCTCTACATATACAAAATTATAGGAAGGATGACCTAAAATTTGAATTTAACAGATGCCATGGGATCCATTGGTTTTATTCTTAAAGAAAAAAAAAAACCCAAAAACTAAATAAGCAGGCGAAATCCTTCCAGAATTAGAAGACTAGGGTACCTCCTAAAGGTTGACAATTAGTTACACTGGTTGTCCTTTTCACATGATTTTCTCCATATTGTATCAAGTTTCTTTCTAATTGTGGCTTGCAACCCTTGGAGGACGCCATTCTTATTCTTGCTTGGATCCAGAGAGAATTGTAACAATAATCAAACAACCTGCTTTATTTATCATAGAAGTTTGTAACCAAACATAGCTTAGATGGATTCCTATGTTGGGTAGAAGGCTTTAGCTTTCCTTTGGGTTCGAAATTAAGAACATCAGCAATGAGTAATTGTCTTCCAACTCTGTCTTTAGGCTGATTCCTACGTGCTCAAAATAACTTTTTTTCATACCAAGGGAATGGAGAAGCTTTAAGACGCCTTTTATATATGTGCAGTAGAGAAGTGGATGAGTATTCCTGAGGCCAGGAGAGGGAGAGTGTATACAATGGGCCGCACACTCTGTTATAACCAAACTCTATTTCTCAGAGTCCAAGTAATGGTACAAACCGGCCATGAGGTGAAACTTCAAAAGTGTGAGCTAAAATTGACCTTTACTAATATAACTTGTGCTGGATGGTTTGATGTAGCTATGGAAATCTGACTAGCATATAGATTATAAAACTCCATGATAATTCTTAGAGTTCCCTTCAAATTTCTGTGTTCACTTAATGATTAGTCTTACAAAAGAGTGTTCTCGCTCAGTTTGGGCTGGAAAGAAAATATGATTTCTAATATGTTAGCTACAAAAATTAATTTCTGTGTAATCATCATTCAAGGTTCAAATTTATTTTTCATTAACCACTTTAAACTTACTACTCAGTATCATTTTCTAAAAATCATGTTTCTGCAGAGAATACTAATGAAGATCTGAATCTAACCACTCTACAGTTAGATGATCTAC
This sequence comes from Acomys minous, assembly GCF_964271855.1. Classification (NCBI taxonomy): domain Eukaryota; kingdom Metazoa; phylum Chordata; class Mammalia; order Rodentia; family Muridae; genus Acomys; species Acomys minous. The sequence continues at coordinate 113,273,786 of NC_140490.1, forward strand.
TCGATCTTGGAATATTTATATGATATTAAGTGTATTAAGTGTGTGCCTCTTTTTTCTGAACGTGAAATTGTTGCTATTCTGTGAGTCATTTCAACCAGAAGTCTTTAATCTTTTAAAAATTCATTTGATCTTTTCATCACTTTTACTAAATGTTCTCACCACTGTGTTAGAAAATTTCCTCATGTTTTTTATTTTTCCTTCTTCTTCTTCTTCTTCTTCTTCTTCTTCTTCTTCTTCTTCTTCTTCTTCTTCTTCTTCGTCTTCTTCCTCCTCCTCCTCCTCCTCCTCCTCCTCCCCCTCCCTCTCCCCCTCCTCTTTTTCCTCCTCGTCCTTCTTCTGGAACTGTTTTTGTTGATTTTTTGTTTTTGTTATGTCTTTTGTTGTTGTTTATCTGTTTTTGGTTTTCCTTTTAATTTTCACAACAGGATTTTTCTGTGTAACAGCTTTGGCTGTCCTGGAACTTGCTATGTAGAATGTGTTGGCCTCAAACTCAGAGCTCTGTTTGTGTCTACCTCTAAAGTGCTGGAATTAGAGTACAGCACCACTCCCCAGCTGTAACTCTTATTATGTGTACATTCCATACACTCATATGCTATTTTTTTCCATTTTAGGACTTTTTAAATCATTGTTTTTATTTTATCTGCCATTCACCCTTTTCTTTTGCCATCTTGGTAAACTGATTATAGATTTCTTCAAATTTCCTTCTGTTTTGTTATATCTCTTTGTTCTTTTTTCAATCTAGATATGCAAAACTCATATTTAACATCAATGTTTAATGCTTCTTTTCCTATCTTAGTTTATGAATGTCCATGCTTGTCATTTTGTTAATTTTTACTAGTCAATATTAAATGAATCTATCCTTTGGTTTCAAATATCTTGCATTACATAATACTATATATAAAGCAGGATACTTTTTAATTTAAAAATTAAGGATTGCTTATCATCTAAAAATTCCACTCCTGGGGGCATGCTTGAAAATACAAAAATTAAATGAAAAATAAGTTATATTTGTTTTTATGTTCATTATGAGCCTTTGATAAAACAGTCTAGCTATCCATTAAAGAAAGAGTAAAAACCTTTTGGTATGTATATATGAACATATATATGTTCCTGTATATATGTATTGTAAAATAAATACAACTGAGAGAATGGTATTTCAGAAGAAGAAAAACTGTCATTTCAACAGTGGGGGTAAATTTGAAAACCATTACTTGAAATAAAAACAAAGTAAGTCAATCATAAAAAGCCAAGTATTGCATCAGCTCACATATATAGAGGTAGTGAAACCACTGACTTTGTAAATACAGAAATTAAAGCAGTGGCTACTAGGGTGGAAAAGGGTGGAAGGTTCAGGAAATTTTAGAACTTTGGAGTGACAATTTTGTTGAAGAATGTGCCAGAAAGTCTTTGCTCAGCTTGCCATTGCTAAAGGGTTTTGGCACCATCTCTGATAGCAATCTCTAGACCACTGTGGTGACACGTTGTCCTAGATTAATATGACGTCAAACAAGAGAATGATTTCAGTCTTCCTTCGTGTGTGTCCTCACTTAGCTCTTCTACCACACTCCCTCAACGTGTGACTTTCCCTCTGTGGTTTGACACTGTTTTCTTCCCCATTCAGTATACTGTGGGGTCTCAGCGGCAGATACTGCCTTCCTATCTTAAATTTCTACATTGTATAACAAAACATCAAAGAGCAGATTAAGGTGCACAAAATCTAATTTGTGTATAGTATAAAAATATACATGAATTTATTATTATTCTACCAGGATGAATACTCATTTAAGCATTCTCACTGTTCTTTTTTTTTTTAAACTTGGGTAGTATCCACCAAGAAATATGATTTTACACATATTTATTACAAAGATTAAGAAATCTGGGAAATTAGAGCAGTATTTTTAATATAAATTTTTCTTTTTTTAATGCATATTTTATTAATTTATTCATATTACATCTCAACTGTTATACCAGACCTTGTATCCTTCCATTCCTCCCTCTCTCCCATTGCCTCTTACTCCCCTCCCCTATGACTGTGAATGAGGGGGACCTCTTCCCCCTGTATATGCTCATAGGATATAACTATGGCACCAGCCAAGGACAATACGTACAGTAAACTTCGAACCTCTACCCAGATCTAGCCAATGGGCAGGACATTCTCCACCGTTGAGTGGAGAGTGGGGTCTGATTTTCACAGGAACTCTGGTGCCCCATATTTGACCACACCCCCTGGATGGGGAGGCCTGGTGGCACTCAAAGGCAGGATAGCAGGCTACCAAGATGGGATTTAATATAATTTTAAAATTATAAAATAGTCATAAGGAACCTGGGCATGATGGTGCATGCCTTTAATCCCAGCATTCAAGGAGGCAAGGGCAGGTGGGTCTCTGTGAGCTCAAGGCCAACCTGGTCTACAAAATGAGTCCAGCACTGCCAAATCTACACAGAGAAACCTTGTCTCTAAAAGCCAATACTTCTCAAACTATTGCACAAAATAGAAACAGAAGTAACATTTCCAAATTCATTCAATGAGATCAAGGTGACCTTGATACCTAAACCACACAAAAACTCAACAAAGAAAGAGAATTTCAGACTGATACCTTATGAACATTGATGCAAAAATACTGAATAAAATACTTGCAAACTGAATGCAAGAATACATCAAAACATCATCCACCACAATCAAATAGGCTTCATCCCAGAGTTGCTGGGATGGTTCAACATATGAAAACCCATCAATGTAATCCACCATATAAACAAAGTAAAAGAAAAAATGCAAAAAAAAAAAAAAAGCATGATCATCTCCTCAGATGTCAAAAGCCTTTGGCACAATTCAACACGCCTTTGTGATAAAAGTCTTGGAGCAATCAGGGAAACAAGGTCTGTACCTAAACACAGTGAAGGCAACATACAGCAATCCGATAGCCAATATCAAATTAAATGGAGGGAAACTCCTAGAAATTCCACTGAAGTTATGGACCATGGATGGGATAAATGTGCTTAGGAGCTCTGCACATACATTACGGTTGTGCCGCTGGGTGTTTATGCTGGACTCCTAAAGCGGGAGCTGTCTCTGACTACACTGCATGCTTTGGATCGCTTTCCCCTAGTTGAGCTGCTTTGTCTAGCTTCAGGAGGAGATATACCCAGTCATACTACAACTTGATGTGCCAAGGTTGGTTGATACCCATAGGAGGCCTCACATTTTTTGAAAAGAAGATGAGGAGAGGGAGGTGGGAAAGAGGAGCTGAGAGGAGGGCCTGGGAAGAGGGGGGAAGCTGCAACCAGAATATAAAGTAAATAATAATTTATTTAATTAATAATTAAAAAGCCAAGATAAAATAGTGGGTCCCTATGCATGATAAGCACTAACAGGAAGGAATAAAGACATAGAAAACATATCCTTCTACAGCTTTCTCTTTCTCACGCCTTCCTTCATGCTTTCCTTTTTTCCTTCAATTCACCTTTCTTTTCTCCTTTTCTCTCTTAAATCTTTTGTACAAAAGACAAAACTTTGATGAATTGATGCTGTTGAAATTCTGATGATGAAAAGTGGAATCACTCCAAGGAATGGAGTCTAAGAAGGTCTATTTCTCCTGCTCCCATTAACCACTTTTCTCTCCTATCTAGAGTAGGTAGGTAGGTTGGAAAGGATCTATAAGCATTAAAGAACCCCAAATAACATACGTTTGAAAAAATTTATATGATCCTTTCATAGAGGTGGCACATTGAATATCCTGCATATGAGATATTTACAATATGATTATTAGGAGTAGCAAAATTACAGTTTATAAAGTAGCAACAAAAATAATTTTATGGTTGGGGGTTACTACAACATTACAGAACTGTATAAAAGGATCACAGAGTTAGAAAGGTTGAAAACCACTGGCTTAGATCCTCAAAGACTTGCTATACGTGCACTGAACGTCAACTTGTGCCTCTGGCTAGTATAGATTCCCTCATTTTCACCTCTGTACTGGGGCTGAGTGCACTTTCATATGAGCTGCCTGCACACTGTTCACTGCAGCTCTAAGCTGATCTTCTGTCTCAGCGCATAGGGAGACATCAGCAAAAATCACTACAACCAAATACGGACTATGAAGGGTTTAAAAGTATTGGGAATAAAAGGAAAGGAACTTGATCTAGACGGCTGTACAGCAGATAAGGGAACCAGTATATTGAACTCATTCTTTGGGGGTACTGACATGAAATCCATTTTAAAATAGTGAAAGGACTGGAAAGAGAGAGAGAGGGCGGGGGGGGGGGGGAGAGAGAGAGAGAGAGAGAGAGAGAGAGAGAGAGAGAGAGAGAGAGAGAGAGAGAGAGTGTGTTTCTCAAAGAACGGTTCTTTAACCTTTAAATACATTATTTGAGATGATCATTAAACTCAGTATTTGTCCTTACGAGTCTTTGGCTCTATAAGGAAGTCATGGATGTTCAATGAATAGATTTGACTCTTGCCATAAGATGCTTACGCACAATAGAAGGCCAGGTGTTCTTATGACTCAAGGCAATTGTAGAAGATCATGACTCAGCAAAGCAGACAAACCCAAAACTAGTACTTCCACTGTTTTCCATTATACTTTGGATATTTGCAGGTCTAAATTAGGAGTATACATTTTGTTTAGGAACAACAGCCTCTAAACCAGTGATTCTCAAGCTGTGGGTTTGCAACCTCTGGGGTCTCCCAAGACTTTCTTAAAATACAGATATTTGACTTATAGTTTTCACACCAGAAAATTACAGTTATGAAGCAGCAATGAAAATAATTTTATGGTTGAGGGTCACCACAACGTGCGGCACTGTATTAAAGGGTCACAGCATAAGGAAGGTTGAGAACCGCTGCAAACGTTTTCAACTACCATGGCCTACAGAAACTAAATATTGTTTCAGGCACTAGAAATTCTACTGGGTGAGATTATCCAAATGCTGTAATAATCTATAGGCAAATCTTCTGGATATAGTCATATTGACAGGAGTGATGGAAATGTTGTTATTTGAATGAATTAATTTTTAGTGAATTCCATATATACACCTTGGAGATAAAAATAGCTAAATTGAATGATAGCTAGTCTTAGAGTTTTAGGCCATGAACACAAAATATTTTGATTAAAATTTCAAAAATTAAAGTTTGTATATCCTGGGTATTTTCAGTCTTTAATAAGTGGGAAATAATTTTGCATATTTTCAGTTCATTCTGCTTATAATGAGAGTGATTTAGATTATTTACTCTGTATAACATTGGGATTTCTCACGAACCTGTCAGGTTGGTGTAAGACAGTTTTGACTCTTTATGGAGTTTGCTTCTGAAAGGTTTAATATTTCCAGCTAGAGCCGACACAAGCTTTAAAATATGAGGCTGAGTTTGGAAAATCTTAATAGATCCTGATGAAAAAGGATTACACCAATCTGTGGAAAACACACTCTCCTCTGCTCCAGTTATAGCTAGAATTTTGCTAATGGAGGCTGTGAGTGTCCCTGTGGGACAAAGCTGTGAGAGTGAAAACACCATTACTGTAGGGAAGCTGTTTAGATTTTAATCCCTAGAGGTTTTGATTGTGTATATTGTGTTGCGAAAGCAGGCATGCTTAGGGAGGGGGAAAGAAAAGCTGACTTCCAAGTAGGGATCAGTGAACCACACAGATGCCTTACTCCCACCAGACACACACATATACAAATGTCATACTTCTCTCCTTTCTTTTTGTCTCTCTTTCTCATACACACACACACACACACACACACACACACACACACACACACACATGCAGTGTATACAGTAGATATGTTGACTGACTCTTCAATACTGCAGATGCTGTTATCTGATGTTATCAGTTTATAGAGAGCATTTCCTGGAATTGCACTCAACCTTTCCAAGTCTCCTTTTCTTGTTGGATGTATCCCATATGCACGGGTTATTGTGTGCTGAGATTCAGTGATCTCTCCTGACCTTTTAAATCAGAAATCTCTGTGCAGGATGCTCACAGAACCAGAGTTCTTGGGAAAACACAGCAAACTTTGGCCTCAACTGCATCAGCAGGTCCATTTTCCGTCTGCTCTACTTTTTGTCTTCTCTCACTTTCTGGGGACATGCCTGAGAGAGCAAGTCCTTGCAAATTCCTGCCTCTGACTACCATATTCTCTTCATAATATACTGAGGGAGAATCAAATCTACAGCACAAAGTGAAGATTTTCCATTAAGTCTGCTACTTCTGCAATTAGGAGTTTAGGGCTTCCTTCTGAAGCAAAAATAATATTCTTCAGTCTTTATTCAGTTCTGTAGTACAGAGAGATTTATAACTGTATCCAATAGACAGTGAGATCGACTTTCTCTTAGGATGAAATAACGATGAATTCCTTAAAATCTTTTAAATATTTTAAAAATACATTTTATGATTTGCCTAACTTTGTAATTTTTTTATATCTTAAAGTTATACTAAAACTCCTGTGCATGGGCAGGAGGGCTTACATTCTATGAAGTTCAGTGGCTATAAGGAAAATCAAATAACCACATAGTGGTACTACGTAAGGTGTGTGGTCTTTACTTGTGTAGTCACATCCTGGGGTGACATGTTGGGAAACTACATCTTGAGATTGGTTCTTGCTCTGACGAAAAGTAATTTAGATAACTTTCTCTTCTCACAGGAATATTCTTGAAATTTCTAAGCTTGTATTCAAGCCACCTACCCAGATTCGAGTGCTTTCCATGTCCTCTTTTATACTCCTTATCTTTCTTTGAGGTGTTCTCTGGCTCTGACCTACTTAGTGGAGTTTTTGCATTACTTGTGAAGACTACACTCAGGGACTTGACCAGACTCAGACTGAAACCTGCTTACCAAGTTTCAAGTAGCCCCAGGATAGTTTATATATCTGACTTCTTCCCCAATCGTTGTCACAGACCATTACCTCCGGTTCCCGATTCTGTATATATGATACGTTCTTGTTTTTAATTCAGATGGTGATGAGTTTTTACATTCATACATTATTTTCAAATCTTTCCTTCCTTCCTTCCTTCCTTCCTTCCTTCCTTCCTTCCTTCCTTCCTTCCTTCCTTTTTTCTTCCCTCCAATCTAGAGGTAGAGAGATACATAAAGAATTATTTAAAAATAATTTCTAGTAGAGATGCTCACCGGAAACGGAAACACAGAGAAGTACGACAGGACACTTCTGGAGAAATGATCCTTGAGCAATGAGTCTCTCTGCTGCATATTGCACTATATTTACTATTAGTTTTAGTTCGGCCTATAACACATGAAGCCAGCTGCCCACATCTCATTTGCAAATTCACTGGTCAGTTTCTGGAATGTGAACTGGGGGGTTGGGGGGCAATTACTGATGATTGGTACTGATAATTTTGATATTGATATTAATAATATTGATAATTTACTTGAGGAAAGGGGATAAGTGTGGATTGTTATTTGACTGACACTGAAGCATTATCATAGGGCTGGTAAAGAGGGCCACTGAGGGCAATAACAGTGTCACTACATCATCAGTATCCATTATCCAACCACCTGTTTTCTTTACAGATAATTATTGAATGTAAAGGTTATAAATTTTGGGGAGTAAATCAAGGTGATCTTCAACTAATGTGTGTTATGCAGTGGGCAATATAAATGAAATGACATTTGAAACTCAGAAAATCAAATTCTGTGATAGAAATATGAACTAGAAACTCAATGCACTTAGAATTCTTTTTTTAAATTAATAGGGCTATGAACATATTATTCCCACATGAAATAATTAGAAGACCTAAAGACCAAAGGCAGCTTTCAGGTGCTGAGAAACAAGGTATATGAATGGCATAAGAGGCTTCACTAACGGTTACTTTTGACAAGAGAAGAACCTTGACAAAGAGACTTTGCTTCAGCTCGGTTTTCTACTAAATGTCTATGAGTATAGTACCTAGTACATGGTGTAGGGCAGTGATGAACGAGCTTAGACCTAAAAATGTATCCCAGGACTAGAGAGCCTTAGCAGTTAAAAGTTGATATGATTAGACTCTTTCTCTACTCATTCAGCTTGAAAAAAATTTAATAATTCTTTTTCTATCAGACACTAAAGACTCTTAGGTATAATAGAAGCACACTGAGTGGTATTAATAGTGATCTTTAGTTTTTTTTTTTTCCAGCCAAGTTAGGTTTTATTTTTTTCTCTTTAAAGAAGGAGGAATAATTAAGTTAATTGGGAAATCATAGTAGAGAATTGCGCAACTACTACTTGGAACCTAAAGCAATTTGTAATTCTTGGTAGCCAACAGTTTGGGGCAGCTAAGCACGGGGGTGCTTATTGTAATCCTAGTGCTTGGGAGAAAGAGAGTGAAAGATCTGGTACTCAGAACCCACCTACACTACAGAGAAAATTTGCAGCCTTCTGGGTGGAATCTAAAATTACAGAGATGGCTTATGTGATGGTGAAAATATTTACATACCTACTTTTTAGACTAGCTAATGGCTACAGAGAAGGTTCTACTTAAAAAGTACACAACTATGGAAATGCAAATACGATTTCAAGTAGACAGTCACCAAAATAAATAAAACAGTAAATTGGGAGTGGAAGTCTAATATAAAGGAAAAGTTCAGCAAGGAAATCAAAACACTAAACCAAGAAAAAAATACACAAAATGACAGAAACAGTCATATACAATGAAATCCCACAGTGACAGATAAGCCCATGTGAAAGATCAAATTTCTAGATTGGAGAACAAAAATTTAAAAAACACTCAAACATTAATAAGAGAAAAAAATGAATGTAACTAATGTTTAAAAAACAATTGGATATATTAAATAGTGTAACCCTGAGAACTCACAGAGTTCTGTGAAGGAGCTGAGATCAAGTCTCAAGGAACAGACAGAATATTTCATGAAATTGCAGAAGACTTTGCAAATCTGAGAATGGACTGGACATCTACACATATGAGACATTTAGAATCTAAAATAGACATTACCAGAAAAGAAACCCCTTGAAGGCATCTTAGTTATGATCCCCCCCAAAAAATTCAAAGACAAGAAATAATACTAAAAACAGTGTAATAAAACTAATGACTTGTTACAACAGCAAGTATATCAAAATACCCTCAGACCTTTCTTATTAACAACGTTAAAAGCTGGAATAATGGAGACTGATAATGCTTCCAGTTCTGAATTGAGTGACTGTGAGCAAAGAAAGGTAAGCCCAGCAAATTTATCTTTTAAGGTTGATGGAAAAATAAGGATATTCCAAGATAAAAGTAGATTAAGGTAATTCAGTGGCAAGTAAGCTGTCGCTGTAGAAAATTGTTGCAGGAATGGCACAAAGGAGGACCGAGAAGGACAACTTCCCCTGTGAGAACAATCCATTAAGGGACCAGTTCTTCCTCGGCAGAGGACACAGATTCTGAGCCCACGTGGTGAACGACAACCATCTATACCTTTGTTGTAGGGGATATGATGTCCTCTTCTGCCTTCCATGAAAACTGTACGCACTCGGTGTACATATAGAAATGTAGGCAAAACTCTCCTACAAGTAAAAAATAATTAAATGCTTTTTTCAAAGGAGGTATAGCAATTGTATACATGTATGTACCAATTATTGGATATATATATAATGTATATATATATATGTATGTGTGTGTGTGTGATACAATATATGAAGAGGAATATAAATAAACGTGTACACACACAGGTATTGGCATAGTAACAGTGGAGGACTTTGAAACCCTACACTCACATTTTTATAGGGCGCCCAACTAGAAATAGCAGAGGTGATTTACAGCCAAGTAGATCAGTTGGATTTAACAGAAATATCCAAGATATTCCAAATAACAGATGGAGAACACACATTATTCTCAAAGATACCTGAAACTTTCTCAAAAACTGATCATATTATAGTCCAAGTTGAAGTCAGAAGAAATATTAAACTACAGAAGATACAACAATTACTTTGAGGTCACTTGATTTTTAGCAAAGGTACAAAAGCCTGTATGGGAGAACCGGACAGCACAGTCGACAAATTGTACCACCAAAGCTGGATATCCATATACAGAACCATGCAATTAGATTCAAATATTCCGTTCCATATAGAAATTAAGTCCGGGCGTGGTGGCGCACGCCTTTAATCCCAGCACTCGGGAGGCAGAGGCAGGTGGATCTCTGTGAGTTCGAGGCCAGCCTGGTCTACAAAGCAAGTCCAGGGCAGCCAAGGCTACACAGAGAAACCCTGTCTCAAAAAACCAAAACAAAACAAAACAAAACAAAAACAAAAACAAAAACAAACAAACAAACAAACAAAAAACCTCAAAATGGAGCAAAAACCTTGATTATAACTGGAGAGCTGGCTCAGCAGTTAAGAGTATTGGCTTTTCTTCCGACAGACCGGGTTTAAGTGTCATCCACTTCGTTACGGCTGTGTTTAGTTCCAGTTCTAGGCAATCAATGGCCTCGTCTTGGTTCCTTTGGCAATGCATGCACATGTTGCATAGACATGTACACAGGGAAAACACCCATACATATAAAACTTTAAATCTTAAAATGCCGAAACTACAAGAGAAAAACCTGAAGTAACATAAAGATAGTCAAGAGAGGGTTTGTGGGTGAGGCCAAAACAAAACAAAGCACAAAACCAAAAAAATCAAAAAGCCACATGAGACATAAAAATAAGATGAGGAAGGGAATTACAGGGTGAGATCAGGCCTAATAGGTGGATAGGGGAGAAGAGATGAAAAAATAATCTGTTTAAACATACTTTGTCCTTAAAGGCCACATGATATCTAAGAGTTTGCATGTTATTTAAAAAAAAAAACCATATATATGTATCACCGTGTGATGTAGTCCTTGCCTTTGTGTGAGCCCATTAGCCCTGTCCAAGCCTTTGGTGACTCATACATCAGCAATTGCAATTCTGGCACTCATCAAATTCTTCCACTCTTAGGGTTTTTCCCCATTCTCCTGGAGCCATTCAGTCTCCCACAGGCCATTTCTCATGATAACTTTCACTTAACACCTCAGTAGAGCAAACCCCTCACGTGGGTCGATTTTTGCCATATTTAGAAAAACCAGGAGCTTCTGCCTACTTACATAATCCTTGATCACATGACAACCCTCCGACTGGAACCGGACAGTGTACTGTGAGAACAGATTCTGATTCTGGGTTTGCTCAGTGTTTTATTCATGGTATTATGTGAATACCCAACCCATTAGGAACCCAGAATGTACATTTGTTTATTTTAAAATGTGAGCATTTGGGATAAATACATATTTTCTTAAAATATTATCCTTTTACTTGCTATGTCATGTTTGTGTCCACTAGAACACAATTTTTAAGAAAACATATCTTTCTCTTCTTGTGCCTCTACTTTAGTTTCATTTTTGTGCATATTGGATTTCCCTCAGGCGAAATATTCCTGACTGTCTCCTTTGACAACAAATGTCTGTACCACATATTAGTTCATAGTATTTTGAATCTTAAACGCATGATATAATGTTTATATGTCGCTCCGTGGATGGAATTGCTCTCAACTTAGGGAAGAATACTGATAACTTTCCTTTGATAGCGGAAGTTAATTTTTCTTGCTGCAATTTATTTGCTCTGGAAATATCAGAAAATTCGCTGTTCAGAGGTTTCTTAATCTCTTGCCATTTAAAATGACAGTTGATGGGGTAGAAATGGTGGCACAAGGCAATGTCATTTATTTCCACAAGGCTTATGTAATGGACGGAGTGCAGACAGCAGATAAAGCTGAATAGTTGTGCCTGGGATAGAGGCTATTTTAATTGCAAATTCACCAGCAGGGAAATTCCTGTCACTGCCTTAGAGGAGAGAAAATAGATCACATCCTTCTTATTTCTGAAGGCATGGTTATTTTGTCAGAGGATCGAGGTGGACATAGCTGAGCCCCAGTCCACGGCTTCCCATCACTTCACGTGTCTTAGCTAACTCATTAGCTGTAATATATCTTCCCGAGGAAAGTAAGATTTGCCACTCATGACATCTTTGCTGGATCAGACACCCAGACTGCAACACTAGGAGGTGATTTGCACAAAGTAAAACACGCAGTCAGTATTACCAGTTTAAACATAAAACCCGTCTTTGTCCGGTGATTTGCTTTCATTGTTATGCTTGCTTAAAGGTATTAATTGTGGGTCTTGTTTTGTCAGATTACCGTACTCCGAAAGTTTCAAATTCTCCTCCAAGTAATTAATTCATATTGACATGTTGAAACTTCATAACAGGATGTCAGATATTGTAATAATTGTTCGGGAAGATACTGAGGTATTGCAACTGCCTGGAGTTCTTTATGATTACTGGTGAGGATTGCACTCCAGGCACCTTCACACAGTTTGTGCCTTCACTATTTTTTATCTGTACATTTTTTATCTGAAATACTTGAGAAGTGTGCCTTCTTATGCTTAATAGAAATCATTTTACCTTATATATCCTCAAATTCATCTTTGCTGCAGCTTACATGCAAACACATTTTTCCCAACTCAAGAAGAAGAAGAAGAAGAAGAAGAAGAAGAAGAAGAAGAAGAAGAAGAAGAAGAAGAAGAAGAAAAAGAGGAAGAAAGAAAGTGCCATCCAGTAGAATATGGCTTTCTTTTCTCACCGTTTTAGTATGCAAACTAGGGAAAATTTGAAGGCTGGCTCCCTTGCTACATGCTTTTCTGGCAAAGCATGCTTCTGCCTCTCACCCCATTAAATCCGAGAGAACTGTATGCAGTAGAAGTGAGTCAAAATGAGGTCGCTGAAGGTGAGACAGGTTATCTGGACGGGCTTATTCTAGAAGCCAGTCACAATGCCACAGGGAAACTCGGTCACTGGAGTGGAATGTGGGCAGATGTGTTTGCAATAGGCATCACTATCAGTATGGCCTCAGCCAACACTCAGGGTCAACAACTAGGCATGCCAGAGGATGCTCCACTGGAAGATTCAGGTCTGAACACTGTCATCTTTCCAGTATGTGCCTGACACAAGATCAGAAGGGATCCACTCTTTCTTAATGCTGTCTAAAGCCTGACCCTTTATTTCTGGAATGTAATCCATCCATTTATTTATGGCACTATGTTTGGGATTCATTTTCTATTCAGCAATAAATAACTGAGGTAGTAAGTAACATAGGTTTTTTGCCTTTGGTCTCTTAAACCTAGTAAGCCAGTTTTAGATCAGTTGCTTTATTTGAATCACTCATTATATTTTATTTTATTTTATTAATTTATTCATATTACATCTCAATGGTTATCCCCCTCTTGTATCCTCCCATTCCTCCCTCCATCCCATTTTCTCCTTACTCCCCTCCCCTATGACTGTGACTGAGGGGGATTTCCTCCCCCTGTATATGCTCATAGGGTATCAAGTCTCTTCTTGGTAGCCTGCTATCCTTCCTCTGAGTGCCACCAGGTCTCCCCATCCAGGGGACGTGGTCCAATATGAGTCACCAGAGTATGTGTCAAAGTCAGACCCCACTCTCCACCCAGCTGTGGAGAATGTCCTGTCCATTGGCTAGATCTGGGTAGGGGTTTGAAAAACAACTCTGAGATTCCATCTTACACCCATCAGAACGGCTAAGATCAAAAATTCAAGTGACACCACATGCTGGCAAGGATATGGGGAGAGAGGAACACTCCTTCATTGCTGGTGGGAATGCAAACTAGTACAACCACTTTGGAAATCTATCTAGTGCTATCTCAGAAAACTGGGAATAGGGCTTCCTCAAGACCCAGCTATTCCACTCCTTGGAATATACCCAGAAGATGCTCCAGCACACAGCAAGAAAATTTGCTCAACCATGTTCATAGCAGCCTTATTCATAATAGCCAGAACATGGAAACAGCCTAAGTGTCCCTCAATAGAAGAATGGATAAAGAAACTGTGGTACTCATTATATTTTAATCTTAGGGACATTTTGAAATAATTTTACCTTAAAGTAATTTGATTATTAAATTTATAGTAAGAATTTTTATTTTAATTTTCATTATGGCTTTTTTTTGTTTTTAATGCTTTTAACTGCTCAAATATTTTTAATATATTTTTCATTCTTACATGCTCTGTGCATCATTTTCATTCCCAGATCCTGAACTGTAAGCATCAGGAGGACACAAACATTTTTTTGGAACTGCTTGCTTAGCCATGTGGATACAATTAAAGACAGAAGACTTAACAATATGGTTGATATTCCTATCAATTTTGAGTGTGAAGTAGCTTCGAGGTCATTGGCAAGTTTAACTATTTTTCCTTTAAATGTCGTTATAAGAAGCTGTACTTCATTGACACTCTTCAACAATAGATGGTATTTACCAGTGGTTATTCTTGGGGAGTGGTATGGAAGAATCAAAAGGAATTCTTTGAATTATTTTCAAAGTAAACTAAAAATCATGATAGGAGAGTACTTGCATATGTGTGCCTGCACACACATTAATATGTGGTTTTGTGAGTTCACGTGACACAGACGTGTGTGTGTGTGTGTGTGTGTGTGTGTGTGTGTGTGTATGTGTGTGTAGTTTGACACTCTATTCACTACAGAAGAGTATCTTAATCTTATCATTTTCATGGCCTAAAAATATTGAAAGAATTCAAGATTATAGTATCTAAGTTTAGTGCAACTTGCTAGATTTTATTTGAGCATGTTAAGTATTTGATTAAAGATACATGAACATTTTATTTTGATACATAAAACAGTGATTGCCCTCGAAGGACTTATGTCTTCTAGTGTGTTGACAATTTTATGTGATATATACTTTAATCTTTGAAACAGATCCACCTTTTTAAAACTGTGAGAATTTTTTTAAATGACATATATATTTCAGTCACTGCAATAAGGTTTTTTTTTCCTTTCAGATAATCACTACAAAACAGTAGCTGCTGTATCATAAATCAATAGCCAGCAAGAGAAAGCAGAATTGTATATGAGAGGCCTAAATAGTAAAGACCAGGTAAACCAAAACCAAAACCAAAAACTTCCACTACTTTCTTTTGCCAGATAGGTCTCTAAGTAGGTTAGGTCAATAGCATAATTGCCCAAATAACGAACAATGGACAGTTGGTATGTTTTAAAGAAGTAGAATACAGTCTCTATTCCAAGCAATTCTGATGTATGGACAATGAGGAGCCAGTGATTAGGATAAGCATGGATAATTCAACAGGCACTGAGGGTGTGAAAACATCTCAGTATACATGCATATAGCTGACCAAATCAAAACTCACCCATCTATTTTGCTGAGAGGATGATGGGATTAAGCTGTATGGGGATTTTTCTTTTGATATTATTATTTACCTAGTTTTTCTGGAATACAATAATGTAAGTTGTTATTTGGCAAAAAGTTATTATTAGGTACTTATTAGAAGGATGGAATAAATACCATTTCAGTAAAATTTTAGATACTGTTGCAGTTTTCCCTATGAAAAATTTAAATAAGCACAATGGAGATTATCAGTATTTAGTGTGTGACAAGTGAGAAACAGATTGAGACAGGTTCCAGTGTTCGTGCTTTGCGTCCTCAAAGGTGTGACAGTTTATCAGTCACTTAGTCTTTTATTCTGCTTTTCACTGAAAAAAAAAAATCCTTGTTACATGAATGAGCCATTCTTCATGATGTTGACCTATGAAAGTGGAAACCACAAAAATAGTAATGAGACTTTCTTCCAGCAAGGAAAGGTGTATACAGATCAAACCTCTATGGTTCTTAGAAAAGTGATGAAAGATTTTTGTATTATTTTGTTTCTAAGACCCTGTTTTAATTGTACATAGACTGTATGTGTTTTCTCCCATTAGGCGACACTCTATTGATTCTTACCAGCAATCTTAACTTGTGTCCTATCTTTCATGCTGGATGGTTATTTATTTATTTTTTTTTTTGAGAAAGCGATTCATTGAAATTTTCAGAAATAAAAAGTTTTAACTATTTAATTAATAAGAGTGTGACTTACCACATTGTATAAGCTAGGCTTAATGAGGAATTAAGCTTGGCTTGATGCGTTTCTTCCACTTGGACCTTAGATAGTTCACTCTGTGAATTTTTCCTTAATGATTTTATCCTTAATGATTTACCACTCATTATAATAATATGCACAAAAGCATGCTGACATTATTTTGACAGTTCTATCACAGATATGTTAATGTACTAACTTAGAATATGACCTATTTTTCTTTTATATAATAGTTCATTATTGTTTTGCTGTTGGTGGTGTCATTTCTTCTTGGCTGATTTACAACAGAGACACAGATTTCATCAATTATCCATTAAGGAAAAGCTCTGGGTCTATAAGCACAGGGTTAGACAAGGCTAGGTATGACACTGTTAGTAAAATTCTCTGTAGAATCTTCTTTATTGTTTTTACAAAGTCCTGAGTTTTTATTCATTGCAAATTTGCCATTTCCCTCCATCACAAACTTGGAGTTTGTGTAGAAGCTGTGTTCATCTGCTGAAGACAAGGATATATTGCATAACTCACTTACAATATCAATATTAGCCTGAATATAAATATACATATGATTGCCAATTAGTACTTGATGTACTAAGATGATTTTGCTTTTGTAATTAGTATTTTGGCAATAATCTATCTTCATCCCATCATAAGCTGACCCCTGACGTATGGCATAACAATGAGCAAGGCTTGGGTCCCAGTTGTTATGGTTAACATAACCTCCTCATTGTCACAGTCTCTCTGGTACTTGGCTTCAAAGTGGTGTAATGCTTATTTCCTGCCACTCTCAAGATTTAATAAGGAAATGTATATTAGATGCTTACTATAGATCCTGGAATAAAGTTAGCTCTCAATAAATATTAATTTTCTGTTAGCCCTTCACTTTCCAAAAGCTGAGTTACACGGACACATTATAGGCAACATAATTAATAGCTAGTGTTGCTAGCATCTTAAAGTGTTAGCTCCGGGAACATCCTCCACTCTATAAATGCCAGAGGATAACAACAGCATCTTTAACGCAAATGTGCTCAAATAACTTGTGACAGCTATCTTACCACTCAGCAATAGATTATAATAATAGTAATTTCCCTCTGAAATTGGAAACCTTTTCATAAAAGAACAGTTCTTTTATCTTTAACTGAATAAATCATAGTGTATATTGTGCTCTCGACTTGGAAAATAAAGACATTCTTTGGTAGAAGTTGAAATTTATGATGTTGCTGCTTGTGGCACTGGAAGGCATGCTACTTGAAAGAAATGTGGCTGTGTGGTCTCAGCAGGTCTGACTACTGCTTTCCGCATGAAGAAGAGTGATGGCACTCATGAGAAATGTCTGTGACATTTGCTTGTTGACATGCGTGACCTGAGCTGCTGTCTAGTAGGTTAATAGTGCTTTCTTTTCGCTACTCTCTCAGTTTCCACATATTGTGCTGATATTTCAAGTAGCTACCCAAAGGTTCTGAAAGTTCAAGAAACTCTCCAGGGAGAAAAATGCACCCCGAATTAAATACTTAAAGACTTTTAGTGACGATGGGGATTTGGGGGACAGGAAGAACAGTGGGCGATCGGAGAAACTTTTACAAGGTGAAGGAGGCCCCTAGACTTCAACTTGAAAATGTTTCAGTTTCATGTTATTTCTAGTTCCCATTTCCTGGTTTGCTTGAGAATATTATTTGCCTGAAAACATGGCCATGAATGTGTACTTGTTTAGTAATAGTATCATTCCTATCTTAGATAGTATATGTGTTTCTCATATACCTGCTGCATGGCTGTTTATACAACTGTTGTTATTTAAATGTGTCCTTAACTTAACATGATTCCATAACAGATACACTTAATGCTACTTGTGAACAACAAATATTGTGAATTGCTTTTATTGAATTTTATTTCATAAAATTTAAATAGCCGTTTAAACAAGCTTTCTTAATTTAGTTTTCTTTTTACCCTTAGTACAGACTTCTTGAGCATTTGATGAATTTGATGTATTACAATCAAGACATCGGTTAGATAAAAACTAGCACAAAACTAAGAGAAACTGTAGTCAGGATATAAGATATGAGAAAATAAATAAATAAGAATATATCAAAAGAAAAAACCTGGGACCCTGAAAAATAAAATTTATGTGACTGAGGTTGACCTTATGGTTGACATTCCTCAACCTTCCAGAGTTTATTCAGGCTTCCAGTGTTTTTTTTTTTTTTGTGTGTGTGTGTGTGTGTGTGCTTTTCTTTTTTGTTTTTGTTTGTTTGTTTACTTATTTTTTGTTTTCCCTTGACAAGAACTTCACTGCACAGACACATAATGCTGGGGATTATTATCCGATGCCCAATAGCAAAGTTTGCTTCTAATGAGTTGCCTTTTACTTGACTCATAGACCAACAGCTCCTGTTACAGGCCTGCCTAAGGCAAGCATGGTGCCACATACATATAATTAAGTATAGAAAAAGCTAACTGATGATACAGTGAATCTGGTAATGAAGCAAAGAAATCACACACCAAGAATATAAGTAGAAGATTTACTTGGATGTTATAAAAAGATCCAGAAGGCTCCCCTAAGTTAAAATTATTTAAATGAATGTCATTTATTTTTATTTTTAAAAACTTTAAAAATTCTTTTTAGTTTTATTTTATCTGTGTGCTTGTATTTCAGGCATACAAGACTGTGTACAACACGGGTGCCCAGTGTTTAAGGGATAGGGAATGAAGAATAAGACATAAAGTCCCCTAGAACTGGAGACCCAGATTAGCCACTATGAAGTGGTAGAACGCAAATTTTGGCCCTTTGGAGGAACAGCCAGTGCTGGTAACTGTTAGACAGCCTCTCCAACCCCATTTTTTCTTTTCATTCTTTAAAAAAAACTCTTAGTATGATATTACAAGAATCATTTACTTTGATTAAAAAAGAATTCCACATTTAGTAATTAGAGAGTTGAGCTTGGATATGTATCAGTACTTAAAGACCTCTTAAGTGATAAAAACTTACAGAGTACAAACAAATTTATCTGTGTATTTGGATACTATATATATATATATATATATATATATATATATATATATATATAGTCTGTTTGTTTGTTTTTTGAGACAGGGTCTCTCTGTGTAGGCTTGACTGTTTTGGACTCACTTTGTAGACCAGGCTGGCCTTGAACTCACAGCGATCTGCCTGCCTCTGCCTCCCATGTGCTTGGATTAAAGGTGTGCCACCACTGCCTAGCTTAATTTTATATATTTTAAATCATATGTATATGTATGGGTGGTGTTTGTGCACACATGAGTGCAGGGTTACTCAAAGTCCAGGTGAGAGCATTTCATCCCCTGATGATGGAGTTACTGGTAGTTTGCAGCCACACTACTTTGGTTATTGTAACTATACGACGTTTCTTAAATCTAATCTATAATATTCAAGTGAAGACAGCTCTTATGGACATCTGATGCTGGTCCAAATCAGGAGTCCACAAGTTCAGACTCCAGGAGAGAGTGTTATATCCTCTGGTGGTGGAGTTAAAGGTAGTTGGGAATCAGTCTTCTTGGGTGCTGGTGATTACACTCAAGTTCTCTGTAGGAGAAGTATATCCTTTATCTGCATAGACATTTCTTCAAACTACATTAATTTCCCTTCAGTAAAAAATTTCAAGTAGGACAGAAATAGAGCATTGTGTTTTGAAGGGACTCAGGAGACCAAAGCATTACATAAGCATAAACTCATACAACTATGGACACTTTATTGGAACATAGGATGTAAAGCAATGAGGACCTCTTGGAGAAGAAAACTACTGACCTAGGATGAGGATGGTGGCCCATGATGAAGGAAATGGAGATTACTGAATACTGTTTGTGTCATAAAGGGCAGAAACTAAAGGGGCTGGCAAAGAGATTAGAAGAAAAGTTGCCTTCATGTGACCATGTAAAAGAAAAAGGATCAGAGAAAAGATGGCTCCTTTCCAAAGATATATGAGGGAGGGAGGGAGATTGGTGGGGCAGGGAGAGAGAGAGAGAGAGAGAGAGAGAGAGAGAGAGAGAGAGAGAGAGAGAGAGAGAGAGAGAGAGAGAGAATATGAATGCAATTATGGCTCTTCCAAACATTCTTAGCTAGTTAACAACTGAACTCAAAGCTAGGAGCAAGACAAAAAAGTGGAAGATCCAAAAGTACACTGTTAAAATTGTCTGTGACATCAACAAAGATGAAAACAAGGAAGAGAATTTAATCCAGGACATTTAGGACAAAGTTGGCAAGATAAAGGAAAAAAAATCAGAAAACTGGATAAGAAAATCAGCAATATGGATGAAAGGTCAGAACAGAGAAGAAACATTCATTTAGGAAATCGAATTTTAGAAAAAATGCCAGTAATTTCAAGAATGAAGAAAACAACCAGAATGGTAAGATAGACAATGGACTACAAGAAGGAGGAGAAGGAGGAGGAAGAGGAGGAGGAGGAAGAAGAGGAGGAGAAGAAGAGGAGGAAGAGGAAGAGGAGGAAGAAGAAGAAGGAGGAGGAGGAGGAGGAAAGGGAGAGGGAGAGAGGGAAAGAAAGAAAGAGAGAGAGAGAAAGAAAGAAAATTAGGGCTAGAAGAGAAAGTCAAGGAAACTCTACATTCAACTATCAATAGAGGCAAATAAGGGGACAAACAGCAGTAAGTGCAAAAATGAACTAGAAAATACCTTTACAACTGTTTTTCATGTATAAATATATTCTATTTTCTCTTTCTAATTTTAGGAAACAAACTGTATGAAAACAAAGAAATACTCATCTAGAGGCATGACTGAGAAGTGATGAGGTGATTTCCACTACCTACCATCTAGAATTACAGGGTGGGTGGCGGCTAAGATATTTTGTTTATTAATTTGATACTTACAAAAATTTATCCTTAGGAATGAAAGCAAGTGAGCATGAATTGTTACAACTAGCGGTGAAGTTGTTGTGCCCTATGAAGTCTTGTTAAATTTTGCTAATAAGGGATTGGACTCACTCATGGAATTGTGTTCTTTTCTGTACTCACATCAAGATAATGAGGACTGTAACAGTGTCTGAGGACCCTTTGTGTGGCCAACATTATGTATTCAGAGTTTCTCCCCCACGCTTGTGTTAAAGGATTGTGTCCCAGGACTAACTAAGCCATTGCAACCTGAGGAGATGACCCGAAGTGAGGCTAAGTTAACTGCATTAGCATGAGTGGCTGCAGTGAGGGGGCCTGCGCTCATCTCCTAACCAGCAGCTGTGCAATACCTGGCCAGTGGTCACTGTAGAGATGGGTTTCTCACCCTAAAGGCAAAACCAGGTGTCTGTGGTAGTGCCCTGCATTCTCCTTGAGATGACTCTGTGGCTACCAAGATGCTGAAAACTCCTCATGCCCACTCTGTGTTGCTTCAGTGAGGTGGCATTTTTTCTCTGGGCTGCATTCAGCTGCAGACAAAACATGCAGTGGATCAGTGCCAATGGGCCATTCTTTTGTGTTCTTTTTAAAAATATCTCAGTTGTTATCCTATCCCTTGAATCCTCCCATTCCTTCCTCCCTCCCATTTTCCCCTTACTCCCCTCCCCTATGACTATGACTAAGGGGGTCCTCCTCCCCCTGTATATGCTCATAGGGTATCAAGTCTCTTCTTGGTAGCCTGCTATCCTTCCTCTGAGTTCCACCAGGCCTCCCCATCCAGGGGACGTGGTCAAATATGGGGCACCAGAGTTCGTGTGAAAGTCAGACCCCACACTCTCCACTCAGCTGTGGAGAATGTTCTGTCCATTGGCTAGATCTGGGTATGGGTTCAAAGTTTACTGCACGTATTGTCCTTGGCTGGTGCCGTAGCTTGAGCAGAACCCCTGGGCCCAGATCTGCCCATCATAATGTTCTTCTTGTAGATTCTTAAGGGCATCTCAACTGAGAAACTTTTCCTTAAGATTTCTCATTAGTGCGGCAAAGAATTGCTTAGACTGTTTGCAGCAGTCTGAGGTCCTTTCTGATCAGCTGTCATTTCCTTCTTTCAATGCATATGTGCTGTGGCCTGAAGACTCACTGCACTTACTTTTGCTCATTCACCTTCCATTGCAAGTTCTCTCAAATCCATGCCCATGTCCATTCCTTGGGTGGTTCAAGGTGATACAAAGGTCATCAGTCTACCCAATGTGATACTTAGTTTATTCCAATTGTGTATTTACCAGAGCATATTACAATGTATTTGTTTAACATGTTTCCCTTGTAGACTGTTATTCTTTAGTAAAATAAAAAAGGGTCTGTGTCACAGTAAGATATATATTCAGTAGGCAACATGCTTGCTAAATATGATTTTTATTAATTTTATGTGCTTATATTAAGTTTAATATGTTATATATGAAATGCAGAATTATCACTTAGATTTATAATTATCTTACTTCTTAAAGATTTTGTCATTAATTTAAATGTGAATGGGTGTTTGGCCTGTATGGGAGTCTATGTGCCATGGATATGCAGTGACCATGGAATTTAGAAGAATGGATCGGATTTTCTGGAAATGTAGTTGCAGAGACTTATTACCTGTCTGGTGGGTGCTAGGACTCAAACACGGGTCTTCTGCAAGAGCAGGCAATGCTTTTAACTCTGGACTATCTCTCCAGCTATAGCATTATAATTATTAATAGATAATTTTCTATAACCAGTAGTAGGCTGTGAATTACTTAGGGATAAAGACATCTTCACCCCTCTTTCAGTTCTCTGAATATGGATCTACAGTCTAGCAACAAAATAAATGTTAATTATCGATTTGTCTTTATTTCAAATGCTAATATCTCAGAAAAACAGATGTAGTGCAGTAGTTAATTGGATGCCAAGCAACCAGTGGGTTTTAACCTAATTATGTTGTTCCCCCTGTATCTTAAGACAAAAAATCCACAAAGAGGCAATTATCACTGATTGACTGGAATAAAAATAAAAGTATAATGATGGGTCACAGAATATGTTCAATGGCTAATGGATACTCTAGAAGACTACTTAAGATAAAGGAAATCATTGTGTGTTTATTTATTTCATTTCACATATCTATACTAAGACTCCTTCAAATGCTAACCACTAGATTAGATGACATATTAATTTATTTTAATACATTTATTCCATAATTCATACTCCTTAATATGCCATATATAATGCATTGGCACTTCTTTATAATTACTTACTTACAATCATTGTTATTTAATTTTTGATATTTTGTAGATACTAAAAATATATCAATTTATCTATGACCACTACTCTTTCCCCTGCCATTTCTACAGATTTTTCTTTTTATACTGAAAACATAAGATCAAAAAAGCAACTAGAACAAACCAAACCAAAAGCATCAAAAGATACTTCATTTGCATAAAATCATAACAGATACCAATAGATTATTTTTTAATAAAATACTTTATTGTTCTTAGTGTCATGATTAAATTCTTCACCTTCTTTGATCTTAACTTTCTATCATCTGTCACTGACAAATTATGGTTGGAACAGTCAATACTATAATAAACCCATATTCTTCCAAAGATCAAAAAAAAAAAAAAAAAAGGCTCTCAGTATCATACTCAACTGGAGATTAAAACCCCCTGCTGTAGAATCCCTGACAAAGCAGCATGTGACCTCTGAAGTAAGAGCAGGCGAGCTCCAGTGCGGGGAGGAAACACCAACATGAAGCAAGCACTCAATAGGCAAAATAAATCAAGCTAAACAAAATGCTAAATATTTAATTAGAGCAAGCAGTTTTGGAGCAGAGCTCAAACATCATTGCTGTGAAATCAATCTAGCCCTTGTCAGTCACCTATTTTTAACAAGAAGATAGCAGCAAGCCCTTTTGGAGTAAGGCACGTTTCTTTGATGATGAAGACTAGTAACAGTAGGAGTGTCCAGTCAACAGGTCCCATCCAGACGCTGCCTTTTCATTACCTTGACTGTAAAGTTTCTCCCTTTTGCCTCTCCTCATTAATTCAGCTTGAGTTCAATACACCTCTCTGTTGGGAAAAATTTATTCCATTTCTAACCTGTCTACTTGCCTACAGATTTTTCCTTATCTAATACATTTTCAATGATTTCACACAAGCCGAATTTATAAATTTGATAATGTTACTTCTTTCCCACATATATAGTGCTATTGGGCTTAGGGGTAAAATAAGATTGTATTTCCTCACTGTGATATTCAAAGGCTTCATGATTCACTTTAAGCCTACAGGTTTTTAAAAAATCTTTATCTCAACTCATATACTTCAACATCTTGACATGATGTGCTTCGTGTTTCCCTAAAGATTTTCATTTATTCCTTCTTGTCTTGTGTTATTCTGTTCCATATTCCCAATGTGCTTTTTTTTTTTTTTTGGTGGTAATTGAATTGTATATCCCTTATTCTTCATGTGAAGCTGGTGTGAGTAACTGTACCAAAATTTCATGCACTTTAGTTGCAATTACTGGTGAAATTCTCAAGTGATTCTGATTGAACCCAATTGGATTATTTAACACCTGTGATAGAATAAAACATGAAAATAAACATGCTTTGAATTTTCTTGAATTGAAGAGGGGCCTTTGTTCCTCACTATGTGTGGTTTGTCCCATTTGAACACAGGAATTTTGAATGCATAGCTTTACTTTTAGTGAATTACAGACTGACTTAGGTCCATTAGAGTGGTCAAGTCATCCTGAGACAAAGGCTAAGTGGGGATGAAATTGCCTGGATTAGATCTAGTAGAGTCCATGGCTAGACAGGGCCAATGAGATTTCTGAAGACCTTTGAACAACACAATTTCTTATCCGGAAGAAGATGTTGACACAAACATAGCATGAAATAAGTAGAGATATAAGCATATTAGGAATGATAGAGGCACGGATAGTGGAAGTTCGTATACCCAGAAAGGAAGTCCTCCTTGAGAATCTTAGAATCAGACAGAGTAGGGGATGGAATCCAAAACTGAGATTTATAGTCAGGAGTGATGGTTGGTAAAACGCATGTCTGTGAATGAGCAGACCTAATGCGTTCTCTCTATAAATCTGATAGGTTCAGTCAGGAACAAATGCTTGATCTGCATCTGTTTTGTGTTCCCTGGGGCTTCGTGTCTTCTGAAATCTGTTGATATTTTTTTTAAAGAAAGTCATGATGAATTCTGATGATTCATGCAGAAGAAAAACAGTGAAAGTAAAAAGCGTGTTTGAAATAATAGTTTCCTTCTTTTCTTCCTACCACAAAAATTATTTTAAAAAACTGAAATATTAGTGTGATATTTGAATGCTTTAATGACCTTATAAAGATAATGATTTTTACTAAGTTAAAATTATATTTTAAGGAGTAACTTCTGACAACATGAATTTAATGCCTTTTTTGAGACAATAAGTACTTCCAGAGGTAAGACAGCCTTTTCTTGATAAGTAGCACCAGAGATTGTTTGAGTTAATGACTCTTTTTCTGTGATATATTATATCAAACATTTATAATTTAATGTAGGACAGGTTTGCTAAACTATGGTCTACCTAACAAATCCAGTTCACTGTTGTCATGGCATTTATTGGAACACAGCTGTGTTAATTTATTTGCTTACTATGTATGCATGTTTTATTGGACAATGACAGAGTTAGGTGGTGGAGTAGTGACCATGCGGCCTTCAGAAATTTAATTACTTCCTATCGAGCTTTGTAAACCTCTGGTCTAAACCATCAGTCTCCCTTGTGGTAAATCACTTTATATGGTTTCCTTAACGCACTTCATTTTATTTTCCTTGTATCTTCATTCTCCAGCACCACCCATAATTCATTGACAGAAGTTTCACCATGAGCAGGTAACAGAGTCTTTGGCCTTTCATCAGTTATTGTTGGTTATATCAGATGTCATTCGTCATTCATCCAGAGTGGTTGATTGTATAAAGGGAAGTCTTAAGAGCCATTATGAAGTTGAAATACCTATCCTAAGCTGGAAAGGATTTTTGGTGAATAATGGATAATCTAGGGTTCTTTGCAGAGAATGGCTTCAGAAATTTCATGAATTGTCTGAAAATAGATGCGAACAACTCTAATAATCTTGTGTTATTTCTTATCCAATTTATGACTATAGCTGACAACCAAAAGTCTCATCTTTTGTGGAATCTTCTGTTGAAGATTTTTTTTGCTCTTTTGTTGATGAAGATGAGAACATTGTCTAGATCACCACAATGATATGGAAACTAAAAATAATAAGACAAGAAAAGTAATTTCATATGTCATAAATGGAAAAAACAAATTAACATGCCAGAGTGAATGGGAGAAAGTTCACAAGGTCTTTCTCCTAGAAGAAGAGTTACCATCAGTCAAAGGCTTCTGAGATAGGGAATTAGTTGTCTCAAAATATGAACCCCAAATAGGTTTTCCAATCCCATGTTGTCAGCCCTAAACCCATGTGCATATGAGTGTGTGTGTGTGTGTGTGTGTGTGTGTGTGTGTGTGTGACCATAATAATTATGGAATAAGAGTTCATGGAGTTGAGAGTAAATGGTGTAAGATACAGGATGTGTTGGAGCAGGTACAGAGAGAGCAGAAGTTACGTAAACAGAGTATTCCTGTATCAAATTAAAAACAAAAATAAAATATAGGAGCAATACCATGTGACACATTTTATATTATCTAAATTTTAATTTTGAACTATTCTGAACTGTAGACATTTATGGGTGCTCTAACAGGTGATGTAGTGGTTCTCCAGTTCCATGAGGTGACATCAACTCACCACGGTGACTGGGACAAGGCTGTTCATACTTTACATGACCTTGGGGAAATAGAAGGACCCAGAGGGTCCTAGAAACCTACAAGAAGAGCAGAGTGATAGGTGGATCAGGGCCCAGGGGGTTCTGCTCAACCTATTGCACTAACCAAGGACTATACAAGTAGTAAACATCGAACCCCTACTCTGATCTAGCCAGTGGACAGGACATTCTCCACAGTTATGTGGAGAGCGGGGACTATCTCTGACATGAACTCTGGTGCCCCCTATTGGACCACCTCCCCTTGGTGGGGGAGGCCTGATGGTAGCTTTATTTTTCATTTAATTTATTCCATAAGTGTTTATGTAAAGGGAAATTCAAAAGCATTTCTTAAACTTTGCTTCAGATCTAATATCCATTGACTTACAAAAAGACAATCTCAAATGAATTTGAATCTCTGTTCTTCTAAAGGTCCCAAAGTTCAAGTATGCAACTGAATCTAAATGAAAATCCCTCATCTTTCTTGAACTAGAAGCTTGACCTTGAAGTTTTTCAGGGAATGATAACCCTGAAGTTTCTGATATTTAAATTTTAGGACTATAATAAATATATTATATGTATTATGCAGATAATAATTTTCCTTTCCTTTCCTTTTTAATTAAGCAAGAAAGGTTGTAGAAACATATAACATGTTAATATTTTATATTTTTTACTTTCTCTTATAAATAGAATTGAATCTTATTTAGATATAGAAATGAAAGAGGTAAAATAATGATGTTCTTAAATTTCTCCTCAATGAATATAAAAATTACTTTAAAAATACATTATTATAATAATGAACTAAATGTATTTGAGTGCATAGTTCTCATGGGATGTGCAGGGTGATTATTATTAATAATAAATGAAAGGGACATGTGAATAAAATGTATTCAATTCCACATTCACTTATTAATGTTTCTTAATATTGCACATTTACTAATGAATGCTAAGTAGCTATGTAATTAGAGCAAATATGAGTGAGTCTATTCTATGTATCATTAGAATATCATCAGGCATTATGTTATGTTGCTGTAAATGGATTTATATCTCACTTTTTTAGAAGACCACCTTATGAACATATTTTACAATTAAAGCAAGTTTCTCAGTTCCCAACTTCTAACACTAGTGATCTCTGAAGAGTTTCTTGTAATATAATAAATAATGAGCCACTATTGCAATAAAAGCCAGCCTCAAGCAGTTTTCTCAAGTCTGCCTCTTACTGGCATGGTGACATAGTATAAGCCATTTAATATCCCAAGATGTAGAATGCGAATTTACTCCCTAGTGTTACTCTACTGCAGAGTTAGGAGAATTAATTAGACAATGAATCTGAAGGCTCCCAGGCGCAGGAGAGACACAACTGCAATGCATTATTTGCCCGTGAAAGGAAGCAATGAGAAAGTCTCTTTCCCTACTAATCAAAATTATTCCTACCGAGAGAGTGAGTGTTAGCAAGTAAATTAAGACCATTTTTGATAGAGTTTCTAGACTCACATATCCTAGGGCGGCAAGCAGGAAGAACAAACACGTCTCTCAGACAATTTAAATATATTTCACCCATTAAGAAAATGGGACCACCTCACAGGCATAGTGGAAAAGATTTCATAAAGTCATTAAAGCACAAACTTTGAAGTAGTTGGGGCAGACTGAAATGAACGACACATGTGCTTTGAAAAGAAAGCAAAGAAAGCAGTGGTAATTCAAGGAAAATCTTTTTTTTTTTTTTTGTCATCTATATCCACTGCTGTTAGAGTGTTGTAATGAGAGATCATACTATATGGTGTGAGGCACAAAGCCTATGTTTTAGGATTCATGATAAATGTGGATGACTGTGTGTTTTCCTGTGAATTTAGGCATCCCAAGGTATAAGTGGACTAACTGTAACATCTCTTACAGCGTCTCTCTAATTTAAGTCAATATCCTCATAGATTGTGACCTCATATTGCTCATTTTTTGTCCTTAAAATTATTATTATTTATTGTAGAGAGTTCTCCATCATATGTATGATTTTTTTTCCTTTTAGCTTCAATAATTTCTTGCATTTTATTGTCTAAGCCAATAGAAATGGAAAGCTACTGTGTCTATGGTCAAGGGATGACATACTAACCATTGCTACATCTTCCTGTTTGAAAACCACTGATGATGATGATGCTTAGAATTTGTTTTAAGGATGGCCTCTCACTCAGACTTGAGCTGAATTTAAATAGGCAACATTGTGGTCAATACGTTACCTGGTAGAATCAGAATCAGTCAACAATCTTTTCCTCCTGCCTGGTCTGGGTTCACTTATGAGTATTTTTTGTTTGTTTGTTTGAGACAGGGTTTCTCTGTGTAGCTTTGGCTGTCCTGGACTTGCTTTGTAGACCAGCCTGACCTCCAACTCACAACCATCCACCTGCTTCTACCGCGATTAAAGGCATGAGCCACCACCACAGCCCTGCAAGTATTTTACTCTTGAAAGTCAGGAAAGTGACTTTTTTTTTCTCCTTAAAGGAATAAATTAAACTTGGGAACACAGTATCTGTTCAAAGCTGGAGAAGAAGAAAATAAAAATCTTCTTTCCATCAACAACCTGCAAAAATTTCTTAGCATGTGAAATCTACTTAAAGAAAGATTTTCTAGTCCATCGGATAAAGCCAACCCACTTTAACTTTACAATATAGGTAGTTCATAAA
This sequence comes from Acomys minous, assembly GCF_964271855.1. Classification (NCBI taxonomy): domain Eukaryota; kingdom Metazoa; phylum Chordata; class Mammalia; order Rodentia; family Muridae; genus Acomys; species Acomys minous. The sequence continues at coordinate 113,303,043 of NC_140490.1, forward strand.
AATGCTTAATAACATTTTAGAAAGTTGAATTTTTAGTGGCCTAGTATGTAAATTTGGCTTCAGCAGATCAACTGGTGTGATGTTTATTTCTGGTTGTCACTTGTCAGTATTTCTGGGCGTGTCTCGAAGGAGATTTACAACTGGACTAGTTGAGGTAGGAAGACGTATCACCGTGCCATGGGCTGGGGTCCTGAGCTGAGCGAAATGGAGAACTGAGCCAGCGTTCATCTTTTATGTCTTCAAGGCAGATGCAAGGCACGCAGACGCCTCACGGTTTTGCTGCCTCCTCGACCCATAATGAATTATATATGTATATTTTCAATCTCTAAGTTGTTTGTAAACAAACTGTTTCTTCTTTAAGTCGTCAAATATTTTTGCCTCCATAATGAAAAAAGAGTCACTAGCCCCTGGCTTATGAGCTTGAGACATCAGTCCCGTGTCAACCTCCTTATATCAGTCTTTAAACCAGCAATGCAGTAAAGCGAAACTCTACTTTCATTCTTTCTTTATAGTTCTTCGTTTATTATAATTCATTCAGATTAATATCCCAAACATTCCCACCTCGCTTGTGTCTTCATGTTCCCACCCTCCTTTCCTCTTTTACCATATTCTCCTCCCCCAGACCTCTGGCAGAAGAGGACCTCCTCCCCCATCATATGACCACAGCCTATTGGGTCTCATCCAGATAGCCTGCTTCCCCTTCCACTTTATGCCACCGGGTCTCCACACCAAGGGGAAGTGATCAAATAGGAGGCATCACAGTTCATCTCAGAGTCAGTTCCTGCTCCCCCACAACCATAGAGAACGAGCTGTCCATTGGATAGATCTGAACAGAGGGTCTAAGTTCACTGCATGCATTGTCCTTGGATGCTGCAACAGTTTATGCAGGCCCCCCTGCGTCCAGATCTGCTGGTCTTGAAGGTGTCCTTGTGGGGCTCCTGAGCCTTCTGGGTGCTTCTGTCCCTCATTCCATACAACTCTCACTAGTCAGGTCTACCAGGAGTCCAGCAGTAAGTCCTAGCATCTGTCTCCATGCCCCTGCTTGGTGGAGTCACTCAGAAGACATCTATGTTGGTCTAATATCCACTTATAAGTGAATATATACCATGCATGTCTTTCTGGGTCTGCATTACCTCACTCAGGATGATCATTTCTAGTACCACCCATTTGCCTGCAAATTTCAAGATTTCCTTGTTTTTAATAGCTGAGTAGTGTTCCATTGTGCAAATGTACATTTCTACCTTTATTCTTATTGTTACACTATTATAACTTTTCAGTTGTAATCCATAATGAAATTATTTTATTTTTATGTGGAAATTTTGTTTTTCCTACAAAAAATAACTAATGCACATTTAAAGGCACAGTAGATTATTCCAAGAGAAAAGAATAAGAAGAGATAATACTTGAAAAAATATTTTAATAACATCATATTATTTATCAATCCTAACTTAATTTTAATGGCAATAAAATTACCTAACCATGTGCTATATATTTAATTAGAAATACATACTTTTATAAATTGATTGTACATTGTAATTTTCCTTGTCCTAAATATAATTTCTAATTATATCAATATTTGTTTAGCATTTAGATTTTTCACTTGTTAGAAAGGAAAAATTGAACCAGAGAATGGTGTTTATAAATTCGATGATGTTACACTTATTTTATAGGAAATGATATTTTTCCTGTTCTCTTCTCTATTGATCAAAGCACTTAGAAAATGTAGGATCCTATATTTATATTATGTAAGAATTATATATTATAAGAATATCTAAAATGGTGATTTAAAATTAAGAGTTATTTCATAAAATGATCAATAGACTATTGAAAGATTATCTATTATTCTCAAATAAAGTACTGCCTTTAAAATCCTTGTTTTTACTTAATAAGAACCATTCTTTTTTTTTTTTCAGGACTGAATGGTTTCACTTTGAAAAATAAACCAGAAGGTGGCAGGCAAGAGAAGTCTATAACATTTTATCTTGGAGGAGTTTATGCAGAAGGTATCAAGTCCTGCTCTTTTGAAGAGTTACCACATACCTGACATTGCAGTGGCCAAATCAGTACTTAAAAGTTGATGCACACTCTAATTAAAAATGATAATTATCCATAGGGAGATAGCAGCAGGCTTTGAAACCGAAAGTCCTGAAACTATGCCAGACATCTTCAGTACAACTTTTGACTGTGAAATGGGAGCTAATCACAGTAATTCTGTGTCACCATATTTTCATTTCCTCATGCCAAGGTAGCAGTGGTTTTGTGTCTACTAGTGATGAAAATTAGATATCCGAATCATTTAGCATCAGGTGCCTCCAGGATTCCACAGAAGTTATGAGAGCTGAGAAAAGTTTGCCACTTGAAGGCAGACAGTTCAGGTGACTGTCCCTGAGTTCTTTCTGAGATCCCTGACAGCAGCTTTGGGAGGGTACACTGGAGTGAATCCAGGACAATAAACACAAACTCTTGGTTGGCCTCAAAGAAACAAGATAAAAGTAGGATCCAACAGAAGGGGAAAGCCATTTTCAGGAATTTCTTCCATAACAGAACAAAAATCCTTACCTAGGAATATGCAAAGAAATATCCAATCTGGTCAGATGGATGAGAAAGGATTGTACATCTTATTAATTACTGTAGCTTAGTTCTGTCTGTTGTTGATTAAGAATACATTAAGGTGACATAGTGAGTACAGTGCTTATTAAGGGGCTGATACTCACTGAAAACATCAAAATATTTGTCATTTTTATAGATAGTTCAAATTAATGAAGAGCTTAAATTATGTTTTTAATATTGATTGTGAACAGAGAATTAATTACCTTATTTCTATTAGTTCTAGAAAATGGCTATACTTTTTAGGTATTCAGAACATGTTACCTTAATGATAACTTATGATTGAAGACTTGTTATATGCCCACACACATTCTTATCTAATCATTTGTATATTAATCTTAATGAGAAAAAGTCAACCTAAATGTTCTTACTGTTATATACTTTATAAGGTGTGGAGACACAGTGCCAACTTTAGCCCATTCGACTCCATAGTCTAAAGTCTGAACTATTATTAAAATCCAGGGATCATGACAATTCACCGTTTGTTTTAGACCAGAGAAACTATTTTTTTGAGCTGAGCTAAGCTTCTCTAACTTTCATATAGGAGATACCAAATAATTTCTTCTTCATGGTCATTGATTAAAAAACACACTGGACAAGATCTAAACTTTAAGGTCTTTGTTATTATTTCTATTGTTCTGGCAAGGATGGGGATTGAACCTAGACTTCATGCATCCTTAGCTGTGTCCTTAGCTCCAACTGAAATTTATTTTAAACTTTGCTCCTGGAAAAAATATTGCCACCAACATTGGTTATTTGAAAAGCAGAGGCCATGAATTCCCTTTCCCTGTTAGGCCTTCATATGTGAATGTCCTTCAGAAAAGAAGAAGAAGAAGAAGAAGAAGAAGAAGAAGAAGAAGAAGAAGAAGAAGAAGAAGAAGAAGAAGAAGGGAAGGAAAAGCGTATATTAAAACTTTTTTGCATATTTATGTATAGTGGAAGGATTTAGTGAGGAAAACCAATGACGGGTTGTCCAGAAAACATCGCATACATGTGTTTCTATAAGCAATTTTTGTTACTAATTTAATTAACCTCATCACATATTCTGAAGAAATAATTTAAAAACATACACTTGGAATTCTAACTTGCAAATTAAATGAAAGGGTAGAAATAGCAAATGTCAAATTTTTACATCAAATTATCAACTGAGAACTTCTCTGAATAATTAGTAGTTTAATACATGTGAAGAAAAACTGTAATAAATGTATGCTCAATATTTACTCAAACAATGTTCGCCGTAATTGATGAATTTTTTTTTATATATAATCATCACTTTATCCTTCTGTCAGTTGTGCCTCTCCCTTCTCGTGTAACCTTTGTAAAAGTGGACTTTTGTTAACATAAATTGTGGAGACAGTTTTTATTCAAATGTGGGTTTTCTTAACTATGAACTGGTGAAGCTATTCGTAGAAATTCTCAACCAGAGACATCTATGTCACACAGAGAACTTTTAGCAAGTTCTGGCTTTGCTGTTGGTCAATGTGTCTGAGAAAGGGATTGCCCCTAGAACCTGACAGAGGCGGTCCAGGAATGTGCAGCGTCTTACAAGACGCACTCTGACAATTATGAATCTTTTCTAACACCTACGTTCAAATAAAGATGTCCATCGTTCAGAAACAAAGCTGTGACTTTTACCCTATTTCTTTTCTTTAAACAAAGAAAGAAAGAAAGAAAGAAAGAAAATTAAACTGCTTTGAATTGGATGGTGCTCCTTCAACATAGTGATGTGACCTGCCTGTTATTTTGTTAACCTCACAGGGCACACATGTATATGTAGGCAAAATACTCACACAGATAAACAAATACATCTAAAAATAAGTAAAATAGGCATTTGGAAGTAAAAACTGTTGACATATAAACATAAGAGCAAATCAATCACTAGTGCATAGAAACATGGTGTGCAGCTTAAAGAGAAACTGCCTGTTGGAACAAATGTCAGAGTCTTTGTACAGGTTCCTCAACTGCTGTAGGTTTTAAAACATTTCCTGTGTTAGAATTTCCCCACCCAAAGAAAGAAACAAATTTGAATACTTAAATAAATACTATCAACTAATATAAGAGTGAGAAGGTTCATTTAATGTTAATGCTCCTGTAAGTTGATGGTCATTGTGAGATGGCAGACCCAGCCAGGAAAGAGCCTGTGATTCTTGGCCATCTTCTCGGGCAGGCAGAGATGAGGCAGAAGATGGAGACAGGTACAACGGTGCTATGAGCACACTTCGTCTTGTCCTGGCATTCCTCCTGCCTGGACCTCAGTGTCTGCACTCAAGTAAATAATTATTTAATAGCAGTGTGTGTGCTTAGAGGAAATACTTTTTCTGCCCTATGAGGCTGTGAAATCTACTATTGATATCACTGTGCTAGCACAGGAAGTCTTCAGTCTTTGTTCTGTCAGTCAAAATAGTCTAGGTTAGCATTTATTTTTCTACAACTAAACTTTTATGACTTTGAGGTGAGAAAGATGAATTTATGGTCATGATTTTTGGAATTAATGATAGGTCAATTTTATTATGAGAAAAGAACATTTAAGAAAGAGTAATGACAGATGTGATATTTTCCTTCATTTATGAGCCCAGAGGACGCTCCTTCTTGATGTACAGTGTTCCTATTGTCCAAATAAAGCTGTCTGCTAAGGAAAAATGGTTCACACAGGTAATGGACAACCTTATTTCCAACACCAAGTCAAATGATTCCACGCATAGCACAGATGATAATATTTATATTAAATTGGTTGTTCAGTATAAATTTGCCTTTAGCTCTTTCAGTCACTGTGGTTTATGATTTATGGCAGGAGTTTCAACTCTTTGCTGCTTTCTCTACGTGTACTAGAGATAGAGTATTTGTATTAAAAACTGTTATGAGGAATACATTCCATAATGATTGTATACATAAATGTATAATGTATAATGAAATATATTACATTATATATGTATGTATATAATACATTTATAATATATTTATAAAATGTATAATGTAATATATATAAATGTAAATATACTATATAAAAATCAAATATGATTTTTTGCCATCATAAGTTGTCCTATGAAATGGAAGAGCTTTGCTGAAGAACAACAATTGAACACAACAAATAATAAAAGATATATAGGACCACCAGACCCCAAACAACCAAAGAACCTAAGTTTCTAACGTCAGTGTTAGAAAGTTCTCTGATGAAGGCATGAAGTGACCACGTAAAGATTTATAATGGCAATTTCTCTATTGTCGACTGTATCCAGACTACTTTAACTTTCCTCTTCATATCAGTAATTGTTTGGTCTGTCACTTTCAGGATTGTATCCCAGTTTGTAAAGCTCATTTTCAGCAAGGGACATTTCAAAGATGCTAGGGGAGATAGATGTGAGAAAGGGGGTAGGAGAGCAGTGGAACAGAGGCACTGACATAAGGCTGTCAGTGTCATAGAGCCATGAAAGCATTCCTCCATTTCCTTGCTTGTTTTCTTTAAAGGACGTATAATTTTGCAAGTTCCTCAAATGTATTTATTCTCTTGGTGGAAACTCCATGTTTAGCTGTATTGTTAATTTAGCTTTTTCTTCTCAAATTATTTGTTATTTTGTGTGTGAGTGGTCCAATAAATGAAACCACTTGTCCTGAACAACACAAGATAATCTTTAAAGAAAAATAAATATATGATGAGAATAAAAAAAATGCAAGTAAGAATCAGCATATTTGCCCCCAAATGTTTTGAAACAGTTAACTGCTTTTTAGGATATTGTGACTCATTTTAACTTTTCTTAAGCCCAATCTAGAATAATGAGATACATAGAAATTACTATTTTATGTGCTCATGGGAAGAATATAGGACTTCAGAGACTAATAGTATTTTCATAATGAAAGTTCATAACTCATCTTTTTCACATGTAGGATAGCAAATATTCAGATGATATGAGCAGAAGGAATGCCTGGGATAAACTGTAGATTGTAAGTGGAGCCCAAGAAGTACTAGAGGTTCCTGTACATACTTTTTGAGATATACTTTGAATTTATATCATGCTGTGAGGTGAGACAAACACCGCAGAAACAAGGAAGCTGATGCACCAATGTAATAAGAAAACCCTATTCCTTTGATTTGGAGATAAACTGTGAAATAAGATGAAACTAGCTGAGCACTGTAAAAAACTGAATGAATCGAAGGGAGAAATTGAAGTAAGCAAAAGTGACCACAGCAAGCAAGTAAATAAGGAGGAAAAACATGCTGCTTATTTTTAATCCCTAATTTAGAAGAGATGGTTCTAAATTTCTCCTGGAGAAAATAAGTGATTAATAACACTACTGATATATAAATTATAATTAAATATATTGAATGAAATTTTATTCAAGGCAGAAAACATGTTATAATATTTTTAAACTATCATTGAATCAAAATTAAATAACTATATGGTTTCGTTCACTTGAACTTCTGTGTGTTTTATGTAGTGATTAAAAATTCATGTCATTCTCAGGACATCAAAGCCTTCATTTGAACAAGAATGAAGTAAATTGTCATCAATAATATTATAAGTACTTGTTAGGGCAAAACTAGTGGTTAAATAATATAAAGTCTGTGCTCATATTACTATGCAGAAGCCTCCTATAATTTAGTCAGGAAGGAGAGCTATGTTTGAGACACTGCACCATGTTGTCCAAAAGTGATTGTGAGAATCAAGTGGTGGGAAAGTGCCATGGCTGAGGCTCTGCTTTTGCAATATCATGGAGACGTCTCTGCTGCAGGGATGAAATGACCACAAGTAAGGAGACCTAAGGTCCATAAGAAAATCTCTGCTGAGTGATAAACGGCAGATTGTGGAACACCCCACCAGAGAGAATTGAAAATGCCATGAGCAGGCACACACTTCTTAGATATCTTAGGTCTCCTTACTTGTAATCATTTCTTCCTTGCAGCACATGAATCTACGGAGGCCATAACTACTCACATCACCACACTGTGGCAAAGAGGGTAGTGGGCCATCCAATCAGCAAGGGACAGATAACGGACATGAGAACACTCCAAGTGTGGTATAGAAACATGTTGGCAACTTAGGAGACTCCTTGAGAGAGAAACCTGAGGCCAGACAATGATGGAACCGCACTTTATATGCTACTGCTTAGCTGTGCATACAATGCTATTATCCTCCATTGAGCATAAACCTCATAGCAGTAAAGTGAAGATAGACTTGTAGCCATGTAACTCTTTTTTGTTGGTCTTTCCCATGTGATCACATTGAACAAGTCTATTTTGTTTGCTTTTTGCACACATACATAGTATACATTCACACACATATCTCTTTGTGTGTATAGTTAATGTGTGTGTGTGTGTGTGTGTGTGTGTGTGTGTGTCTGTCTGTCAAATGCTAGTGCCAGAAAATTATGAATGCTTAATGTTTGCATTTAACAATGTTCAGTCCATTGGTCATAGACTAATACTGCTTGTAGCAAGAGAGAGAAAAGTCTGCTTATGGTAGTTTCTGTAGAGATAGAGTGTGATGATGCAGACCACATTTGTCACTTTAAGAAATCTGCAGAAGACTTAGCTGCCCATCAGCTACGTAAGTGTAGGGGTTCTAGCTCCAGTCCATGTATGGTCCTTGGGTGGTGCTTCAGTCTCCATAAGCCCTCCTGGGCCCAGGTTAGTTGACACGTGGGTCCCCTAGTAAGTGGAGCACAGGCTGTATCTGACATGAACGCTTGTCTGCTTTTTGATCACTTCCCTCTGGTGAGGCTGCCTTGCCAGGGCTCACTGAATAGGACATGCTCCATCCTCATGAGACTTGACGCACTGGGGTGGGTTGGTAGGGTGCTAGAGTCTCCCTTTTTGTGAAGAGAAGGAGAGGGGGCATACGAGAAAGAGGATAGGAGGGTGGGGGTGGGATGACAGGAGGGAGGGGACTATGATTGGGATGTAAAGTGAATAGACTTATTAAAAAAAAAGAAATTTGCAGAAAAGTATCACAGGGAAAATAAAGTGAAAATAGGGTTGTTTTGGGATATATTTTGTGAGAAAAAAAAACCCTATTGATTTTTAAACAGAACAGGAGACACTTTGAGTGTCGAGTATAAGACTTGTATTTATGGCCCCATGAGGACTCTTTAATAATACTGTTAATTATAGTGGATGCACATGGAGACTGACTCATGCTGAATTAGTTAGCAGCATTAGTCATGGAATTTCACAATATGTCTGAGTGTTCACTTTTGTCCTCACTTTCTCAGCAGTACAAGGAGGTTAAGTGACTTGCCAATGATCATCAAACATGTTGCTGAAGAAGCCAAGAATAAATCCTTAAGATCCTGACTCCTAGTTATTTATGTCACTGTATTTATTGACTTTACCTTCTGCTTAGTCATTTGTTGGGCACATTTACGATAAAAATAATGAAAAGCGACACTCCAATGCTTTAAATAGAGAATTTACTTTATACCCTGGCAGGATAGAAGCAGATGTCTGTGAGGATACCTGCTGAATTTCTAATCAATGCTCTATATCCATCAGTTGGATCCTTCGTTTAATTTTCTGTCTGTTTCTAGACATAAAATTAGTGTTGCATTTTCTTAGATATAATTTATATTTCACATTTTGTCCTTCATTCAGAATCATAATGAATTTGGCCAATTTTATTGCATCTGTGTACTTTATAATTTGAGACCCTTAAAATTCTACTGGACTATTTTGAGAATTATCTTGAGCTCCTTGACACAGGAAAAGACTTCCTGAACAGAACACCATTAGTACAGGCACTGAGAGCAGCAATTAATTAATGGGGCCTCATGAAACTGAAATGCTTTAAGGTAACATGGCAGCCTACTGAATGAGAAATGAGTTTTAACCAACCCCACATTGGATAGACAGATAATATCCAAAATATATAAAGAACAAAAAAAAAACCCACCAAAAATAAAAAACAAAACAAAACAAACAAACAAACAAAAAACCCCAATCAACCAACCAAACAATAAGAACAACAACAGCAAAAGAACTTGGATATATTTTAAAAATCCAATTATTTGAATTATTAAAAGAGAAAACTCAAGTAGCTGAGAAAATCTTAAGAAATGTTCAACATCCTTAGCTATCAGGGAAATGAACACAAAATCTTTCACAAGAATGATGAAGATCAATAAAACAAATGGATACCCGTGCGGATGAGAATCTACTGCTGTTCGGAGTCTAAACTCATATGGCTACTATAGAGATCAGTCAAGATCCAACCGTGCTGTCATTGGGCATATACTCAAAGGATGATTGTAAATGTTGTTTTTGTTTCCTCTGATGGGGAGATGGGATGAAATCTGTATCCATTATATATACATGGCTTAGGCTGAGCCCAGAGGTTTTCTATGTAGATATCCCTAGCTATGGTTTAATCTTCCGTAAGCCTGGACCTTAAAGGCTTCAGTTTCCACCTCCATCTGCTGTCCTTCCCTTCTTTTGTTTTTGCTGGTATGGAATACATTTTTTCCTTATGTTCTTTTGGAAGTAGTTAACTTCTTTGGGTTGGAGTTTTCCTGCTAGTATTTTCTATAGGGCTGGATTTGTGGATAGATACTGTTTACATTTGGGTTTGTCTTGGAATATTGTTTGCTCCATCTATGGTGGTTGAGAGTTTTGCTGGGTATAGTAGTCTATAGTAGTCTCTTAGAGGCTGAAGGACACCTGTCTAGGTGCATCTTTCTTTTAGAGTCTCCGCTGCGAAGTCTGGTGTAGTTCTGGTAGGTCTGCCTTTGTAAGTTACTTGGCTTTTCCCCTTGCAGATTTTAACTCTTTCTTTGTTTTATAAATTTAGTGTTTTGATTATTATGTGGCAGAAGGATTTTCTCTTCTTTTCCAATCTAATTGGGGTTCTGTGGGCATCTTGTATGTTTTTAGGCATCTCTCTGTTTAGGTTGGGGATGTTTTCAGCTATGATTTTGCTGAAGATATTTTCTGGTCCTTGGATCTGGGACTCTTCTCTTTCTTCTATTCCTATTATATTTAGCTTAGGTATTTCCATAGTATCCCAGATTTCCTGTATTTTTTGTGTCACAAATATTTTAGATTTAACATTTTCTTTGACTGATATATCAAGATCAGCTTAGGTATTTCCATAGTATCCCAGATTTCCTGTATTTTTTGTGTCACAAATATTTTAGATTTAACATTTTCTTTGACTGATATATCAAGATCTCTTATCTTATCTTCTACACATGAGATTCTCTCTATCATCTCTTGAATTCTGTTGGTGATGATTGTGTCTCTTGTTCCTGGTCTCTCTAGATTTTCCATCTCCAGGATTACCTCAATTTCTGTTTTCCTTATTTCTTCTTTTTCCATTTTCAGATCTTAAAATTTTTGATTCATTTCCTTCTCCTGTTTAGTTGTGTTTTCTTTCCTTTTTAAAATTTTATTTTATTAATTTATTCATATTATATCTAAATTGTTAGCCCATCCCTTGTATCCTCTCATTCCTCCCTCCCTTCTGCTTCCCCCCTATTTCCCTCCCCCATGCCTGTGACTGAGGGGGCCTCCTCCCCCTATATATGCTCATAGAGTATCGAGTCTCTTCTTGGTAACCTGCTATCCTTCCTCTGAGTGCCACCAGGCCTCCCCATCCAGGAGATGTGGTCAGAAATTGGGTACCAGAGTTCATGTGAAAGTCAGACCTCACTCTCCACTCAACAGTGGAGAATGTCCTGTCTCGGCTAGGTCTGGGTAGGGGTTCGAAGTTTAATGCTTATATTTTCCTTGGCTGATGCCATAGTTTGAGGAGAACCCCAGGACCCAGATCCATCCATCATAATGTTCTTCTTGTAGGTTTCCAGGACCCTCTGGATCCTTCTATTTCCCCATTTTTCCATGATACTCTTACCTAAAGCCCCAATAGGATGTCCTCTCCTCTGACCCTGTTGGCCCTAAGATACTCAAGTTCAAGAGCATTAAGGCCAAATTAAGGTTTCTAGAAGGAAGAAATTATATGCTTATTGTAGTATTAACTCCTGCTTCTGTTTACAGAGTGTCACTCATTTTAAAATTGGTTGTGTTTATCATCTATCCATTCATCAATCAATCAATCAATCTTTCTATCTATCTATCTTTCTTTCTATCATCTATCTTTCTATCTATCATCTATCTAATATATCTTTCTTTATATCTATCATCTATCTAATCTATCATGAATCATCACCTATCATCCATCTCTCATCTCTATCACATATGTTTTTCTCTCTGAATTTGTGTCCTGAAGCTTTTATTTGCCATTATGTCATCAATGATGAAACTCAGTCTCTAGAGATTTTATTAAAGGTGATTCCCAAACTCCAAGATCCTTCACCTGTAGCTTTATTTTATTCTTAAATTTAAGTAAAATTTAATTTTAAACTAAAATTTTAATTTAGGAGAATCCAGTTTCCTCTGATTTTCTTCATTTCATGCATACAGGGCTACATTGCCAGCTCTCCACGTTTCCTTGTATTTATTAATGTATCCAGTTTTTTAAACAACAGAGTGTGACAATTATTCAGTTATGCACTGAAAACTTCCTTTTGGTATCCAATACTGTAAAGAGGTAATTCACTTAAGGCTTTACGTTTTCAAATTATATTTACAGGTTAATTTCTACGCAAACATGGGCACTGTTTCTTTTAGTAAGCCCAAGCCAGAAACATTTCATAGATGTTCACTCTTCTCTGCTTGCATGGTAATTTTCAGTGCTAAGCTTCTGTGTCTGGTCTCAGTTCCTGTGTAATCAGTACAGTCTCTCCTTGTATATTGCCAGAATAGGGAGTCTGAGCCAGCCAAGTGTCCACTGGATGTCCAATTCAGTGTTTGTTTGATGTGTTTTTTTTTAATTTGCTCAGAAACATGTTCTTTGGGAAACTGTCAAACATAACTGATAGACCTCATTGCTGCCTGGTGACTATGGGTGCATCTTTTAAATTATTTATCATCTATCTATCTATCTATCTATCTATCTATCTATAAGTCAACTATCTCTCTCTCTCTCTCTCTCTCTCTCTCTCTCTCTCTCTTTCTCTGTGTCTCTCTATCAATTATCTATATATCTATATCTATATATCTATCTATGTACTATCTATCATCTATGAATTGGCTTATCAATACACCACAATGTAAAAAATTATAACCTCTCTTCTCTAATGCTGGTGTGATAGCTTCCATTGCCTTTTCTTATTTGCACATTTCTGGGATAATGAATTTATGCAGAACTTTTATTCCTGTGCTCATATACTGATGCTTCTGCTCTTCTCTGATTCATTCAGGTCTATTACAACTGGCAAATTACTCCTTTCATAGCATTTACTGTTTGTATTTTTTTCCATTTCAATAAGTGTGTGTGTGGATATAAGACTGAGTTTTCACTCTTATGTACTAATGATTGAGTTACATATAATGCACAAATAGAAAATGTTGTGTATAAAAATACCTAATAAAAGCATTTTTCCTTTTTCAGAAACACAGGATCTTCCATTTTATGTCCATTTCATGCTATTTCTCAAACCTCAATTTAGCTCTTCCTGGTGGCCATCATCATTACTTGCTTTCGGCAAGTAGCAAGATTGCAATGTAGTCATTTGCTTTCCCTCCTTCCCTTTATCCGATATTTTTAAGTCGTCCCTGTAAGAAGACAGTTGTAAAGGTTTTTGTATGCATTCTCAAATTCTATTATTTTCTGCTTCTGAAGTGTGAAGTGTATGCCTGGTAATCCAGTTAGGTCCCATATTACAAGTTTCTGTTTGTTCTCTTCATTTGCTTTCTGCAATGACTAGATCATTTGAGGACTGATTGATTCTTTTTAAATTGTCAATAATAAGGTTGTGTGCCTATTCCTAATAATGCATAATTTTGTTAGTGGTCCGGCAAACTAAAAGTATATGGGCTGTATCTCATCATTTTCTGATACCTTGTTTATTTTAAGTTTGAAGTTATGCTGCCACAAAAACAATGTTAAAGCTACAAGGATAATATCCGAAGAGAATTTTTTACTCAGTCTCCTCAGTCACTTGGATAGCATATGACAACTCTTCAATTAATGTTTGACTTCAGTCAGTGAGGTAACTTGTAACATTAAAATATCATCATATATTAAGTAAAATGTTATATAGTTAGAATTGTGTTGTTTCCGCTTTTACTTATCATCCTTTTTACTTTTTGTACACTTTAAAAAATACACACATGAAAGCAATTTTTCCCTGAAACCTTGCCAAACTGAAATCAGAACTTCTGCATGTAATTTAAAATAAGTCTCTCCTGGCGTGATTTCATTTTCACAGTCATTCTCTAACTACATAAGCATCTAATAACATTTTTTAAATGTAGTGCAAATTTTGTCTTCATGTAAACTGCTATGAAGTAATGACAATCAATGTTCCTTTCTAGGTATAAAATTTGCATTTAGCTAATTTATAATAAACCTGCCCCTACCATAAAACAAACTATGCTCTAATATTTCCTTTTCCAATTTTATGACAAGAGATTGGAATGCCTTAGCATTATAACAATTTTTTTCATTGTTTAGGTGGTCAAAGTTTTACTCTATTGTTAAGGATATTGTTATAAGAATGTTTTCCTTGATATTCAAAGAAAAATATATTCTCATCTCTTTTACATATTTCCCAAAGAAAGCAATGGCATGCATTGACAATATAAAACAGTAAAATGTCTAAAAGAATTCTATATGAAAGTCAGCAATGTAACCTACATATTATTTTTATTTTCTTTAATACATCATAGGATCATAGGGAGCCTGTACTTAGCCCTTGGCCTTGTATGATTATTCTTCACCCTGCTCTATCACCTTTGACTTCTATAACCGCTTATAAACCATAAGTACTAAGTATTAATCACAAACGCAGGCACCTGTGAGTCTCTGACTGATATTTATGCATTGCTTTGGCCTTGGTGTGACTATTTTCAGTTAGATGCCTAAGGTCGTAATTTTTAGAGAATAATGATTTTAGAGGTATTTTTCATACTTTCTGATCAGCATTTTATATTATATACATATTTTTAAATATTCCTCTTGCTTTTAATAACTCGATAATTAATTACCATAATTTATTTACCACATGTCTAAATTGTCTTATAATCTTCTTATGGAGAGATTTTTTTACTTTATAGGTGTTGCATTTTTTTATTTGGATACAAGGTTGGTAGTTGTCCCTATTACCTTATTCAATTGCTAAATTATTTGAAAGGAAAACGATAACACACAAAATAAGCAACTAGTTTATATATTGTGTTACAATTTGTTGAATTTAAACACGTTTAAAGTTGCCAGCTTTTTTCCTTATAAAATGACCTGGTCAATTAGCTTGTTCCTAAGGGTTTTAGTTTCAAATTTCTGAGAACTTCATTTTTTTCCATAAAACTAGGTATAAATCATATATAAGCTGCTTTGTTGAGATGAAAAATGATTCAATTTGGCTACATAGATATTCACTGGCAGAGCAATAAAGCTAAGCTGGTTTATGCTAACATTAGATGCAATGCCTTTCCACATTGTATTATGCTGTTTGTACAGGATACATGGAATCATTCTCTGTGTCTACCCCAAGCGTGTCTATCACACGTGTCCGGGAAGACATATGTGAGTCATTAAATCGTAACAAGCTGCCCTATTAAGGAACTTAACTCTGACAGATTTATTCTCTGGTCCATCAACTTTCTATTTATATAATAGCAACCTAGAACTCTAATCTTTGATACTACTTCACTCCTCAAATCCAGAAATTGTTCTAATTTTTCAGTAACATCTGTAGTCCTTACTTTTCTTCTTAGGTCAGATTGTAATTCTCTTTTTACTTTTTATTATTCTATCAGAAGTATGTGCCACTTAACATGAGAACAGCATCAGTAGATATATTAATGACTGTGCAAGCATCCTAAGTAATGATATACAAGCCTAGATAATACAGACTATGAGGCATCTAGGCTAGATGGTATAGGCTAGTGGGCCCCCAGGGTAGGTGGGATAACCTGTTGCTTCTAAACTATATATCTGTGCACCATACCTTTGTACTGAATATGATGGATGGTTGGAAAACAACAGTTTACCATCTAAATATCAAAATAAAAACTCACAGAGAAATATGTAAAAGAAATTATGATGTATCTGAATAGGGAATTTGTCCTAACTGGCATTGCAAGTAGATGTAGGTAAATTAGTTTATGGTGAGGTTTATCAGTACACATTACTATCGACTTTGTAAGCATTATCCTGTGCACCAGAATAGTAACTGATCCTCGTTTGCAGTGAATTTTTGCCTTAGTGACTTTGCAAAGCTTTTTGACTCTTTTGTAATAATAAACAAATTGCATGGTTTATTTTTGTGTGTTTTATGTTTTTCTTTTTTTGATTTGAATATTTTTATATATTCTCTCCTATGTTACACCCAGACTTGTAGTTTCCCCTCCCTTCTTTCCTGCCGGTCTCTTCACTGACCTCATGCCTTCCCCATCCACACCTCTCTGTTTCCCTTCAGAAAACGGCAGGCCTATCAGGCATATCAATCAAACTCAGTGTATCAAGTTTCAATAAGACTAGGTACCTACTCTCACATTAAGGTAAAGAGCACAGTAGGAGAAAAAGGGTCCCCAAAGTAAGCATGAGCATCCAAGATAAGTCTTGCTCCCACTGTTAGGATCCCCACAAGAAGACCAAGCTACAAAAACATAACATATATTCAGAGGGCCTGGTTCATATCCATGCAGTCTCTGTGATTGTTGGGTCAGTCTGTGTGAGCCTCTATGAGCCCAGGTTAGTTGATTCTGTGGTTTGTTGTTTCTGTGGTTTTTTCCTCACAGCCCTAAGCTCAAGGAATAATGACTCATGAGACTCAAAATCTATATTTAGAACAGCTAGACCATATAACTAGGCATTTCTTTCTTTCTTTCTTTCTTTCTTTCTTTCTTTCTTTCTTTCTTTCTTTCCTTCTTTCCTTCTGTTTTCTTTCCTCCTTTTTTTTTATGGCCTAGCATGCTTGTTTCTATTCTATGTCTCTGGGTTATTTATGCTGTTTCCTGGCCCTTCAGATAGTGTAAGGGGTGGGGTCCCTCCTCTAGTAGCATTGTTCTTAGACTAGACCAGTCATTGGTTGACATCTTCCACAATTTCTGTGTTACATTTACCCCAGTACATCTTGTAGACAGAACAAATTTTAGGTCAAAGGTTTTATGGCTGAATTGGTATCCCAATACCTCCACTAGAAGCCTTGTCTGGTTAGAGGACGTGAACGGTTCAGGCTCCATATCTATTGCTAATCATCTTTGCTAGGGTAACACTTGCAGGTTACTGGGAGTTTCCATCGTGCTAGGTTTCTACCTCACCTCATAAATGCTCTTGCCCCTATTCTAGTAATTACCCAGTATTATTGTCCTGCAACCTTCACCAACATAATCTCTCCTGTTCCTGTCTCCACCCGCCCCGAATCTATCTGCAATGCATACTCATCAAAGGAAAAAACCCATCAAGATGGCCTCTCAATTCTGCTTTTCTATTTCTAATTGATACTTTAATATTTTTCTCAAAAACTAAATTATAATCATACACATTGATCTATGTTTATACAGAGAAAGACTCGTCATCACCATCTCCCATCATAGCTTGTCGTACCAGAAAGTTTGTAAGCAGGCAGCCTTGGTGGCATACCACCTTAGTGGTGGAATTTGAAGTATGATTTACGAATGGGGAGAATTACAGCCCAACCTTGGTTACAGAGCAAAATTTTTTCCAGTTCATCTTTCATTTTATTTATTTATTTAATATATTTTATTAATTTTTTTCATATTACATCTCAATTGTTTTCCCATCCCTTCTATCCTCCCATTCCTCATTCCCTCCGCTTTCCCCCTACTCCCCTCCCCTATGACTGTGCCTGAGGGGGACCTCCTCCCCCTGTATAGGCTCATAGGGAATCAAGTCTCTTCTTGGTAGCCTGCTATCCTTCCTCTGAGTGCCACCAGGCTTCCTCATCCAGGGAACGTGGTCAAATATGGGGCATCAGAGTTTGTGTGAAAGTCAGACCCCATTCTCCACTCAACTGTGGAGAATGTCCTGTCCATTGACTAGATCTGGGTAGGGGTTCAAAGTTTACTGCACATATTGTCCTTGGCTGGTGCCATAGTTTGAGCAGGACCCCTGGGCCCAGATCCGTCCATCATAATGTTCTTCTTATACATTTCTAGGACCCTCTGGATCCTTCTATTTCCCCATTTTCTCAAGGAAAGAAATCCAAAACATGAACAACCAAAGGCATTGAAGGGCAGCATAATGGTCTGACATGTCAATTGCTGATAATCCTCCCTCTGGATTATTTCCTATGGACTTATGGTTTTCTTTTATAAATTACAAATTGATGGAGCTCACACTTCTAAGTAATGATGATAAAATAATTAGAGCCATGTGGAAACTTATCTGGTTGTAATTGTAAAATATTATATAGTGCTCATGACTGGGTGGGCTATACTCTCATGCAGCCTGTAGATTATTTTTATGCAGCTTGTAAATTTACTTAAAGCAGCAATACCGTTGATTTGTAAGGCTTGCATTGTTTTTTGATGTTCACTGTGAGAATAGCTACATCATTTTAAGCTTCATTATGTTTGTAACTATTTCATACATGCAGCTTGTTGATGATTGAAATGGCATTATGTGTTACATGACTATTTCATTGACACACTCACAACTCAGTATGCTTATATTTTCCAGTTCACCTTATATTGGCTTTCTTTATATCTCTACTCAGATTGCTGAACCTTGTGGAGTAAGCTACGCACTAGCAGGCAGATCAATAGAACTATTCATTTATAATCATCAGTACTACTGACCCTTTGACCACCTGTGTAATCAATGACTTAAAATAATTTTTCAGCTTTGTAAAATTTCCTGTTCCTCTCACCACACTCTGCATGCTCAGCAGAAGCTAAAATTTTCTCATCAGGTAGAAAGAGAGAGATAAATATATCACAAAAGAATCATCCCAAATTCCCAATGCAGGTCCCTATGCCAGTGTAAATTTTTATGCTGACTTTCTTCCTGTTACTTCACAGCACTGTAGTCCAATTTTCCCTCACAACTAAATCTGAATTTTCATTGAGATTATATCACTCAGATATACTTTGCTCTTTTAATTGATAAATTTCTAGTTATCTCTGTTTTGTGTATTTAAAACACTAATGTAAGAAAACACATCTTTTGAAGATCCCAGTTTCGGTAGTAGATTGATTTCTTTCACAGTGTGGTTTCTGTATAGATGTTTCCAAAATCCTTTATTTCTATTTGATGAGCTTTGTGTTTTATGACTACTGTTTGTCTCAATCCACCTTATCCACACAGGTAAATGTCACTGGTGAATTTGGGGTCAGAGTTTTCTTGTTTAGCCTTTCAGTGGTTCATTACGTCTTAATTCTTTTCTTTCCACCTTGACTTTAGGTTTTTAAGGTTTCCTTTTTTTTTTATTTTCAGTTTCATTTAACTTCCCATACCATCTGTAAATGTTCAGTGTCTTCATCTCTTTTTTTCTTTTGTTTTGTTTTGTTTCACTTTTCTTTCACAACAGAGCCTACATTCATGGATGCATGCTTATTATTCCTTCAAGATTCATTTCTCTCTCATTTATACAATTTAAACTATAAGTGTGTATGGGAATAAATAAATAAATACATATAGATATAATATAACCCAAAATCTGTCCCATAAATTTCATATATAAGGAGTTCTTCTATGCACCATGCTTGTTCAGTCACTAGCCTTTAAGTCATTCTTTTCCATAATAAAGAAGTATTATATGATACATAATTCAGAATTCATTCATCAACTTAATTTTTATTTCAGTTTTAATTGTGCCTCCTCTTTCAGGATGCTTTTCTTTTGCTCCACAGTGCTCACACTCACTCTGATAAAAAAAGATAGACGTGAGTGTCTACTTTCCATTTACTTGTTTCATTCCCATAGCTCCAAGTTTCCTCTACTTCTTTAAACTCTCATTATCTTAATATTCCTGTTTTTGTACCTTTCTTCTGTCGTCTGCCTGGCATTGGCTCCTCATGTTTTATGTTCTGTGGAGTTCTTACTGACCATTTAAGAAGCATATGTATTCCTGTCACATTTCAATTCTTATAGTGGTCTTTGCTCAGAAATCTTTGAAATGTCTTAATTTAGTTTAAAATGAATTAGTTCCTGGAGTTGTACCCCATACTGGCCACTTGTCATAGTGATTTTTAGAAACTGTAAGGAAGGCGGTTCAGTGAGGAAAGGCACTTGCCACCCTGACAACCTGAGTTCTAGCCCTCGGACACACGAGAAGGAAGGTGAGAACTGACTTCCGCTAGCTGTCCTCAGTGCTCCATATGAACACTGTTGCAGAGATCGAGGGAATGAAAAACCAATCACTGGCCCAACTGAGTGAGACTCACCGTATGGGAGAGAGTCAACCACTTATACTATTAATGATACTCTGCTTTTCTTGAAGACAGGAGCCTAGCATAACTGTTTTCTGAGAGCCTTCATCCAGCAGCTGATGGGAACAGATGCAGAGACCCACAGCCAAACAATAAGCTGAGCTCAGAGAGTTTGGTGGAAGCATGGGAGGTGGATTGATGGAGCCAGGGAAGTCAGGACTCCAGGAGAAGACTTACAGAGTAAAGTTCTCTGTCTCCTGCTTCTGGATTTCTTCCCCCTAGTTAGGCTGCCTTGTTTTTCCCCAGTGGTAGAGGATGACTTAGTTGAGTTGACTTGTGGTGCCAAGGATGGTTGGTACCCTTTAGATGCCTTCCATTCTCTTAGAAGGAGAGGAGGGCTTGAGGGTGGGACTGGGTGGAGAGGAGAGAGGGGACTGAGGTCAGACTGTAAAGTGACTAAATAAATAAATAAATAAATAAATAAATGAAAAAAACAACAAACAAAACAATCAGGAGAAAGAATCTTCTTAAACTTTCTTAGAGTGTCACTCACTACTAGTAACTTAGACTTTTAACTCTTCCTATTCTTGCTTTAGGAGTCTCTTCACTTGCTCTAATGCTCCTTTTTTTGTCTCATAATATAATGCTTTGTATAGATTTAATTTTTTGCCTTACTGGTCTTTAATTATGTATTATAGTTTCTGTATTTGTGTTTTTATGGTGTGTGTGTATTAAGTTTTTCTATCTTGTTGATGTTATATTATGTTTGGTTTCTTTTATTATTTGCCTTTTTGATTTATAAAAAGAGAGAACATATAATGGTTTTGGATGAGTGGAGAGCTATAGAGGATCTTGGAGGAGATTCAAGAGGGGAAACTGAACAGAATATATTGTATGAATAAAAAAGTATGTTTACCATATTACCGGATTTTATTTTGCAAGTTGGCATCCATCTCTTATGAGGTTCCTTGGTGAGTTACATGATAAGGTAGGTAGACCTTCAACATGTCCTGTTTCACTGGCTATGTACTGTATACATAATGGCAACTGATTTGCTTTAAAACTTGAGCAATGTTTGTCTCCCTTACTAGATCATAGACCTATATATTTTAATCTCTGTGCTATTTTCTCAACATGATGTCTTGTTCAGTAGTTATTTTCTTACTGAAAGAGTGATTACTGGTAATTAAGAGACAAAGTATGTAAGTAAGGAGAATTTGGGTTTAGAGACTATAACTATGCACAGGTATGGTATAAATATATCAACAACAGATAAGGGCACTGGGTTTGTAGTAGCATCATTTCTTCCTTTGTTACAGCTGAAGTGTTTAAGTGAAATCAATTTTACATCCATTTCTGATTGTTGATGTTACTAAACTAGTATAGCCATGATATGCTATCTTATTTCATAATAAAATCATCTAATTAGTTATCTTCAGATGACAGCAAGAACTATTATATATGTATTTATAAGGAATAACAAGCACTTGGGTGCTGTTTCTTTTAATGTATTTTTAATCAATCAATCAATTACATAATTATTTAACGTATTTATAGTATGTGCATGCGTGTGTGTGTGTGTGCGTGCGTGTGTGTGTGTGTGTGTGTGTGTGTGTGTGTGTGTGTGTGTGTTGTAGGTCAGAAGACAACTTTGGAGCCTAATCTCTTATTCCCTTTTTCCATGGGTACCAGAGATTGAACTCACTTTTTCAGGCTTGAGTCATTGGGTGACAAGTCCCTTTATATTCTGGGCCATCCCACTATCCCCTATTTTGTAGAATTTGTATCAATGCAAGCATCAATGTCTTCACTGATGTTTAAATTCAATATGGTGTAGCAATTATGTACGTTCCTAGAAGGGTGATCATCTTTATTTTTTTTTTTAATTCTCTGAGGCATAGCCTGAATAATAATATAGATTAAAATGGTATATATCAACTATACTCACAACTCTATTTTATACTGTTTGTCTTTCATGGTATTCTGTAGTTTTTCTTTATTAAAATTATTACTCAGTGATGACTATCAGTGCTTTTGTAGCCCTGCATTGTAGCTAACATCACCAAATGCCTATTATATCACAGGTGGTTTTGTGGACATCCTACTAGTACTTTTTTTTTCTATTCCGTGTATTTATTTATTTTGTCTCAGGCATTCTGTTTTTGTTTTTGTTGATGTTGTTGTTTGGTTTTTCTTTTTTTTTATATTTTGTTAAGTTATTCATATTACATCTCAATGGTTATTCCATCCCTTGTATCCTCTCATTCCTATCTCCCTCCCATTTTTCCCTTACTCCCCTCCTCTATGACTGGGCCTGGGGGGGGAGACTTCTTCCCCCTGTATATGCTCATAGGGTATCAAGTCTCATGAGTGAGTTC
Source organism: Acomys minous (assembly GCF_964271855.1). Lineage (NCBI taxonomy): Eukaryota > Metazoa > Chordata > Mammalia > Rodentia > Muridae > Acomys > Acomys minous. Next base: position 113,325,414 of record NC_140490.1, read on the forward strand.
ACCCAGAATCAGAAAGAGCCAAATGGTATATACTCACTTATATCTGCACACTAGACCAAGGGGCATGTCCCATGAAAGTCTTCACTTACCAGGAAACTGAGACAGAGGGGAAGACATCCTGTTGGGACTCTAGATGAGAGAAGCACGGGAGAATGGCAAAGTAGAAGGTTGCAGAGAGTCCTAGAAACCTACAAGAAGAACATTATGATAGGCAGATTTGGGCCCAGGGGTCCTGCTTAAACTATGGCACCAGCCAAGGACAATACGTGCAGTAAACTTTGAACCCCTACCCAGATCTAGCCAAGGGGCAGACATTCTCCACAGTTGAGTGGAGAGTGGGGTACGACTTCCTACTAGTACTTTTGAAACTGTGGTAAGTGCACATCATTGAGATTATATGATTTTTCTTGAGCTCCCATCAAGTAAGAGCAGCGCTCATTTGCAAACTCGGAATAAGAGGTCCAGAACCTGTGGCCTTCAGCACTGTGTCTAACCCTGTACCTTTAACTTCTATGCTGATCCCTCTTTTTGAGTCAGACCTGGTAGCAGTGGCTAATAAGTGCCAAAGAAAGGACATTTGACCTGAAATTTAGCTTCCTCCAGTAGGCAATCCACATCCATCCAATCCATCCATTGTATCCTCAGGGGAGGCTTTATGTTTCTGAAAAGGTTAGTCTCCACATGGAGCTGAGCTATTAGGCATCTATAGAGATTAACCTCCAAGTGTGCATCCTATAGCCTCTCCCCATACAAAGAGGAGGTAATGAGTACAAAAGCTTATATGGGGTTCAGCAACATTGAAAGCTCACTCATTCGAACAAGCATAGTGTTTTTAGAAATGGGCTAAGTACTGATTTTGTGACATAAATTTAGGATGGTTAATTATTCTTTTTGTTTCAATTTTATTATATGTAAAATGGGAATTAGCTCTGTAAGTTACTTTTACATCTTTGTAATTTGCATATATTTGATATGGAACATACCTAAACTCAAGGCACATAGGTTTCTTATGTTATTATGTTATTCTTATGTTATTAAGGCACCTCAGACACCATTTTGGTTTCCTTTAATGTTTGTTTTATCCATATTTTGTCCATTACTTAGATGTCAGATCATAGATTTTTAAGGATATTATAGTTTTAATCCTTCACAAATTTAGCCTCATCAATCTTGGTTGATCTGTTAGCATAGATCCTACTACATTTTATTTGTTAATTAAACATTCCTATGTCTCAGTAAATCATGTTTGGTTTCAGGTTGGATCCTAAATCTTCACCTGTCTGCATTTGTTAGTGTATATGCAAATTTTACACAGATGGGTTTCACTAGGACATGGTTTTTCAGTTACTTTTGGCATGCATTGTCCTGACAACATGTAAGCTGTCACTACTATCTTTTCACACAATATAACCTCTTTGAATGCCAGAAAATGTCATCCTCTAAAACCTCTATTGATTTGACTTGTCTCCAACTTTTGGGCTCTTAAATGTAGTTAGATGCTTTCCTTTTAGGATTACTTAGAGAACTGCAGAGAAAGGGACATGAATAGAAAGGTGTAAACTTGTATTTGTGTGGACCAGTGTGTTTGTGAACAGTGTGATCCTCTGTGTATGTGTGTGTAAACTGAGTTTCTGTGCATGTATGTTTGTGTATAAACAGTATGTTACATTTGTGTGTTTGTCAACTATGTGCTCCAATGTATGTATATGTTTGTATGAATTGTATGTTTCTATGTGTACCTGTATGAACTGGGTGTATGTATGTATGTATGCATGTATGTAATTTGTATTTTATATGATATCTGTATGTAAATATGATCTATGTGTTCTTTTGTGTGTGTGTAAACTGAGTCATTCTGCATGTTAGTTTGCATATGTGTGAACTAGGCATGCATATATGTGAACTAAGTGTTCCTCTGCATGCGTGTGAATTGTGTGCCTCTGAATGTGTGACTGAATTGTGTGCTTTCTACATGTCTCTCTCTGAGTGGGGTGTTTATTCCTGTGTGTGTAAACTATTTCTATATGCATGTGTGTATTTATATGTGTGGACAAACTATATACATATCTGTTTCTGTGCAGTTTTGAACAGTACATTCATTTGCATGTGTGTATGATTATGTGTGTGTGTATGAATGTGTGTGAGCTATGTGTTCCTCTACATACAATCTACTTATCAGATCCTTGCTAAATATTTGTAGCAAGTCTTTAGCTTCTTTTCTTATCACTTTACAGAAATTTTGCAGATCAATAGCTTTGAATTTTGAAGAGGAACAGCTTATCAAAATTTCCCTGTAAGTGTACATTTTTTTTTAATGTCAAATGTGAGAATTCTTTAGCCTTAGACTCTAGAAATCCCATTTTTTGGGTACTGTGCTTTGCTGCATGCTGAAACTGTTCAATGCTATACTTAGTCACTTTAGCATTGTGACTAAATGCTAATGCCTCACAGTAGCCCTTAGTATTAGTATGCTTAAGAATTCTTCTTACTTTACTGTTATTTGTCTATATTGTTTACAATACTTTTGCTACAAAAATAAGGGATAAAAGCATTTTTGTAAAAATTTTCAAATGACAGCTAACTCATTTGCTTCTTGAGAGAGGTTTTAGGGGAACTTTCTGAGACAATATTTTTCTATCATGGAAGAGGGTATATATTGGTTTCCTAAATGTGCATCATCCCTGAAGGACTTAAGACTGATGCATCTAGATACACATATTTACTCACACATTAAATGCTTTACATGTTTTAATTGAAAAAGCCAGAAGCAAACTCTGGCTATGGGTGGGATACTCATAATACTATTGTGATTTGTACTGACAAAGCCCTGTTGCTGCAGTTCCGTCACTGAGCCTGGTAATGGCCCAGACCCAAACCTTCATATGCTGTGATGGGAGGCTTTGAAATATTTTGAAATCCAGCCTTCTGTGTAGATTATTCCCAGAGAGTTAGAGAAAGGATTTGCCTTACTTCCACATGTTTGTTTTTCCTGGCTTCAGAATCCTCATGGTAAGCTGATGTTGTCCACACAAATTTGGGGATAAAGTGATTAAGCAGACATGCCCAAGAGCTATTGCCTCCATGAGAATATGAAATAGCCTACCCAGGAAATTCCCTGTGCTGCAAAGGCAGGCATCTCATCTGTCTTTAGCTAATTCCAAGCTGCAAGTGTTTCTTGTAGCCTAGGGGAGCATAAAATGTCCCTCTGCAGATCATAGTCAAATCTTTTTGGCAGTCACATTGCTTCACACTAAGAGATCCCGCATCCAAGAAGAGGCAGCATTTTGCACAGTGGCCACTTTGTAGAAAGAGCATGACCCATGGTAGTAATTTTGAGATATCTTTATGAAAACAAACATTTTTTTTGCAATTACTTTCAAATATATCCCATGGCCACATCATGCAGCTTGACAAGCAGCATGTGAAAACACAGGGAGAGAGCACACATAAGATGAAAAACTGACAGTAAGGTGACAGGAAGAAGCTCACATATTAATTATTTTTTATTTTTTAAATTATTTTTAACGTATGCATTTATATTATTACACATGAATAAAATAAACTACATGAAGCAGGAAGAACTATGAGATTATCAGGAGTTATTTAAATGATACATTCATAGTGATTTGGCTATTTGTACTTGTCAAGCCTGAGGAAAGCATCTTTCCTATCTTGTTGGGTCTAAAATTTCTGAATGAGGATCGATATCTATCATATCTTATCTCTATTAACTTTAAACATCTATCTTGACCTAAAAATGTCTTAACCCCTAACCTACTAAGATTAATTGTAAGACTAAACTATCTGGTCTTCAACCTCATCAGAGACTTGAGAGTGAAAACACAGGGAGAACATGCAGAAGATCAAAAACTGACAAAAAAGTGACCAGATGAAACTTGCATCTTAATTATTTCTTTTAAGTTCCATGTGGGTAGAAAGTACCACCAACTTGGCTTACAATGCCCAGAATGGAACTTTAGTAAAAGTGATAACAATACATTGGGCTATCATTAATATGGTTCCTTATGGTCCACTGTCTTGTCTCCACTGTTTTGCTCCAGAAAATGTCTTACTATACCACCATGTCTAGTGTTGACTGGTGTCAATCATAGTTGCTTTTCTCATTGAATGCATGAGTGTGCAGATGACTTAATTAGGAGGAACAAAAGACTATTAATGGGTAATTATTAGAATCACATCTCATGTGGGCTCATGTCCTAAGCTGTATGGACCAAATTCACTTTTCCAAATAGCATGACATGAAGAAGTAAACATAAAAATATTTGGAGTTTCCTGAAGTCTGAGGAGGAATCTTAGACAAGCTGTTATGTAATGACAGAAACAGAGGCAAGCGTCACCACATAAACCTCTGAGAGTTAAGTCCTACTCTAATTTTTACTTTGACGGAGTGTGCCAAAATATTCCTCACACCCTTAAGTTCTGTGATGTTTACTTCTTCCTGCCCAGCCAACCTTCTTGTTTTCTCTCATTCTTTCATTTTTTCCTTACTCCTCTCTTTCCTTCCCTTCATTTCCTTCCTCTTTTCCTTCTTTCTCCTTCCAGTTCATAGGCTTTGATTGATCATACATATTAATAGGAGGTGACTTGATATTTGCACACATATATATTGCATAATGTTCTAATCATTGCACCCAGTGTTCATGGTGAGTTTATTCATTATATTATGCATTCATCTTTTCCCTGTGCTCATGTAGTCTGGATATTAAAAATCTCTCTTCTAGATATTTTGAAATGTAAATTTCTTCAAGAGAATAAGCCTCCTATTTTCTCTCAAATTCTCACACATTTTTCTTTCATTGTTTTGCTAATATCTTTCTAACTGAACTGACTATAGTCACACTGCAGTAAGCAGAATACCTTCTCTTCTTTTTCAAATACTTATTTTCTAAATAAATGTGTGTGTGTATTTTGTGTGTGTGTGTGTGTGTGTGTGTGTGTGAAAAGATGTTCATTGTCCTGGTATTGGAGCTCCATGTAGTGTGAGACACCTGACATGGGTGCTAGAAAACATACTCATGTCCTCTGTGAGAGAAGGCCTCACTACTAACTGCTAAGCCATCAGGTCTTAGTTCTCCAACATTTATTTTTTTTATGTAGAAACTACTACTCTGTTCACTCCATCCCCCTAACTGACGTCATCTCTATCCTCTAGTCATTATCATTATGCATTCATCTTCTAGGAAGTTAACCATTTTAGATCCCAAATCTGCTTGTCATTGTGTAGTGTATGTCTTTCTGTTTCTATTATTTCATTTAAAATACTTTTAAAAATAGATCTCTGAATGTTCTCTCAGTGTAAAGATTTAATTTAATTTCATGATGGATTAATATTATTCTATATATATTTTAAACATGGTATATGATTTACTGTAGAAGCATGGGGAGAGAGGACAGAGGGATGCCCAAGAGGGACAGAGTGAAAGGCAGACAGACAGACAGACAGACAGACAGACAGAGAGACAGACAGACAGAGTAAGAGAATAAAGTAGGAGAGATCCTCTATATTTCTTTTTTTTTTACTTTATTAATTTATTCTTGTTACATCTCAATGGTTATCCCATCCCTTGTATCCTCCCATTCTTCCCTCCCTCCCATTTTCCCCTTATTCCCCTCCCCTATGACTGTTCCTGAGGGGGATTACCTCCCCCTGTAAATGTTCATAGGGTATCAAGTCTCTTCTTGGTAACCTGCTGTCCTTCCTCTGAGTGCCACTAGGTCTCCCCCTCCAGGGGACATGGTCAAAGATGAGGCACCAGAGTATGTAAGAAAGTAATATCCCACTCTCCACTCTACTGTGGAGAGTGTTCTGTCCATTGGCTAGATCTGGGTAGGGGTTTAAGGTTTACCGCCTGTATTGTCCTTGGCTGGTGCCTTAGTTTGAGCGGGACCCCTGGGCCCAAATCTGCCTATCATAATATTCTACTTGTAGGCTTCTAGGACCCTCTGGATCCTTCTACTTTACCATTCTCCCATGCTTCTCTCATCTAGAGTCCCACTAGAATGTCCTCCCCTCTGTCTCAGTTTCCTGGTAAGTGAAGGCTTTCGTGGGCCATGCCCCTTGGGCTAATATGCAGATATAAGTGAGTATATACCATTTGAGTCTTTCTGCTTCTGGCTTAACTCACTCATTATGATCATTTCTAGCTCAATCCATTTGTCCACAAATTTCGGGAATTCCTTGTTTTTAATAGCTGAGTAGTATTCCATAGTGTATATGTACCACAGTTTCTTTATCCATTCTTCTACTGATGGACACTTAGGCTGTTTCCATGTTCTGGCTATTATGAATAAGGCTGCTATGAACATGGTTGAGCAAATTTTCTTGTTGTGTGCTGGAGCATCTTCTGGGTATATTCCAAGGAGTGGAATAGCTGGGTCTTGAGGAAGCCCTATTCCCATTTTTCTGAGATAGCACCAGATAGAATATTTCTATATCCTATTTTCTTTAGTCATTTGTGGATTGTTGGGCTTTATGGTGGTTGCAAGCCTTGAAAGTGTATATTCAGTTTGTAGATATATGTCACTTGGATTACCGCATCAAGTAAGTATCTTTATATTTGTAAAGAAGACTCAATCTTTAAATACCACACTTAAATACCTCCAACTGAATATAAGCCTTCAATTTTTTTTTAAAATCTTCACACCGTTTTCTTTTGTTGTTTTATCAATAATCATTCTAACTAGAGTGAAGTGTTATCCCTTTGTGGATTTATTTGTAATTCCTTGAAAATCGGTGATGTCCAGCATCAGTGTATATTTTCACACACTTCTTGTTGATCAGTGTTTCTTTTGGGGGAAATTTCTTTTAAAATCTGCCCATATTTTGCTGTTAAGGTCTTCATGTATGTCTGATTTATCACTTATTCCTGCTCTAATATTTGAAATGACCCATGACAAGATTTTTGCTTAATGGCAAAAACACAGTGCAGCAACTCAACAAATGTGAAAGGAGGTCTGAGGAGTCCAGGGAATGTTGCATGGAGCTCTGTGCATAAAGCACCCTGAACCCCTAACGTGATGCTGCTTTTTTTCCCCCACAAGTCTTGCCCTACAGAAAGCTTTAGAAACCCATCCAATTCCCTTTACATAATCTTTCAATACTTGGGAATAGTTGAGCTAGCTTCAGACTACAGATGAAGAAACTGATTCTGCCAGGAAGCGAGAGAAGTCAAATGTAAAAGATTATACCACCATTGAAATAATTCTCATCTTTCTAGCCAGACACTAAATATCTATGAATCCAAAGATACGTGTTCTGAGACTTGCTTAGCGCTATTGAGACTAGAAAGTGTGTAAATTTGAAATCCCATTGATAGTTGGGTACTCTACAGAAACGTATTTTCTATACTTTGAACAATTCTATATTTGCGGGTTTTTAAAAAAATCTCAATCTACTACAAAAACTCATTCTCCAGTAAGAGGTAAGAACTGCATTACTAGGTGGATGTGAAGATATATGTCAATAGACAATTTGCTACTATGTTTATTTAGCAGAAGAATAGTATTAGGTTTAGCCCTGGGCCCTGAAAGCTCCACAGGCAGGGTTGTTGGCAAGATTTACAGTAGCAGATGTGTGTCTCTTCCTGTGGTATAGGCTTTAAATTGATCAGAAAATGTTGATTATTCTGGTACATTTGCACCATGGTTAAAACCATAGACATATCATTCCAGGCCAACAGTTGTTATCAGAAGTAGTTGTATTAGCACCTGAGTAATCATATGAATGATTTTTATCTACCAGTAGCCTACGTAGCCTCTCCTGCATTATGAAAGCTAGCCAGCAGGGAGAACATTTCCCAGTCCGTATCTGCTTCATCTTTCCACATCTGGCGATCAAATTGTGTGGTTTCTCCAATAATAGTGTCTTATCAAACACTCATGGGCAAACAAAAGCAGTAGCAATAGCTTGTAGTGTTGCGTCGCATCTGTAGTTATGAAACAGAGGAAGAGGAATGCGTGTACTGTACTCCTTTTGTCCCCCTTACACATTTCCACCCAAGGAATAATAGCACTTGTAGTAGGTAAGTCTACCCATCCAAAATAACCTCATCAAGCTAATCCTTCAGAAGTATGCTCAGAGGCGCCTCTTCATCTAGATCGATTGCTGACAATTGTTATATTTTGAAAGTCTCAGTAAAGCTGAGGTAAACAGGCACTGACTGTACAAACATCATGCTCATGTGATCGTGACATTAGTTTCTACAAGCAACACTTTTTCTTTGATGTTTTCAGTTTTGTCTTTGTAGCTTCCATGCTTCCTTAAGCATTTCTTCTAGGAGAAAACCTGAGTATTTTAGCTATTTCAGCTGTAGTGTGCAATTATAGCTCTAGTGATGTGGTATAAAGGAATACAGAATCAAAGTCCTCTATAATCCTGACACTAAAACTCTAAGTGTTCGCAAATCTATGTCATTGTAGTATGACACTCATAAGGTTTCTCCAGAGGCATAGCCTTCTAAAGAGTTAGAGGAGACCTGAGCATGTAACACTTGTTTCCTGTCTCTACTTGAGATAAAATTCTGGAAGTTTCCAGCCATTAGGGAACAGGAATTACTCATATAAAACTTTTAGAGAATAGTTAAAAATTACTCTCCTTCTTCCACAGTAAGACTTACAAAAAAGATTTCCTCACAGTGTTCACATTGGAAATAGAGGCTTGCACATTGTCCTGCTCCTCCTATGACTGTGTCTCCATAAATTTATTATAGTGACAATAATTTAATTCTTCAGAATTCAGCTTCAATTATTCCTCCACATGTCTGACCCCTGAGGCTTCAACTCCAAGTTAGCAGTTCTTGGATGTGACTTGTGATCTGCTTGTCTCACCAGGTTTCTGGGTGGCAATTTGCCCTGTAATCTCACTTCTCTGATGAGTTCAATAAAAGTCATTGATTTTCTTTTGTCCTGCTTTTTCTTGTTGTAAAGACTGGAGTGACATCTTCTAAACTCTCCCTTGCATGCTGAAGCTAAAATTCAGTGACCAGTTGCTGCATTTTAATGTCGAGGCCATTTTAAACTGATATTCTGTTTATTCTATTTTCTTCAATGGTATCAGCAATTTTTATTTTAAAGTTGTGTTTCATAATTATTGTACTAATTTGTTTAGCCATTTTTTTATCTTTATCATAGGTGTTTACTAAATTCTTTATTATGATTTGTATTAATGTCAGATATTGTATAAAGGCTCAAAGATGCTTTGGGGTGTGTTGTTTTCATCAAAGAAGAGGAAATATTCTTATAAGGGGAGTGTGGCAAAGAACAGTTCTCTCAAGTCCATTGAATATTAGTTTTTCTTTTAAGATTGTTAGTTTTCTTTCCAACTAGTTTGTTGTCAACTTTGGCCTGATTCTCATTTTATAACTCCTACTCCTGAGCCCTTGTCATGTGCTGACTTCCTTCTAGGACTTTTTGCTAGTGTCCCAGAATATCCTTATAGACCTTGACTTCTCTCCTCTATAATCATAGGTCACTCTTGCTGAATATTGGCGGACCTTTGTGTTTTTCTAGATTCTTTTTTTTTTTTTTTGAAAACGTTATTGAAATATTTCTCTGAGCATATTTACCTGAGGATCTATTGCTCTTGCCATAACTTTCACCATGACAGAACATCTGGGATAATTACTTTATTGAAGAAAAAAAAAAGAAAGAAAGAAACAAAGAAAAAGCCCTATGTAGGCTCCAAGTTTTGGAAACCCATTTCAGTTCAGGAAGCTACTGCATAGAGATGCTGAAGATCTTGTTGAATATCAAGGACTAGGACGGTGTGTTAGGGAAAACCGTTTATGTGTGGCTAGGAAACAAAACCAAAACCAAAACCAAAACCAAAAACAAACAAACAAACAAAAACAAAAACAAAAACAAACCCCCCCCCAAAAAAAAGGAAGAAGAAGATTGACCAGGGTCCTATAATCTCTACTGAGAACACAATCCCTTTCACCCCTCCTACGTGTGAGAGGTTGTATAACTTGCCAACCGTATTAGTTTGGAGACTAATATATGGGCCCTTGGGGGCATTTAAGACCATAACTACAGCACAAATTACCAAACATATTTAGAGTGTGGTGTAGAGGTATAGAGTGGGACTAACTTGTATAATCCATCTTCGCTGAAGTTACAGTCTTTGCTGTGTGGAGTCTTAAATGTCCCTGCCTTTTAATATTGCCTTGACTTTACTTGCATTACATGTCATTGATAATCTTTCCAACAAAATGAACCAGTTTTTCAGTCTTCAAATGTAACATGCAAAATACTGAATGCAGAAATTAATCAACACAACACTAACCAAGAGTGGATATAGTCTCAAAGTACCTTCCAAATTCTAATCCTTACACACAGACTGATGCAGATGTCAGTCTTCATCTGAGTTCCCCTTGCAGCTGATGACAGTTAAAGACAGCCAGACTGGCCAAAGTACAAAGAATAAATGTCTGTGGAGTGCTGTATCAGAAACCAGACCTTTATAGCACATTTCATCTTCCATGGCTCTTGGATCACTGAGGAAAAGGGGAAGGAAACACCAAAGACCTTAAGAGCTATAGTGTGAAGTAGACTTTTGTGAAATTCATTTATTTTACATGGGGCTGCAGAGATGGCTCAGCATTCAGGATCTTTACTGCTCTTCAGCAATGCTGATTTTGCCTCCAATCATCCATATCCTGTACCTCACAATCATCTATGACTCCAGGCTATAGTGCCTCACTGTTTTGTCTCCTATTGTAGTCCATGCATAAATGTGGGAGTATACACACACACACACACACACACACACACACGCATGCATATACACAGAGAGAGGCAAATATAATTAATAATAATAATAATAATAATATATTAAAATCAAGGTTTACTAACATTTTAAGATAAATTATATTTCTTTGTGTTTTATATTAGTTTCAATTAAAATATATTTATATCTTTGTTAACAAATAAGGCAATAAGGAAAGAGCTATTCTGTAAATGTTGTAGAATAATAGCCATGAAATATTGCCTGTGAAAGGAGAGTTCTAAATCTATTTTTATCTTATTTTACCATTTTTATGTAATAGTATGTAGCTATGTAATGAAATAATAAACTGAGGGATATTGGCTAAGTTAGCTGCTGTGTCCCTGCAGAACCACTGATAATTATGCAGCTGTTAGCACACTGAATGTTTTTTCTCATAGTAATTCAGAGGAAAAAAGGAAAGTGAAACACATGAATATGTATTTTCTTAATTTGGTTAATAATGTAGATTAAGCTTTACTTAGAGTCCTATTGAAGAAGCTTGTGTTTCTAGTAATAAGTAGAGTTACTTAAAAATACAAAAATAATATAGAGATGAAGAGGTTTAATACAAACACTGGAAGAGAGAAGAGACAGAAGGGAGGGAGAGACAATGATAGGGAAGAAAGGAGAAAGAGAAAGAGAGAGGAGAGAGAGAGAGGAGAGAGGAGAGAGAGAGAGGAGATAGGAGTTAGAGAGAGAGAGAGAGAGAGAGAGATATTCAGCTATTATAACATGGCTTTGAATTTCCAAACTATTTGTACTCTACAGACCAAGTAATTTAATCTAGAAATCAATATTTGGTGTCTGATCTATTTTTCTCTTGCTTTAGAATTATAATTAACTATGAAAGGTAGAAATAATCAATTAGTTATAGCAATTGACCTAATAATTACAGAAAGACATACTTTACATATCCCTATGCTCTGAATCATTAAAATATTTATTTAAATTTTGATATGTATAATTTTATATTGGATATCGATGTCAAAGATTATTATGCCTTACTAGAAACTGTGAAAGAGAGAAAAAGAAGAAAGGAGCAAAAGAAAAAAAGATGGGGAACAACAGGAGGCAAGGAGGAAGAGGGAGAGGGAGAGGGAGAGGGAGAGGGAAAGGGAGAAGGAGGGAGAAAGGGAGAGGGAGGGGGAGAGAGAGAGGGAGAGGGAGGGAGAGAGAGAGAGGGAGGGGAAGAGGGAGAGGGAGGGGGAGAGAGAGAGGGAGAGGGAAAGGGAGAAGGAGGGAGAAAGGGAGAGGGAGGGGGAGAGAGAGAGGGAGAGGGAGGGAGAGAGAGAGAGGGAGGGGAAGAGGGAGAGGGAGGGGGAGAGAGAGAGGGAGAGGGAAAGGGAGAAGGAGGGAGAAAGGGAGAGGGAGGGGGAGAGAGAGAGGGAGAGGGAGGGAGAGAGAGAGAGGGAGGGGAAGAGGGAGAGGGAGGGGGAGAGAGAGAGGGAGAGGGAAAGGGAGAAGGAGGGAGAAAGGGAGAGGGAGGGGGAGAGGGAGAGGGAGGGGGAGAGGGAGAGGGAAGAGGGAGAAGGAAGGGAGAGGGAGGGGGAGAGGGAGAGGGAGAGGGAGGGGCAGAGAAAGAAAGGGCAGGGAGATGAGAGAATTGCTCTGTGGTAGTTGTGCCTTTGTTTGCTTGTTTATCAAGACAAAGAAGGCTTCTAAGACACAGTAAGTAGTCTTTTAAGAGTGGATTCAATTTGGCAAGGTTAGCAGGCAAGAATTTTCTTTGAAATGGTTGGATGGAGTTAACTGAAGAAAGCAACAAGGGAAGGTCCTTGGTGAGTCTAAAGAGGACCACTGCTTGAAGGAGTGGAGCTCTACAGGACTGCATAGAGTCAGGGCAAAGACACAGCTAAAGATGTCAAAGAACATGTTTCTGAAATTGATAAAGGAAACTTGTGACTATAACTTAGCATTCTCTGCTTATGCACCTGAGAAAATATTATTCATGTACTTTGATAAATAACTTCTGCACACACACACACACACACACACACACACACAGAGAGAGAGAAAGAGAGAGAGAGAGAGAGACAGACAGACAGACAGACAGACAGACAGACAGACAGACAGAGACAGACACAGAGAGTAAATAGTGTTTACACATTAACTATATATTAATTTTTATATTAAATCCTTGTTGTTTTCCATTTTTCTTATTTGAAACATATGAAACATTTATATAATTTTCTATTATTCTACTTTAACAATGTCTATTTCCTTTTTATTGTTCATGATTTCCTGCTTCATTTAAACAGGGATAATATATGTAACTAGCAGAGTTACATGTTCTATGATTTTTACATTATGTAAATAGATTTAGAGACCTGTAAATAATGATTAAAGAATGATCACAGACTATGAGTAAGCAGATTGGAAGCTTTATGTGGTATTTAATTTTCTTTAAATGTCAGTTTCAAATACAGGCAAAATGCATTTTATATTTGTCTGCCATTATACTTTCTCACCCTCCTCTCACTCTGAATTTTTTCCTCTTCCTAATCAGTCCCTTCTCTAAGCATTTTTTTTTTTTTGGTGTAGATCTAACACAGGTTTCTGTTCATGATTGCAAACATCAGGTCAGAAACAGATAACAGTATTTCAGGTGGCCTGGCTCCATTCTCGGGGTCTTACAATCTTTCGATCTTGCATTCCACGATTTTTTCCTGAGTTTCACAATATCATTGTATTATAGTATGTGGCCACATTACAATTATATGGGTGTGGTTTGCAACAACAGGCATGTGGAGGTCAGAGGCCAGCCCCATGACAATCTTTATCTCCTTCCTAGGTCAGCTCAGGTCACTAGACTTGCACATAAGCATGCCACCTGCTGAGCCATCTCTCCTGCTCCCCTCCTCTTCTGGAATGGTCCACTTATTTGCTATATTGGCTTTTAATTTCTTTCCATTTCCTTTTAGATCATAGAATAACTATATCGTTTCCCCTTTCCGAACCCTCTCTCTAGTCTCCCATAGATGCTCCTTTCTTGCTTTCAAATTCATGGTTTGTTTACTATTAATTGCTGTTACATGCATGTATATATGTATATATGTACATATATTCTTCTATAAATAATGAATTAATGTGCCCTCTTTGGGGAGAAAAATTTTTTTTCTACTCTAGCTTTTCTTAGTTGCTTATGGTTCTTTGTGTATGCCTCAGGACTATGTGATTTCCTCCTTCCATTTTGGCATGACTTCAGTTGTTGTAGCTGTTCTCTTCGTTCAACTCATGTTTAGAAAATTATGGGTTGTAGGTTCTGGAATTGGGAGGGGATAGTTTTACACAACGCCCTGACTCTCTTGTTCTTGCAGTCTTTGTGCCTTCTTTTGCAGTGGGTTCAACGTTTCCTGAGCCTTAGGTTGTATTCACAGCTCTGCATTTTGGCTGTTAATGGCTTGTGTTGGTTTAGTAAATTGGTGGCTGCCGGTTCTCCTCCATGATCGATGACTTCATTCGCACCGCGTAGTGGCTTGGGCTTCAGTAGTAGGCACTATCCCTATTGTTGCACACGTCTTAGGTCTGGCTAGAGATCTGTGGACAGCTGCACAGGTGTACATGATGCTTCTATTCCTTGGATTGACTATGCCCTGCTGGCCTCCAAATCGTTCATAGACATCATATCTGTGTAGGACCGTTGGTTGCTCTCTTCCTTTGAGACAAAATGCCTCTGGTACTGTGAAAATTAGTTCTCATGGAAGAGGCATTTATGCCAGTTCCAGCTCAGGGGCCTCTTTAATATAACACAATAAAATATATTAAGATAAAACAAGAATTATCACATCAATTTAGACAAGACAAACCAATAGGAAAGAGCCCAAGAGGAGGCATTACAGTTAGAGACCCATTCATTCCTATACTCACGAATACCATAAAGACACTCTATTATTAGGAAAAATATGTACACAGAGGACATGGTGTAAACCCATGCATGCCTGAGCATTCTGCTTTAATCTCTGTGAGTTCACATGAGCTTTGCTTATGGTGACTTAGAGGGCCTTGTTTTCCTGGTGTTCTCCATCCTTTCTGTCTCTTACACTTGCCAACATGAGCCATAATTTTAATTTCCTATACTATCCTCAACAAAATATTTCTGGACAATTAAAAGTGAAAAGAATTATTAAAATAGTATATATAAATATTATTTTATTTTGTTTTCCTTGTTGGCTAATATTTCTGCTTGTGTATCCTTATGTAATTCCTTATTCTTATATAGTTTACCATTTCTGGACACCCTCAAAACAATCCTCTCCTACCCTACCCTCCCATTCCATGTTTTTCTTTCTCGTACTATGTCTAAATACTTCCACATATATGATTATATGATCATGAATGTGGAGTCATCATACTCTGGAGCACAAGAAGAAACTCTTAGCTACAATGCCAAAGGAAAACAATGATCCTTTCCGGACCCGATAACAACTGCAAATAGCATTTTAACCAGTGATGGAGCCTATCAAGTCTATCCTGTAATGTTTACTAACTTTACCTTATTCTGGTTTTCTGTAAGTAACCACACCTGGCATTTTATGTCTGAGTCCATCACTGTAGTAGTCAGGTATGTTCCAAGGATATTACCTCAAACCCATGTTCTTATATTCTTTTTAACCCATCCTTTGACCTTTCTTGAGCTTCGAGGGCAGCAGATGTTGACACAGGTGCCCTATAGAAGGTTGAGTATTCACACTCACCTATTCTCATCACTTTGACAAGTTTTGAGTCTCTTTACTAGCCCCTGCCAACAATGAAAAGAACAGCTCTGGCCAAGTATGAAAACAACCCAGTTCTACTGTACAAATAAAAATAACAGCTAGACAGCATGGGCGTTTAACAAAACAGTAGTAATTACCTGATTCCAGAGCCTATAGCCTCTATAGCAATGGGTTATTTGACCAGACTTATAACAAGAATTCTTTCCCATGAAGCTGGACTGAAATCTAATCTCACAGTGTTTGGTTACCTCCAAACAGACATGCTGCTATTGGTCCAGGGGCAAATCTTCCATGGCAGACCAGTATTGTAGCCTTCAAGGTTCATAGTTTGATACGACCAAACATCTTTACAATCTTCCCTTTTTCTGGAAGAAAATTTCACAAAAAATACACTTTCTATGTTTCCATTAGAACTCATGTTTAGATTTAAATAATTTTTGAAAATTGTTTACTCATAGTAGACATGTATATTTCTGTTACATTTTGATCATTTTTTCAAAACTATTTTCAAAAAGTATTTTTGTAAAGAAAAGTCACTTTCATATGAAACGTGTGCTACAGAAAAAATATTTTTTTTTGTTTTAGAAGATATCACATATTTGGTTAAAAAATACACACTAAATACACTTAGATTCTATGAGATAAAGCCTTGCTATTGCTTGGTTGATTGCTTTTTATTTAATAAGCCTATTTAAACCACAAAGGCTTTCAGTCTGTTTGCTTCAGCTTTGGTTAAAAGCATCATTTTTATGTGGAACCAAAAATAGTATTGTCCTTTACATGGTAGTTATGACTGGGGAAGTTGTAATAGTCATGTGTATCAATGAATATATAAGACCCCAGAAATATTATATTTCTGGTATCTTCTAATATAGCTATGGAAGACCATCAGTTGCATTTTAATAAATTGTGTAAAGCCTATGTTATAGGATGTGTGTATCCCATTTTCTGATGTTTTCAAAATCACTAGATTAATAAGGAAAATTGTGTCTGTTAGGCTACATTAAAGAGAATGAAATTAAATTGGAAATATAGTTTTATTGTTAATAAGCCTCCTTTTAAACAGAGCATTTTATGTTTTCAAATTTTAGTTTAATGATTCATATCAGTAAACTGATATGAATTGCTTTATCTCAGCAACCAACTGCATACCAATCTTTTTGTCAGTTGCAAAATTAGGTTGGATGAAACATAAAGATAATTATTAGGTATAATTCACCCTATAACAATATAAGAAAGTAACACACTGATTGTGCCACTCTTTTTCCTACTTTAGCTTTATGAGTTTCAGACTTATACTTCCCAAGTTGCATATAAGGGTTGATTTACTAGTCATATATTTTTGAAATTCCTTCAAGTATTTAAGAATAAAAATAAAGTTCTTAAACCAGTCAATGCAATAGACAAATGTTTTTTAACACTGAAGCATACAAAATATCTTACATTCATTGTACTTTTTTATACCTTCAGAAGATTTACTCTATTGGATGAGAACTCTCAGAGGAAGTATTAATTTATAAATACTTAATGTGAACTGAATAACTTAAAAAATAAGAGAATTGAGTGAATTATAAAATAGCAATAATTGAGTATTGTAGAAAATGAGAAACTGATAACAGCATATAGATTAAAAGGCATGGAAAGGAAAAAATTCAATATTTACTAAAATGAGAAATTGAAATATGATGTGAAACAGAGAAATGTAGGATAAAATGTATGGTTTTGGAAGAGGTTTATTTGAAATCCTTATACTATTACTTTCTTAATTTTTACTCTTTCTTTGGGATAATCTTAACAAATTAATGAAACATGTTTTATTAATATATTTATCTACTCTTATTAATAGCATAATCCATACAGGTCCATAGCAAAAACTTTTATGTCCAAAGTTTCGGTTTTGGAACAATGTACATAATGTAGAAAATAATATTTACATAAATACAGAATAATACCTAGAAAGCTAAACTATTTCACCATGTTTTGAAAAATGTTAGTCAATTTCTTTTATCCATGTAATATAATTTTTTAGTTATATCATGGAAGACGATTTTAAAATATTAAATATATATATAATTAAGACCTTATATGTATATCATCATGATAATGAATGAACTGGTTCAAAAGCTAATGGTATGTATGGAACATGCAGAAATTTATGCCAAACAAATACTACCTTCCCTGTGGAGCAAAAATACGTAAAAAATAAATGTGTGTGTGTGTGTGTGTGTGTGTGTGTGTGTATGTGTGACATAGTGGAAGTTAAAATATTGTTGCTGCTTCTTTAATTTCTTATCCACATTAATTTTTGGAGGGAATAGGGTGTTTTCCTGAATCTTTGTTCCCCGTCTTAGCTAAATTGGCTGTCCAGAGAGCTCTAGGATCTGCTTGTCTCTGTCTCCCAATACTGAGACTGATGGCACTTGCTGTCACACCCAGGCTCTTGGTGTTGCTATGGGTCAATACTTCAATGTTTTAGTTAGTAAGTGCGAATTAAATATAAATGTATATTATAAAATATCCTTTCAAAAAATAAATTTCTCTCTCTCTCTGTGTATGTGTGTGTGTGTGTGTGTGTGTGTGTGTGTGTGTGTGCGTGTGTGTGTACGTGTGTGCATGTGTGGTCTGCTCGTGCATTCAGGATGCTGCTCTACAGATCTGAGGTATTATGTACCCTGGAGCCAGATTTATAGGTAGATGTGAGCCACCTGATGTGGTGCTGGAATTTAAACTAAGGTACTCAGGAAGAGCAGTGAACATTTTCCATCTCTCCAGCTGCATGGAGAACTTTTTAATGAAATAGAAAAACAGATCAGCAAATGAAACAAAACAAAGTAAAGGGAACAGAGTTTGAACGCAGCAGTGATACTCACAGAAAGTTCAGAAATAGGTAATCACCTCAACTTTGTATTTTCAGTAACAAATTAACAACTTAACTCCAAGTAATGTCAGTATACTCTTGCAGTGTTCTGAAATGTATGAAAGTTTTTCTGCAGGAAAAGAAAATATGATCAAATACACTTAACTAAGACCCAACCAAAATTTAGTTACCAGTGTTACCAGAGAAACCCTTAGGAGGAACAAAGAGGAAGATACCATAGAAGCATTAAAAACAGAGTTTATACCTATAAGCAGCTAGACCTTCCTGCAGAAAGAACCATTCAACTGGAAAATAGATCTGAAGAAGCATCGAAAATGCAATATTGACAGATGGGCACACTCCAATCAGAGATGAGAGCAAAAAATATTATAAATAGAGACCTTAAAAGACCGTATCATTGGTGTCTCCAAAGAAATGGATAGGAGAAATAGTTCAAAAGCAATATTTGAAAATAAAATGGCAGCATATTTTCCAGAACTAATTAAATCTATGGTATGCCAAGTTAAGAAGCCCAGCAAATTTTTAGCATGACAAATAAGGTAAAGTATAGTCTGGAAAGCAGTTTAGTAGTATTTTCTCCAATGCAACACAAGCGTATCCTAAGGCTTAGTGATTTTATTCTAGGATTCCTCTACAAAAAGCGAATGCATATATACATCAAAAATGTGTCTCAAAATGCTCAGAATCAGATTACTCACATTATCAGTAGCTGCACAAAACCCTCTCAGTGTCTATTTGAGTAAAGATCGGTATTGCTTCTGCCAAATTTAAAGAAGATAAATTAATTGGCAATGTAAAAAAGTAGTATGAATAGATCTTCCCGAAAGATGTGTAAGAGAAGAGACAAGAAGGTATAGGCTATGTGTTTTAACTTATATGCATTTTGAAAAACAATAAGCCAAAATTGTAATGTCAATATTATATTTCAGAGTCTAAGTTGGGAAGGAAGATCATAGTTGCTACTGTCTGCTTCTCTTATCTTATAAACTTGGAGGTGATTGCAAAATTTTTTTAAATTGTTACTAAATACTTGTTCAATATAGTAACTTTATGCTATATTTCTTTAAATGCAAACTTAACATAGACAGTTTTAAGGAGACAGAAAAACTGTTTTAGTCAGTAATAAGAATAGGGACTTTTTTCAAATAACATTTTTTTATACAAGAAGAAACTGATGGATTCATCTAAATCAAAACTAGGAGTTCATTTTTTACTCCAGGAAATTGTAGCAAGTGTGAAAATCCTAGCATCAAAGTAAGAGGAAAGATTACAGTGTGCGCTATTGATGAGAAGTTCAAATCCAGGAAATATACAGAACTTTTCAGTGAACAACAAAACAAAACAAAACAAAACAAAAAACCTCAAAAAAAAAAGAGCTTAAAACAGAAAAATAAATCCAAACAACATCATCATGTTTATAGATGATATAGATGATAATAATATCTTTAATAATCATTTGAAAACCTGACAGTTCCATGTGATAGAGAATTTGGGAAGGAATGAAAATGGTCGTACACAACCAGCTTACCTGCTTATTTTACAGGCAGTTTAAATGTTCGTGGGCTTTGTTTGCTAAGGCTGACATTATGCCCGAGTGTGTCCGCGGGTTACAAACATTCAACTTCTCACTTGGATGAACTGACATAGGAGCACACATAGAGGTTCTTTGTCACAGATTCGTTCAGAGTTGTAATACTAAGAAAGTGACTGCGGGCTCATCTACATTAAAGCACACAAACACATTATGCTGCACTTATCAACGGCGAGGATCTATAGCAAGAAACCAAACTGAAGCTAACCTTGATACCATGACTGCATCTTAATGCAGTGTTGCAAAACAGAAAATCAGTGGATTAATGTGGTTGGATTGATCTTATTGTTTTTTTATGGATATGAGGCAAAAGAGATAGATCTCTGATCAATTTTTATATACTTATACAATATAGAAGCATAAAGAAAATTATGAAGCTAATCATCATAAAAGCCAAGATGATATCTGCAGAAGGCTTGAGGATGGGTTATGAAGGAAGCTGAGTGGATAGGATATTCTCTCACTGAACTGGATGGTGCTTACATCAGCAGACATTGTGGTTATCCACTCTACTGCCCAAGTACGTCCAGCTAATTTGTCTGACACATGTATCCTTCATAATGAAAATAAATGACAAGTTTAATCTATGTGTGTTTATGATCTGCATATTCATATACTGTGAAGTACATATTAATACTGCAGTAATATAGAAATCCTACAGATAAAAATTCAGTTTTGTATTATTTTAACAACCATTCAAAATGAATAAACATGTGACCCACCTGTGTTGTTCATCAGAATCACCATGATACTGAAATATATTTAACATAAACATAATTTTCCCCTGTTAAGACTTCACAAGGAATGGGGAAAATGTCTATTTGACTAAATTAATAGGCAAAGATTGTGGTTTCCAGTTTTAAATGAGAAAACAGAGACACAATTTTGGCACTAAGGGAAAAAAGACAAGGGATCCACATAAAGCTGATAAGTTCACAGGGGAAAACATGTATTTCATGCCTACATTTTCCTCAAAAATTACAGAAGATTCTCCTGATCCACTAGGGACACATTCCAACACCTCCAGAGAGCTCTGGAAACTACAGAACATTCAAACCCCACAGTTCACAGGTTTTCTGTGTCTATTGCTTTAAGATGCATTTACAACTAAGTATAGTGAGAAACAGCAGCAATGACTAATGTGATAAATGAATACATATGACATAATAAAAGTTACTCAAAAATTCCTACATTATGTTACATCCAGAATTTTCTGTCATATGTTTTGAACCACTTCGGGTAACTGCGAGTTTGGAGAGAGAAACTGTTGGGCAAATATGTACCATTATATTTGTTGTAAACCCTGTGTCTAAGCCTTAAATTACTTCAACATATTTCATTGAATGAATTCAAACGAGGATCACTGTGTCTAGACCTTAATGGCAGTTCCACAATTTTTAAAACTGTTTTAAAATTGGAATTTCAGTATTTATTTTGTTTCAAATTTCCAAAATTACTTAACATGCTAAATTTCCCACTGGCTAATATATTATCTACAGTATATAATGAACTAGTTTTACCATAACAAAAAGTGAAATTAAATAATAAGGCCTTTATAATAGAAATTTTCATAGAGGAAATAAAAATAGTTACAGAAACATATTTCATCTCACCATGAGAGGGTATAATACTATGTCATGCCAGGGAATAAGTCTACCATCAAGTACATTTTAAACAAGGTGTAACTTGAGAGAATTTTCATTTTGAGAAATAAGAAATCTATAGCTGGGGAAGCCAGTGCCAACCTTTTGAGTAGATACAGTTCATTTTATATATACTAAATGGCATGCTTTTATAGCTGAAGGAGACAGTTGATTGCAGTGGAAATAGACTTGTTATTGTCATTATTTGCATTCAACTATCCTTTTATGACAATTTCTCTGCATTTTCTGCTTATACCTTACTTGCTGATATAATGAAGGAGATTTTTTTTTCTCTTTAGAGTAGCTGTAGTTGCTTTTCAGAATCTCATTAAGTCATTACTTGTAACTGTGGTTGATTTATATGTTACGTGATAAAACCAACTTCCACATGGTTTGGTTCATTTGAGCCTTAGCGTCACAGTCTCTCTAATAGTAGTGAGATTGTTTTTGTGGTGGTGGATTGCTCACTTGGGGTAAGAGGATTGCAAGCAGCAATTGCCTGGGTCATTATGTGCTCAGCCACGTCTTGCCTAGGTCCTTGGATCTGTGTAGCTCTTGTTAGTCTGTGAGGTGTTTTAATTTGGAAGTATAAATGCTGACAGAGTTCTGTCTCTAATTGAATAGTGTGGATGGATTGATTGCAGCATATTGATCTATAAGTGGGCATGCTGGCCACTGAATCACAGCTCTAGTGAGCTCACACACACACATCTTCAACTGGCATACGCTGTTATCAAAACAATAGGTAAATTACAGTGTTGCTATTTGAAAATAGGGACAGGAACATTGATAAGACGTTTCTTGCCCTTTCACTCAACCAAGCTACAAGTTTGGGTAAACAATTGTATTTGCTTTTTGTTCCGTATATTTTATGCTAGCACTTTTGAAAAAGAGGCAGATTTGGCAATGCAGAGAATTTGCTTAAAATCAATTCATAATTAACATTTCCCAGACAGCTGATGTATATAACTAGAAAATGGTGTCTATCTTTTTCTAAAGACAAAGGTGATAATTTTCCCTTTCAGTCCGCATGGCCAATTCTGTTCTCTACAACCCCCTGCAGAGGTAATAAAACTTTCTTTACAACTTACAATTTTTCTCTTTTCTCCGACTACACATGATCCTCCTTGTTGTTTTATGCTTCCTTCCTATTTTTAGGCTTCATTGTCAGTGTGATTTTTTGCAGTTTGTATTCATTTGTAAGTTTAGATGGATTCTGTGTCCATGTTACATATTTTCTTGTTTAGTCATAAACCAAATAATGGTTTTTAACCCCTTGAGATTTGAACAAAGTGTTAAAAAATTAAGGATTAACATAAGCAGAACAATAAAGAATTTTGACTTGGGGCTGGAACACATTGACAATTAGTATTTTTAAATTTAAAATATGATTCCTCAAATGACAAAACCTATGATTCCCAAGTTCACTTTTCAAAATAGAGTGCAAGGAGTCAAGCCATTTACCCCTGCATTTGTACTTGTTCAGATATGCACCCTGAGTGAGAATTGAGAAGACAGGCCTTAAGTTGGAATGTTTAAGTAATAGTCATGTCCTTTACTTTTTTGCATGAACATTGTTCTGAGATAAGAAGGTCACTGTCTTAGAGATTTTGACACTGTGACAAAACACCATGACCAAAAAGCAAATTGGGGAGGGAAGGCTTTATTCAACTTGCACTTCAACATTGCTGCTCATCACTGAAGTAAGTCAGGACAGGAAGTCAAACAGGGCAGGAACCTGGAGGCAGGAGCTGAGGCAGAGGCCATGGAGGAGTGTTGCTTACTAGCTGGCTTCTCCCTGGCTTGCTCAGCCTGCTTTCCTATAGAAACCAGGACCACCAGCTCAGGGATGGCCTCACCCATCATGGGCTATGCCCTCCATCTCTGATCACTAATTAAGAAAATGCCTTACAAATGATCTCATGATGTGACAGAAATTTGAACAGAAAGAGAAAACAACTTATGAAAGAAGGGAATCTGTAGTTATGCTGCCAAAACTCAGGGATATGGAGATTCTGGGAACAGTTGAAGTTAGAAGAGTTCCTTTCTCTGACATTCCAGAAAGAACCTATACGGCAAACATTTTCATTTTGTACTAGCATTTTGGATAACTAAGATGAATCTCCACTTTCAACTCTATCCGATTCAATGTTTATACTTTTATGTTAAGGTCTTTGATCCATTTGGGTTTGAGTTTTGTTCAGAGTGAAAAGTATGGATCTAATTTGATTCTTCTACATGCAACCATCCAGGTAAACCAGCCCAATTTATTGAAGATGCTCTCTCTCTCTCTCTCTCTCTCTCTCTCTCTCTCTCTCTCTCTCTCTCTCTCTCCCTCCCTCCCTCCCTCCCTCCCTCCTTCCCTCCTTCTTTCCTACCCCCCCCCACTGCTTATGTAGATACTCTTTTCTGTTTCTTAAAGAGTGTGGTGGCTGTTGGTTGCCAAGTAGAAAACACTTCTGAGATCCTGCCATAGGTGGTCCCTGGAGATCCTAGAGTTTATAGGTATTGTCAGCAAATCCTAAGGAATGAGGATGGGTAGAAGTAAGCATCTGAGAGGTTGCACACCTGCAAGTGGATTGGTCTGAGGAAGAGGAGAGTGAGGAGGGGAGCAGAGTGGGAATCTGATAGAAACTGCATGTGCTACCAGGATCTGAGTAGGTGTCTGGGAATTGAGTCACCCAGGGAAGAGAGGTTACAGCAAGTGGTATGCTGCAAAGCTGGGGATAAGACTTGGGGATTGGAGTTGGGAGACAGGAGACAGGGAGACAGAGGTGGTGGAGACTGCCCACTGGATTCCTTTGGCCATCATGCTTACAGGGAGTGCCTATGATGCTGGCAGTTTAGACAATCATTTTTCCTCCTGTGATCTTTTTAGTGAGGAAACAGCACTTCGGCCATCTTCCAAACCCGCCATTTTCTCAATGGAGCAGCTCTGGTGTTAAGAATTCAGTTTTATGTAATGTCATCTGCATTACAAATGAACCATTATCACTATATTAGAGGTGATTTGTGACACAATATAAGATACCTAACATCATTTTAACTAAAGAAAAGTGTCCCTTATTACATTGTTCCATAAGGCATTTGATAGTTATTTTCTTTTTATGGTTAATGAAAATACATTTATCTTTTTTTCATTTCTTTTTAAAAAAATTTACGTTTATTGAAAATAGATTCTTCTCTCATAAAATACATCCTGACCACAACTGCCCCTTCCTTTATTCCTTACAGTTCCCTTGACCTCTTCTCTTCCCCAGAACCACTTCCCTCCATTTCCTCTTTAAATAAGAGCAGGCTTTCAAGAGATGACAGCCAAACAGGACAAAACCAGGTGCAATAAGAGGCAAAAATCCTCATATTAAGGTTGGATAAGGCAGCTCAATAGGAGGAAAAGAGTCCTAAGAGTAGGCAAAAGAGTTAGAGATACACCCACTCCCACTGTTGGAGATTCCACAAAAGACCAAGCTAACAGCCATAACATAGACTCTGATGCCTGAATAGATAGATCCATATAGGCTATGTGATTGTCTATATTTATTGTTAGGCACTTTCTAATGTTTGCTTTACATTTACTACATACATACATACATACATACATACATACATACATACATATAGAGTTAGACATTCAATTTTGTACTACAAATATTATTCTGATTTGAGTTTATAAGGTACAGCGATAATTAAAAGGGATTTAAACATACTTTATAATCAATTACTCGGACTTTGGAAAGTGATATGCTCAAATAAAAACAAAGAAAACATCATGCTGCTCATATAAAAAGATCAAAGTATATGTAGAAGATTTGAAGAAGTCAGGGGGAAAAATAATTAAGAAACTATTGAAATAGGATTCTAAAGCACTTACTAGTGCTAGGACTAAGACATAGAAAGGTAAAATAATATACTCGTCACATATGCAGTCTACACATGCACTTGAAAGAAAGCAACATCTGTATATTTTGATGGTTTGAAATAAAATGGCCCCATGTATTTGAATCCATACTCCCTAGTTGGTGGAACTGTTTTAGGAAGGATTAAGTGTGACTTTGTTGGAGAAAGTGTGTCCTTGGGGGTCCTTTTGAGTGCTCATGCCAGCCTCAGTCTCTTCCTCCCAAATCCTTCCCCCTGCCTCCAACTTCTGATAGATTAGACATAAGCTCTCAGCTGCTGCTGCATCACCACGCCTGCCTGCCTGGTGTCATGCTCTCTACCATGATGGTTGAGGCACCATCCTCTTAAACTGTAAGGAAGCCCCAATTAACTCTGTAATTTTTAATGTAACTTGCCTTGGTCATATTGTCTCTTCGCAACAATATAAAAGTAACACAGATATATATGTCCAGTTGGAGCAGAGTTCATTATGAACAATAAGATGCCAACAGAGTAAGTGGAAAATTTAAAATGTCTCTATTCTTAATCCTGTGAGTTTTTGATCATTTAGTCATGGTGCCTATTTTCAATAACTTATTTGTTAATTCTTTGTTTCTCAGCAGCACACATTCTGTTTTCACTTGCTCTTTATACATTTATTATCCTGATGTTTTTAGGCTCATTTTAATTAATATAAGTAGCATACAAAGAAATCAGTTTCATCATGATATTTTCATGCACATATGAAACATACGTATTAAGTTTTCTTTTAATTTACACCTTCTCTACTCCCTTTGTTTGCCCATCCCTCTTAATAATTCCCTTCTTTTCTCAATAGTCCCTCTTTTTGTTCTCGTTTTGAAATTGTAACAGTGATTATTTCATTTGTCATAAGTTTAATTTGTTTTATAAGTCCAATGTCTTGGTGAATTTCATCTTCTTCTTAGTTATTTTCTATTTGTTCTATTTTGTTCTATTTGTTCTATTTTCTAATGATCCAAAATTACTCACATCTGTGGTTCTATTTTTATTGCCTGATTGGTTTTTCTTTCCTTTTAAGTTATATAATCTATTGTAATATTGAATTTAAATCAAAACATATGAAAAGTATGAGTCTGACTAATTTCTACAAAAAAGGCTGTGGGTCTCAACATCTATTTCAATCTGCTGCTGGGTGGAGACCCTCAGAAGACATTTATGCTAGTCTGCTGTCTGCAAGATTAGCAGAGTATCATTAACAGTGTCAAACATTAGGCAGAACTCCGAGAGTCTTGGGGAAGAGTCGGAGGAAGGATAGAAGGGCCTGGAAGAGACAAGAATTCCACAAGAAGACCAACAGAGTCAATTAACCTAGGACGATAGGGGCTTACAGAGACTGAAGCATCAACCAAAGAGCAGGCACGGACTGGCCCTGACACATATGTAACTTATGGGCAGCATGGTCTTCTTGTGAGTCCCCTAGCAAGTGGAAGAGGGGCTGTCTCTGACATGGACCATGTTGCCTGCTTTTAGATCTCTTTCCACTAGATGGACTGCCTTTCTTGGGTCTCAGGGGAAAAGGAAGCAGTTAGTCCTGATGCGACTGGATGTGCTGGGGTGGGTTGGTACAGGCGTGGGGACCTCCCTATTTCTGAGGAGAAGGTAAGGGAGGAAAGGAGAAAGAGAAGGGGAAGGTGGGATCGACCAGGAGGGGAGAGAGGAGGAGGATATAAAGAAAATTTAAACAGTCTATGTTGTCCTCTGTTTAGAGGTACAAAGTAGGATAGGTTTCTTACATAGTGGGTGAGGCGCGGGAACATCCTTGTTAAATAAAGCTTGGGTTTTGACTGGTCTATGGAACAAAGCACCCTCTTGGATTTTCACCTGAGAGAGTGAGGAACCAGCTGCGTTCAACCCAGAACACAGCTTCACTCGTTGCTCTTCTTGAGGTTCAACCTCAGCCTTTTAGTGTCCCACCCTCAGAATTTCCACACTCCAATAAGTATTCCAGTGAAGCATATGTTCAAAGTTTCTTATATTTCTAATTCTGTCTTTGAGTGGCTCTTTCTCAGGAAAAAGCTTATGTCTGTTTCATTTTCATATCAGAATTATTCAACTTGCTGGGCAAAGGAAAATTAGCTTCAAACAGCATGCAGCTTTGTTTTGCTTTTCTGTTTTTTTGTTTTTTATTGTATAGTGTTAGAATGCATAATTTAACATTGGTCTGTATTTCCCAGTTCATGTGGTTCATTTTTGGTAAATTGTATATGTGCATGTAAATATAATATATCCAGTAACTCATTGTTTATAAGATTTTCAATTCGCTGATACATATTTGCTAATTGTAGCTTATACAAATATTTTCGATAACATAGTCCCCTTTTATCTATTTTTTCTGTTCTCCCTCTCTATAGTACTGTATATCTCTCTCTATCATCATTTTTCATATTTATTTTTATTTTTACATACACATTTATATTATTACATATATTATATATATATATACAATAAACTACCTATAACAAGAAAAACCAGGACAAAATCAGGAACTATATAAATGTTCAATTACATTACTTCTGTACACTTAAATAAATTTCATATGCCTTTAAACACATAGGTTGCTTTTGTTTTTCTTATGTAATTTTGTGTGTCTAGTATGTCTGATGGATGTTAAGTTTTATCATAAGTCTCTCTATCCCACATGTCAATAGAAGCCTCAAGAGGATGTTGTGAGAATTCCATGGGCTCCTCTGGTTTTGGGTCTCTTGTCTAAAAGTAACGTCATTTTTCTGAAGTTTCCTTTCCAATCCAGCGATTTCTGACTCTAGTGACGTCCCGTTGTTGGTAGATGCTGTCTATTCAGTTCTTCTGGCTTGACTTGGGTATAATCCAAAATGACACTAAAATGAGTTTCCAATTCCCACTACACTATGTGATTTATGGGTAACACTTATGAATCATTGGCCCCACCAATACCTCTGCCATCATAGACTGCATTTTAAGCATAAAAACACCATTATTATGAATCTGGAAACTGCAAAGATGCATTTAAGTCTAAGTGATCCTATGAAAGGCCTTTTTTTAAAAGAACAGGTAGGAGAAGTTACCATCGTTCAGTTTCTTCTTTCTTGAAAATGGTCGGTGATCGTATCTGGCATGTGCACAGCAGCTGTCCTTTCTTACATTTTCTGTGGACTCAGAACTTCTAAGTTCAGTGTAGCTGCCAATGTTTCCCTTTTTATAAATTAAGACATAAATTAAATAACAATCAAAACCCTTTAAAATATCAGTTTTGAGCCATTTATAGATTACCATGAATGTTATTTATGAAAAAAAATACCCTTTCCAAAAGAAGGGTTGCACTGTTATACCCTGTAAGTGTGTGCATGTATGTGTTTATGTGTGTGTGTGTGTGGGTTTATGTGTGTGTGTGTTTACTATTTCAATTGAAATTGAGTAGTGTCTCATGTCTGAGGCTACGTTAATCACCTTCATCATCACACTGTCCTTCACTGTGCTTGCTGTACTGTGTCTCTCCACTATTAGCGCATAGGTCTGACTTTTGAATATTATGAAAAATCGCAAGGAAATGACAGAGTTAACAGTTCACATTCTGAGAAGAACTGTAGTACAGAAATTAGCTCTCTGTTTATTACTTATTTATTTGGGGGTAGAGAAAGTGAAGAATTGAAGCAGGGTCTCACTATATCATCTGGGATCCCCAGTAATTCCCTTTGTGACGTACGCTGGCTTTGAAATCATGACCCTTTTGCCTATGATTTCCATGTACTCTGTTTGCCAGCTGTACCAATTTTACCAGTTATTTTTATATTCCTGAAGTGCTAGAAAGGGCTCAAAGTAGAGAATTATGAAGGACATTCTTGGAACGATGTGATTGTGAAGCTGGATTAAAGCAATGACGTCACATTTATGAAACTTCAAAATGTCATTGAATTACAAATTACACTTGGTGAATGTTATGGTATTTAAATCCTGCCTCCACAAATCTTCAAAAAGGATTTTAAAAACTCTCTATCATATGGCAATTATGCAACTTTCTATGAATTGCAACTTTATCCCTTGTTTGAAACTTGCTCTTTGAAAGGAGCAGGATGAGGTAGGGGTCAGAAACACAAAAGCCTTAAGTTTTATGCAGCGGTACACACATAGATACTTGGGCGGTGGAGAACGGGGATCATGACTTCAAGGTCCCCACTACACACCAAGCTCAAGGTCACCCTGAGCAACATGGCATCTGTTTCCAGCATCCATCCAACAAGGAGAGAAGCAAACAATCAAACAAATGGTTTGGATTAGAAGTCTCTGATAGGGTCAGGTGCTTGAATCCTTTTTGCCCAGTTGTGGGCGTTTCGTGACGAGGCTTTGGAGCCACAGTCTTGTTGTAGGGGGATGACCACATCAGTCATGCTTTGTGAGAGATCACACAACCTCGTGCTTGCCTTGTTTCCACTCTTCTCTCTCTCTCTCTCTCTCTCTCTCTCTCTCTCTCTCTCTCTCTCTCTCTCTCTCTCTCTGCTTTGTGATTGCAGTAAAGGATGCAAAGCCTCAGCTTCCTGCTCTGGATCTGGATGCTGTCTGTAGCCTATGTACTATTCCCTCCATTATGAAGTCTAACCCTTTGGGACCATGATACAAAATAAACCTTTCTTTTTTTTTTTCCTATAACTTTTCTCAATGATGTTGTTGTATCACAATGGGAATGTAACTAAAACCGAAATTTGTACCAGAAGTGGGGTGTTGATGTGAAGTATCCGATCATGTTGGTTTTTGAAGGATTACTCAAGAATTTCAGAATTTGGAGTAGAAAAATAAAAACTGACTTAATTCTGAATACAGGGATTACTGTGACATTTTATCTGAAGTCTGGAAGATAATGCTGAGAGAGAACACTATAGAGCTCAAGATGTTTCAGGGACAATCTAACAGCAACTAGGCTAGCAGCTATTTTGATGATATTTTGGTAAAGAATATAGTTGCAGTTTTTCTTGTGCTGAGAATTTGAGGCTACATTTAAAATTAGTAGACTAATTTCTTTGGTAGAGATAATTTTAAGACTATGCAACTATGCAACATTGAATTTTCGCAATGGTAATTAATGTCAATGCTTATAGGACTAAGATGCAAAAAGAGTAAGTGGGACTGAGAGAAATACAAATGTAGCTTGATGATTAAAAAAGTTTAATGTTGCCACCAAGACTTGTTTTAAAAGAGAGGTTGGAATTGTTAAGGAGATTATTACAATTATGGAGAGCCTACTACTCTGAGCTGGAATTAAAAAACAAAACAAAACAAAACAAAAACCCAGAATCCTTAGGGCTATATCTTAACCAGTTAAGATTTAACTTATTAAAAATAACTTTCTGGTACTAAAAAGCAACCAAATACAAAAATTGCACTAAGGTGATTCAAGTGATCCACAACGGCAACAGAAATTGACAGTGCCACCCACATGAGGCTGGCTTTAGAGACATTAATGACATAATGAAGGTGGGCTGAGCATTGCTCCTCTAACATTGTGAGAGTTGCTGAAGCCAGACAGAGATTGAGAGAGACATCTCTACGTATAAGCCACGAGTAGCCACTGTGCAAAGCTATAGAAGTGAAGCCTAGAGGTCTGTGAAGATCTTAAGACGTTGGAGATGACAGAGCCATGAGACAATTGCTAATGACTGTTACCCAGAAAGACCAGATATACAGCCCAAAGAGACTTGTATATTGTAGACAATACGAAATATCACAAAACTTCCAAACCTACATTTCTGGATTAAATTTCATATTCTCTAACTGATGTATAGAAGTGTACCACAATTTTCTTTCTTTCTTTCTTTCTTTCTTTCTTTTTTTTTTTTGGTAAAGATAAAGAACAATCATATCTATTGATTGAGTTATGGCTACCAACTAATTTAACCTGTTTAAGTGTGCTGTGAGTAGATATTTACATGGTACGAACTATAGAAACATTATGTGTTCTATACATTGTGATAAATAGCCAATTAAGTATCAAAATTGAAACACAAGTGAAAAATTGAGGATAACTGATGCAGAAAACTGGAGTGGAATTAATTATTTGATGCATCAATCAAGGACCATGCATGGTAAGGACCTAGACCCTCTGTTGAGATGTAGCAGATAGACAGTACAGTCTCCTTGTGGGTCCATTAATATGGGGATTAGGGACTACTTCTGATAGGGACTCTGGTGCCCACCTATTAATTACTTTCCTCTGGTGGGGAATCCTTGTCAGGTCACAGAGAAAGAGGATACAGACCCTCTAGATAAGACTTGATAGGCTGAGGTCAGATGTTAGTGGAAGAGGACTAGGGGATGGGGAAGGCGATGAGTGAGGTGGCTACAATCTGGATTTAAAGTGAACAAATAAAATAAAATAAAATAAAAACTACTTCATTCTTCATGTAATAAACCACTACACTATGACTAAAATTAATCCTACTATATTTATTAATTGAGGAGCAATGTGTGATAGTGTTAGTAATTCAGAAGATACTAAATTTAATTGTTTTAACTGCTTTTTGAACTGTTTGATATTAAGTACAGCATTTGGTGAAACCCAGAGTGTTAAGAGTAAGAGAATTTGGAAGATTAGCAAGGACATATGTCAGACATATGAGAGAGTACATAGATTCCTGTGTGAATAACCAAATGGCAATTGAGTTCAGATGAAGTCATTTAGCATAATTTGATATGACAATGGAAGCATGTTTCTTTAGCAATCTTGATAAAGTTAAAAAGTAGCAAGACACAAAGGTAACATTATACAGAATAAAGAGATAGCATATGTATAGTGTGTGTGTGTATGTAACAACAATTAAAGATACCATCTGGGAACCATGGTGCACAGCTGTAATGGCAGCTATCAGGGAGGCAGAGGCAGACAGATCTATGTGTTTGAGGCCATCCTGGTCTACAAAGTGAATCCAGGACAGCCAAAGCTACACAGCAGAACCCTATCTTTAAAAAAAAGGAGAAGAAGAAGGAGGAGGAGGAGGAGGAGGAGGAGGAAGAGGAGGAGGAGAAGAAGAAGAAGAAGAAGAAGAAGAAGAAGAAGAAGAAGAAGAAGAAGAAGAAGAAGAAGAAGAAGAAGAAAATAAGGGAAGAAAAAGATACCATAAATTAGAAAGAGCTAGGAGAATGCATGATAGGGATTGGAGCAGGAAAAGGGATGTTGTGAGTAATTATAGTTTCAAAAACTACAAATAAAAATGGAAATATTTGTAAATATATTCTACTAAAATGTATCACTAATATAAGTTTAGAGTTTCCAGTGCTCAGTTTGGTAGTGTGCCAGTATTAACAAGTCTTGGTCATTGAAATACAACTCGGCGAACTCTGGTGCCTCATATTTGACTACGTCCCCTGGATGGGGAGGCCTGGTGGCACTCAGAGGAAGGATGGCAGGCTACCAAGAAGAGACTTGATACCCTATGAGCATATACAGGGGAGGAAGTCCCCCTCAGTCACAGTCATAGGGGAGGGGAGTAAGAGGAAAATGGGAGGGAGGGAAGAATGGGAGGATACAAGGGATGGGATAACCATTGAGATGTAATATGAATAAATTAATAAAATATTTAAAAATTACAACTCAGAATATGCACTGGATTTTCAGTAAAGTTGACTTAGCCTTTTTTTTTTTTTTTTTGCATCTTTTTTGCTGCTTTTCCCCCAGTGTCTGCCAGCAGCAATGCTTCTGAGACCAGTCCTCAGAGAATCTAGTTGGCATTGCTGAGCAGAGCTACAAGACACCCTGGCTTGTCATGAAATCACACAGAAACCAAAACAAACATCCCAGAACACTGGTCTCATTCTGTTTTTCTCCGACTGTATAAATTCAAATACTTCTTTATTTATTTTAAATGCAATTTAAGGCAATTCCAGTAAATACAGATAAAATATTTTAATCTAAAATCTATTAATAAACCTGTAAATGTACCTCAGACATTCATTGTAAAATAAATATATAACTAAAATAATTTGAAATGTGTGTTTAATCTCTGATAAAAATATTATTACATTTAAATAAGCCAATCCTTGTTTTTTTTTTTTTTTCAATTCTCCTTATTTGGAAATTATGACCTCCTTAACTAAAAAACTGTAGAGTATTTCCAAGACTTTTGAATTCATGGAGTTTGGAGTATATGAAAACAAAATGGAAAAACTAAATTTTCAAGTTCATAGCTGACAAAATTACTGTATATGATATATATGCATACACATATGTGTATGCATATGTGTGGTTTTAGTTAAATCATGGGATCAAGCTAATCTTACAAATCAATCAGTCTAAAATTTCAGGAAGTATGTCCGAAGTGATAAAAAGCAAGATATTTGCATTTGTCCTATTTTTAACATTTTCTCTATAGCAAACAGGAATTGGAGTCTGATTGGCTAGGGTCATTTCAGTGACGCTGAACGGTGAGGGGATTACCAATCACAGGCAAGGCTCTATGTTCTCTGCTTGTATTTTACCTCCTTTCAGCTAATTGCCTTGTGTCTTGTCTTGATCTTCTTAATATGTTTCACTATGTTACTTTCCAAGTATATTAATAGTGCCAGTTTTCAAAATAAACTTCTGCTGGTTTCCTCAGACAGATTGTACCTGAAGCCACAGTTCTGAAAGGGTCTGTCCCATAGCAAGTCTTATCTCTGTGTCTAATTAGAAAAAGGGAAAGAAAGTATGGAAATCCATTAGTGTCATTACTGAAATCAGTTTGTGCCATTTAGTTTATTCTTAAATGTATGATAAAACTATGCTAGCACATGTCATATGGAAGATAATCATTGATCTTTCTCTACCTTCTGGGTGCACTGGAAGCACATAAGTTAACTTTAGAAGTTTTCATAATGCTATTTATTTAGTCACTGGAAAGGCGAAATCTCACACTAACACAGTTTTATTAAACCTAAACAAAATCACCATTAAATGCAATTTCTTCCAGAATCATATGATGCCTCACAGTCTAGCAAATAATTCAGGCTTGACAACAATAAAACAGTTTTTAAATTGGAAAAGGCTCCAGTTTCCATAGTTTCCCCCCCAGATTCCATTTACCTTAGCACTCTCAGGTCACTAATGTTCCACTCAGGTACACTTTCAGAAGTTTTGGGCAGCGTTCGTCACATGCTTATTTTCCAGTTGAATGCTACCTGGGTGGCAAAGAAAATTTACCTCTACTTTGAAAACTAATTATTTCTTTCTGGTTGTATAAATTATTAAATTTTAAAGCAACAAAAAAAAATCAACAACTTTCAATCACTTTTATCTACATAAAAAGTTTTTTAATATTTATTTATTTGTTATGTATACAGATCTCATTATAGATGGTTGTGAGCCAACATGTGGTTGCTGGGAATTGAACTCATGACCTTTGGAAGAGCAGTCAGTACTATTAACCTCTCAGCCATCTCTCCAACCTATAAAAAGTTTTTTAAAAGATGGTTTAAACAAATATTTTCATAATATTGAGAACTTCATAACTGAAAAGTCAGTGTATGTCACAATAATAAAAAGCTAATTTTCTTGGTGCAATATTTCTGAGACTTTAATTTTCCTAGATTTAGATGTATCTGCTGTGTCCTATGGGTAGTTATTGCTTTATCTGATATTATTATCCCTTGTCAATTCAAAGATTATTTCACTCCTTATTTTGGTCACAGAAATAAGGGAGTTTTAATATAAGGATTTAATGTTATATTCTTCTAGAAGAAATTTTAAGATCACTCATAATTGAGTAAAAGTTGAAGGGTGAGAACAGAGACCATAACAGTTCTGGCTGGAGCTCACTGTAGGGCAGGGAGAAGGAAGCTGCAGGCACAGGGACTTCTGACAGCTGCCTTCCTCTTCTGGAGTCCCACCACTCAGCTAGGACACCAGCTGTCATGTGAGACCAGGGCTCCTGTACTGACACTGTCATGGAGCTCTTCTTAATGAGGAGCTTGTTTCAACACAAGAAAACAATCTAAACAGAAAATAAACTATACCCTATCCTTGGCCGGAAGTAACAGCAATCCCAGGTTCAGTTTGGTAAATGATAATGCGCTACAGACAAGGGAATCTGGACACAACCTAGAGATCATTACAAGATTTCCATTTCTGTGGAAGCCACACTGAGCCCAGTTCTTAGGCCCCTTAGTTGTGCTAATTGAACAGAACTAGCTATTAGGTAAAATATTAAAAAGGAATGCAAATACATTCAGAATTACACAAAATGTGTACGTTTTATGTACATGTGACTTTAGGTGATTGTCAAACAATTTGACAGGTTTTGTGTAAAATTTTGTTTACAAATAAAATCAGTAAATAATTCTATATACCAATGAACCTTATTTCTCAACTCAACATTTTAAGAAGTATAGTTGACTATAGAAAGGTAAAGTGATCAGATTATAAACTGTGTTTGTGTGTGTGCGCATGTGCACATGTTTGTGTTCTCACTCATACTTGTGTATGTGGGGCAGTTATCGTATGACATGAGATGTCTTTGTGTGTATGTGTGTGTGCACGTGCGTGCGTGGCTCTGTGTGTGTGTGTGTGTGTGTGTGTGTGCGCGCGCGCGCGCGCGCGTGTGTGTCTGTGTGTGTGTGTGTGTGTGTGTGTGTGTGTGACTTTTCCAACTTGTTTTTGGTTAGGGTCTCTTTAGCAAACCTGTGATGCAGCAGTTTAACTGATTCATTGGTCAGTAGCTCCCAGAATTGATGTATTTCTACCCATCTGTTTCTGGGGTGTTACAGATGTGAACTGTTATGCCTTGTTTTATGTGAATATTGATGATTCAAACTCAAGACCCTCATGTGTGTGCTCCACATAATTTTCCTCCTGAGCCAGCTATCATGCTCTAGACAGTGACTCTTACATGTCACATGTTACATCATCCTTTAGGAAATAGACAAAAAGTATTAGAAACCTAAGACAAATGGTTCTAGATATACAATGGATTTGGGAGCTTTATGGCTGCTCAAAAATAATCCACATTCAATAGAAACTTAGTTGTAAGTTTGATCTTTCTGTAAGAGTATATTCTTCAGAAACATCAGGTGTTGAGAGTGAGCCTCACATGTATGTGATCATAAGTGTAAACAAGGCGCAAGGTGTATTCAATAGCATAACGTCCATGAATGCAGGATCTTTAAAAATATTTTGACTTTTTCTGGACAAATGAGACAAAGAAAGAACAATTATTATTAGACTGGCAGAGTAGGACAGTATGTGTGAGCAAGTACTGATATGGGTTTAAATAAACTAAATAGAGGCAAAATGCTTTAAAGTCTAGAGAGTAAAAGAGATAAGTCAAAAAGATTTTTCATTAATTGAGAATAAAATTAAGGTACTTGAAATACATCTCAGTGGTTAAGAGCACTGGCTGTATATTCAGACACACAAACTTTTCAATTCTGACGAGGTAGCAGTTAAAAGAGTACTTTGAAAGAAATTGAGTTTGATTGGTTCCCAGCACTTTCATGGTGGCTTCCAACCATCTGTAATTCCAGCTTTAAAGAATCTAGATGCAGTATCCTTTTCTGCTCTCTGAGGGCTTCAGGCATGTACGTGGTGTACATACACACTTGTAAACAAAGCACACATACACATATAATAATAATAATAATAATAATAATAATAATAATAATAATAATAATAATTAGAATTAGTTGATGTTTTTGAAGATCAGAATCAATGTTTTAAATGAAGAAAGTCCTATACCTGGAATTTCCTTCCTAATGGATTTTCCATGTGTTCTAAGTATATTTGTTTGGTAATTATTATCAAGGTAGAAAAATAACATTTTATATATTTATTTGGTTTTAGGAAAACTTTGAAGAGTACAAAATGTATCTTAATGAAATATTTAATTTTACACAGTGTTTTGGGATTTTAAACGTAACTCAAGATGGTGGTTTAAAAATGACACACAAAAATCCTTAAAACATAGGAATGAAGGGCAAATTTATAGATAAGATGACAAATTGATACATATTTCAAATATTAAAGTAAAGAATTATAAATCATAGATTTAAAAAGCTTTACAAACTCAGTTTGTAATAATGTATATTACACAGCTTGCCCCATTAAACAAAGTCAAAATAAAATGGATAAAAACAAAATGTCTATTTTAAACATAATTATTATAATACTATAAACAATTTACAAATCTGTATTAGATAAGCCATGCCTGGCCTTTATTAAATATCCTCTACAAAGAGGGAGAAACTGAGTCAAAATATTCAAAAGAAGATAGAAATTTGTCATCACAAGGTTTCCTAAATTTAATTTATATCTACTGGAAATGCAAATGACTAAAAGAGGAGAAAATAAAAACACATTTTTACAATCTTCATAATGATTATTAAAATTAAAGTAGGAGAAGCCAGAGTCCATAAGTGAAGGATAAAGATTAAAAACTTGTAGACAGTAAATCAGAATCAAAGCCAGACATCCGACTTCCACACTCTCACCTTCATCCTGCAAGTAATAGATTTAGTGATAAATTGTGTTCTCCTTAAATCTTCTTACTACCCAGGCCATATTTTTATTCTAAAAAGAAAATGAGCCTGGGAATTCCACAGCCATGTACAAATGATCTGGACTCTCAATTTCATTTCACGATTAATACAAAGAAGTCCTCTGTTTCAAGTGGCTTGAGCTACAGTGGTCCCCATGGTACCACTGCTCACCTGAACTGAAGGGTAATAGTATGGAGGCTGCTTCAAAATGGAAACAAAAGAAAAGAAAAACATGGGGCAGAGACATTGTTTCTCTATGTAAAGACCAACAAGGCTGGCAGATCTGGAGGCAGATGGGTCAGCAGAAACTACTGTATCAACAAAGGACAATGCATGCAGTAAACATAGACCCCTATCCAGATGTAGCCAATGGACACCACATTGTCCACAATTGTGTGGAGAGCAGGGACTGACTGGGACATGAACTCTGGTGCCCCCTATTTGACCACTTCCCCTTGGTGAGGCGATCAGGTGACGCTCAGAGGGAGAGTAAGCAGGTTACCAGGAAGAGACCTGATAGGCTGTGATCATATAGTGGGGGAGGAGGTCCCCTTCTGTCACAGACCTAGGGGAGGGGAATGGGACGAAAGAGGGAGGGAGGGGGAACTTGAAGATACAAGTGAGGGGACCACAATTGAGATGTCACTTGAATATATTACTTAAATAAAAATTAAAAAAAAATAAAGAGAGGGACACAAAGTTAGGGAAACTGTTTCAGAATGGGCACAATTGAAAAGGACGTACGGGTTATCAGAGTGTAGCACAAGAAATGAGGAACTGCAATGCTGGGGGCATCTCCTGAGATAAGTTCATATTTAGGAACCAAAAGAGTGATACGTTAGCAACTTTTATTGTTAAAAACAGACATAGGTTCAGTTCTTCATGCTGACTGCTGCCTTTCTCTTCAAGGTATTTACCACTTCCTGTATAGTAAAGGTTTAATGAAACGAAACAAAAGGAAAACAAAGAAGCAAATGAGCAAAATGCGTTGAAGCTGGGTGCCAGAGATCATCTATTTCTCACTAGCTGTAGGGCTTATAATGAATTTGTCAGGATGCTGACAGACCATCCAACCATTCATTGATACTGCATTATATTGTGAAGATTCAAGTGTGTATGTGTCAGGGAAGGGGTGAAGCCGAACATAGGAACAGAGAGGCACACGTGACCTTTGTACCCACAAGTTGAGGAGAGAAATTATGGTTGCGTGTCTGGACTACAGCCACTTAAGAGCACCAAGACATTTGAGTTGGGCATCAATAAAACTGAAGTTTTAATTTTACACGGTTTTAAATGTTTTTTATTATTCGCTTATTTTTGAGATCTTTAGCATAATCTAATCTTTTCCTGCTTCTCTTTCTCCCCTTCCAAGCTCTCCAGTATAAGCCTTCTTTGCTCCTTAATATTAATGGACTCTTTTTATCATTCATTGTTTTTATATGCATATATGAATATACATATATGTTTCCCAACATAAACTGCTCAGTCTGCAGAATGTTACTTGTATATGTGTTTTCGGAGCTGACTATTTGGTATTACATAGCCAGTGAGCATGCCCCTCCCTGGAGAAGACTATTTCCCCAATTCAGCATTTATTAGTTACCTGTAATTGTCCTTATAGGGTTGAGGCCTCCTGGTCTTTCTGTATCCACGTTAGCATGAATACTGTTGATTTACTTGTTCAGCTCATGATAGGCAGTCACGGTGGCGAGACGTTATGTGTGTAGCTTCTGTCATTTCTATGGACACAATCTCACAGCGTACTCTCCAACCCTTTGGCTCTTACAACGTTCCACCGCCTCTTGTGAAATGTTCCTTGAGTCTCAGGTGCGAGAGCCATTTTGTAAATGTGTCCACTGGGACCTGGCCTCCACAGCACTTGGTTTTGGTTGGTTGTGTTTTGTTTGTTTGGTTGGTTGGTTGGTTTTGTTTTGTAATATTCTCCTCTGACTGATACAGCTTATTGATGAGGGGTGAAGGCTACGTTTATCTTTGGGTATAAGGACAAATATTTAGAATTTCCCTTTGGACAATGCTGGTTTAGTAAAGAGGTAGTTGTAGGTTCTTCTCCTAGGTCCATGTCTTCACCAGCCCTTGTTGGCTATAATTAGGTTCCCAGTTAAAGGCGTGGATTCTCTGCTGTTGAGTAGGTCTTAAGTCCAATTAGGGTGTTGTTTGTTGGTGCTAAGGTATGTGTTCCATTACTACACCCACAGGGAATAGAACTTTTTGTTTGTTTACTATATCCACTAATTTAAAATATGTTAATGTCTTTCTTGGCTCTAAGTCAAGGATCTCTGGTACTGGATACACAATCCCCATTCACTTTATTTCTTGGGTAGCTAGAGCTGCTGATCAGGCTAGGCAACTGATCAGAATTAAAAGAAGAAAGAAAGAACGAAAGAAAGACCAAGGAGAGACTTGATACCGTATGAGCATATTCAGGGAGAGGAGGTCCCCCTCAGACACAGACTTAGGGGAGGGGAGGGGAGTAGGGGGGAAGTGGGAGAAAGGGAGGAATGGGAGGATACATGGGATGGGCTAACAACTGAGATGTAATATGAATAAATTAATTAAAAAAAAGATTGACAAAGTTGTCAAAATTTCCATTTGAATTACAAAATAATAAAAATGAATTATTTTCAATATGAAAAAAAAAAGAAAGAAAGAAAGAAAGAAAGACAGAAAGAAAGAAAGGAGGCCAACATCCTTTCTCCAGAGACTGCCTGGAAGGAAAACTTAAACTGATCAAAATTTTTCTACAGCCAGGGCTGTAAAAGCAACTTCCAGCCAAACACTGCAGGAGGATGTCATAAAGGAAGGTTCTTTGATCTGAGATCAGCTCCTGCCCAGGAGCAGGCCTCCACGGAGGGCTTCACAGGCTAATGTAAACTTAGGCCTGCTAGCCCTAGAAGGCTGATTGTAAGTCCCTAAGTCTGTTACTTTATTTGTGAATCTACATGAAAATAAGAAGTAAGAGAGAGATCCAAAATAAACCACTCACACATGCATTCAAGAGAAAAGGTGGATAAAGTTAAACATCTGAACTTCAGTGCTATTTATTGTTAGTCATTGTATTTATACTTGTGAGAAAAGAGTATTACTCCATAGTCAAAAAAGGAAATTAATATTAAAAATAGATGAATTCTAAAATGCAAGTGAAGGAGAGATAAACAAGTTTTTTTTCTTTGAATCCCAAGTGTGGGATGAGGAACAGACTTGTGATGCAACAGGTTACATGTTTTAAAACTAAACATTTACTATCTATGTATACATTACATAAGTTTATAGTGAGTTCAGAATTACAAAGGTTGACAAGGCCTAATGGTTAACAGAGTCTAAAAGTTACAAAAATATATGTCTTTTTAATTAGGACTGAACTGGCTACACATTAACCAGCCAACTCTTAGTTTATCGTGAGTTCAGAACAATAATTTTATCTGTCTTTCATTCTAGAAAATAAAATAAATTTAAAATGATAGTATATAATGCCATAAGGTGACAAGGTATTTGAAATTATAACAGAACAGTTTGTATATTTGGACATTAAAATTTGTACTTAATTTAGACATTTCTTCATAGCCCCATTATATTTTGTGTTCATGAGAAGTTTCAACCAACTTGCCTATATTTATAGTGTACACCAGTGTTCATGGTGCCATCCTAAGTGAAGGCTTATCTGAGGCCACAAAACTGCTTCAAAGCTGTACTCTAGTGAGGCATCTGGAGGTCCACAAAGGTATTTATTGGAGCCATAATCTTTCTAAAATTGTCCTTGAAGATCCAAAACAACTTAACTTTTAAAATTGTTTTAATCAAATCAGGAATTCCACAATCAGGGATTAATTCTTCTAAACAGCAGTACATTGTCAATAAGATCCTGTTGGAAGTTTGTTCAATCAGAGTGGGAAAATGCCCAGAAAGTGATGGTTCACATCAGTGCCAGGCTTTCGAGAGAGGCAGTGGTGCACAATTGCCTGTGTTGTCAGATATTGTAAGCAATTCTGGCGTGCGTCACAGTACAGAATTTGCAAAATACAGGATCACCTCCTAGAATCCCCACATGCCTAATGAGCTCCTTTAACAGAATGGCTATTGGCAAAAATATAAATTAGTTATCTAATACCAAGTGGTAATCCCTAAAGACATACAGCAGACAAGTAACATTATACAGACTGAGCAAGTTGTCCGGAGGTATTTAAGAATAAATAGCATATATGCATATGACAACAATTAATGTGAAAAAGAAAGAAAGTGCAATTATTAAAGGGATTAGAGGGAGATGAAGGAAGAAACAATGTAATTATATTTTAATCCCAAGAAAATGTACATTATATGATGTTAGTAACTTCATTTTAGACTAATTAACTTCATTAATACTGGTTAAAGTATGTTTTGGTAGAATTTTACC
The DNA here is from genome assembly GCF_964271855.1 of Acomys minous. NCBI lineage: Eukaryota > Metazoa > Chordata > Mammalia > Rodentia > Muridae > Acomys > Acomys minous. The sequence goes on from NC_140490.1 coordinate 113,367,827, forward strand.
ACATTAAAATAAGTTTGATAGAAAGTAAAAGGCAAAATCCTTTTACATCATCTTTGTTAAATCTAAGAAATGGGAAAAGAAAAAGAAAATGGACTGAAGAAATGAACTGGACACTTTGACAAGGCACAGGAATATCTTGTCCTAGAGCTGACACTGCCAAAGCCAATTACTTGGGATTCCATGTAGCTAACCTACAAACAACAAGTAGTCTTTCTTCTGAAGCTTTGAACAACTACATATTTGTACATCTTATTTGGGAGTGAAACTGTTATATTTTGGTTTTGTCCCTCTTTATTTTTGAGACATAGTTTGCTATATGAAACATTAAGGCCTCAAACTTCTGAACCTCCTGCTCAGCCTTCAAAGTGCTGAGTTTGTGCACTACCAACACCTACCCCAAGTACATCCTAAAGGTGATGTCAAGTTGATGCAGGCTCAAATACTACCAGAATTTCAACTCCTTTCAAAGGCACTTGATTCACTCATGCTTTCTCAAAGTATCAACAAGTCAGAAAAATCTTTTAATTTAAACAAGCTATTTCTAAGACTAAAAAGAAATTTAGGTTCAACTTACACTTGGTCTTTAATCAGGTAAATGTAGTTACAGGAGTATAATTATAAAACAATATTTGCTTTTATATTTAGGATCCTGTATGCAAATTGAAAGACTTCCAAACAGAATTTAAAAGCTTGTAATTAAGTGCAGCACTAGCAGATTTAACAAATTAATTATCATCATAATAATAATTACTACTAGTACTACTACTAGTAATAATAATAACAGATTTAAGAGACCTCGCAGATAATCAGTCTCTTTACAACAGATAATGTAGTCACATGAGTACCTGGTTGAGCGCTCTGTACTCACAAGCATTCCAAAGACACAATCTGGTTGTGAATTCCACCAACAGACTCAAAATGAGAAGGGAAGTGTTCAATGCAAGGTGCTCTACCTACTGTGAAGTAAAACAGAAATGTATTCTTGTACATTACTTAAAGTAAAATAAACTGATAGGAGAATATTAAAGGCATTCAGAATAAGTAACCATTTCTAAAAGCCTGGAAATGGGCATAGAAAAACTTTACTGAATTCCCCTGGTCAAATGGTCAAATGTTCACAGATTTAAATACACATACATACACACACACACACGCGCGCGCACACACACACACACACACACACACACACACACAAACACAAACACACGAGAGAGAGAGAGAGAGAGAGAGAGAGAGAGAGAGAGAGAGAGAGAGAGACAGAGACAGAGACAGAGACAGAGACAGAGACAGAGACAGAGATACACACTCATATATACATATATTTGTATATTTGTATGAATTTTTATTAGATATAGTATAACCTTTGGGTGAGATTAATGCCAGAACATTGAGGTCATATTTGGAGAGTGCCATAAGCAGCTACTGTTTTTCTGAACAAAGTCTACTGTTTACAAAACTAAAGAGTTGAAATCAGAGTTGGGGTAGAAACAAGTCACCAAAGCTTGAGACGACAGGTGTGTTGATCAAAAAGAACACCAATGCGGCAACCTCATAATGAGAACTGTATTCACTGGAGCTCTTCTAGGAAACTGCTTCTTTGTCTTCCACATGAGAAAGACCTAAAACGTGAGTCATGTAGTGAGCACAACAACAAGAAAGTCAGTGTAGTGTGGGAGACGCCTTCCCCTTTAATTGTCATGAACCATCTTTTAAACAGGTCACTTTGACCAACACTCCATCTGAATACACTTATTACAATATTTTTATCACTATGAGGTAAAGAAGCAAATCACTTGAATAACTAAAATTGTTTTGAATTTTAAGCATAAACCTTACTAAGCAAAGATGCTATATATTCCAATCCATTTAGCAATATCTGAAGCCCCAAGTCTGATATTTTTCATGTAAACTAGGCATGTTCTTGAAGCCAGATGCTAAAGAATACACTGAGAATCATGGAAGATAAAATGTACAAGAAACAAAATTTCTTGTGTCCCCATTAACCTATGGTAAAATTAGCTTATAAAAAAATTAATAGCAAGATCCACAAAGGAAACAGCATGATACTCCTTATCAAGGAACATTAAACTATAGAGACGGGCCATTACTTACCAGCCACAGTCCAGTCCAATACTCCCTGGGTCTATGTGGATCCTGCTTTGGATTTAAGATGTTGAGTTTCCCTTTCTGATACACACCTATGTAGGGAGAGTGGAACAATGCAGAAAGGACACGACAAACAGGAGTCCTTTGAGGTTTGTCTTTGTAATATAGGCCCTGTAGCTGGTAGAATTTGTTAATTGATTACTGATATAAATGTAAGCAAGATCCATAAATTGTTAATGAAAACTAGTCCCTTTTTGGTGCTTAATCATACAATTTGTCATAAGATGTTAACATGCAGTTGTTGGAGAAATGTTTGTGTTTCCTTGCTCAGCTAATTTTGTGTGTGTGTGTGTGTGTGTGTGTGTGTGTGTGTGTGTGTGTGTGTGTGGTGTATACCATGGTCTTAATAAGTGCAATATAATTTTGACTGTTTAAAAGAGATACTGCTATGGTCAACACAACCCCTTATTTTGGAATTTTGGCTCCTTAAAGATAGATTATTCATACGTAACAGTATTTTTAGTTTGTTTTTCAATATCTAATCTTTATACTTGGATGTCACTGGGAAAATGCTTTACATTATGTCACTTGCCTTCCTTTTCCTGGTGTCTTTAATTCTTTCTGTTTTTCAACTCTTGCTTGTCTTTCAAGAATAATACGTACTTTGGCAAATTTAAATGTTGAATTAATTACCTGGTTGGTGACGGTCAATATTTGAACTATTTATGGTTTTGCTAAGCATTTACTTAGCATGCTTCAAAAGAAGGATTTTTTAAACTTTTGAGAATTCCACAAATGAATACTCTTTAGATCATTTCCATTCTTCCTTCCTCCCTTCCAACTTCTCTACTTCCTTCTCCCACTGCAGCCTAGAGTCAGGACCGTGTTTTCTTCAATTATTATTGTTACATATACATTATATATATGTATATATATATATATATAAAATATATATATATATACTTGTAAATATATGTCAAACTGTAAATATAACACAAACTATTGCCTGTTCAGTGTTGCTCTGATACGTATGTTTTAAGAACTTTGCAATTAGTATCAGACAACCAATTAGAGAACAGGTTTCTGGGATGACAGATTATCTCTCTTAGTTCTTCATCTAGGCCTTGTGAAGCTCCTCACATCTATTTTGGCACATCAACTTGCATTGTCATTGTGCCAGTCTTGCTTGGGCAGCCATATTGTTGATACTTGATGTGTGTGGCTTCTCTGTGTATGTACTTGCTGCTCCTGCACAGGGTCTGAGTTTGGTTCCCAGCATCACAAAGTGGCTGGCTTCCCACTGTCTGTAACGCCAATCTCCTGAGGGGATCCGCCAGGCTTCTTGAGCCCTCTGCATGCACTGCAGCACACGTATTTCACATAAAGTCAGACAGAACATACGTAAAATAAAAATAATTTAAGGAAAGTCTTTCAGAAGAAAAACTTATGACTAATTGGGCTCATGGATTAATTCTGTCAAACACTGAAAGAAAACTTAACACCAATACTTCTAAAACTGATCCACAAAGAGAAAGAAAAAAGATATTGCTAAATAGCCTACAAAGCCAGTATCCCTCAATAACCGGCAAAGGACACAACAAAAGAAAATAATAGTCCAATTTCTCTGATGAACACTGATGAAAAAATTCTGCTAAAATTATCTCAAATTATACCCAAGAACACATATGAAAAATGAATACACCATGATCAACTTTATCTGTCCACAGAAAGCACATTTTATTCAATATCTGCAAATTATAAGTGCAATAAAATGCGTAAACCTACTTAAAGAGAAAAATTGATTGTTTCAATAGATACAAAAAAGCCATTAAAAAGTTATTCACCATCCTTTCCTAATAAAGTCTCTGAAGAAATTAGGAATAAAGTATTCAGGAGAGCCTAAAGCTGGCATAATAGAAAATGAAGAAAGGTTGAAAGTGTTTTTATCTAAAATCAGGGAAAATATTCTTCAACAATTATTATATTTGACCAATTAACATTAAAGTACCCTATGGCTCAGCTATGTCACCCCTGAATATATATATCTGAGTACTCCAGAGATGTTTGCACATACATGTTGATGTTGCACTATTCACAGTAGATAAGAAATGAAAGAATCCTATATACCCACCATTTAACTAATGGATAAAGAAAGTGTGGTATGTACACATCACAGGATTATTCATTTATAAATATAGAGCTTTAAGACATTTCAAGGAGAAAGGACATATGAGGAATCATTAGGTTAAGCTAAATAAATCAGATTATCTCCACATTGAAAGACTATTCCTCTGTCTTTATGTATTTCACTTTGAAGTTATCACTGCTACTTTGGCCACAGCTCAGGTGCCCAACATAAAGAATCCACCCTGGAGTCTGCAGAAAGCAAATTCATGGTCTCAAAACACAAGATGATATACTGAAAAACAAAAGGGGTTACTTAAAGGCATAGCATTCGTCCAGAACAAGTAAGTCTCAAACATTCGTAGCTGCATACCAGGGATCTCATAGACAGAGGTCTGATATCTAAAATCTGCAGTGACAGGAACTCTTACCTCCCATTGCTGTCAATGGGAGGTATATCTTCTCTGGTCTGTTTCTTTTCTTTTCTTTCTTTTTTTTTTCCTTGCTAGTTTCCAAAAGCACTATATCCCTTGTCCCTTGCCCATTTGAACTAGAGCATTTGTGTAGGTTGCCAAGAAATAAAAGGGAGCACCCTCAAGCATTACGGAAAGACAGGACTTATTGACTCTTCAGCAGCGTGAGAAAGCAGGACAGTTCAGTGTCCAAAGTGGGCAAGAGACTGTCCATTGGGTCTAATGCTGATAGCTTAAACAACCAGCACTGCCTGCCATGCTTCTCACAACCTGATGCGGAATGCTTGCTGTCTCTGTCCATCTTTTCATGCATAGCTGCTAGTTCCCCTGCTAAAGTCCAGTGAGAGCATGCTGGACCAAGAGTGCTTACCTCTTCATAGCCATTCTTTGCTGGATCCCTTATGGAAAGGAGGGCATTCTAGACTTTGTGTTTTGAAGATTTGATTTTATTTATATGTATGTGTGTCTGTGTGAGGCAATGCTGCATGACTACAGTCCTTCATAGGCAGTAAGGGGTCATGGCATCCCTTGGAGCTGAAGTGTTAAGTGTTTGAGAATCACCCGATGTGGATGTTAAAGATGAGCTCGGGTATCTGGAGAAGCAGCAAGCAACCCAACTGCTGAATGACGGATACCCCATTCTTACACTTTCAACTGCAAAAGTGATGATGTTATTAACTTATGGGCCCAAGCCCCTGGAAGGTCGTCGCTCCAGGGAATAGATAGCTTAGATCATGTGTAGGGAAGGAGCAGATAACAGAGTTGGATCTACTCCTCAGCACGTGCCCCAGGGAACCCATGGCCCTCCAGGGAAGACCTATCTAAACATCCCAGTCCTTCCAAAGGTATGCCATTGGGAAGAGGACATGTCGGGAATGAGAGTTAAATGTTCACTTTTTCTCAATAGTCGTACACCCTTTGTGCTGTAGCATTGTTTTGCTTATCTCTATTGGCCATAATCTAAAATTTTGGCAAGAATACCTGAATTGTTGCCTTATTCTACACTTGGAAAGTGTTACATAAAATCACTAAAAAAAAAACAAAAACAGAAAAACAAAAAACAAACAACAACAACAACAACAACAAAACAAAACAAAAACCCAAATGGGTATTGTGTTTCCTGGGATTTCTTTTCCCCCTTGCACAGCAACAGTGTGCCATTCATGTCATTGATACACAGCCCCATTCTTAACCCAGCAACTCTGGTAAGCATTCAGCAGATTGAGCTTTTGCATTTATTGAAAACAAACAAAACGAAAACAAAAGAAAACAAAAACAAAAGTCCAAACCTGGTTACTGACTTCCTTAACACTTCACTATTCTAATTTCTTTTAAAAACATTTATATATTTTATATCTCCATTTATTTATATATACTTTACATCTCCATTGTAGCCCCCTCACTCCTCTCCTCCTGGCCCCACACTCATTCCCTCTTCCTCCTATTCTAATATCTATTTTCAATATTTACTTTTCTAATTTATTCTCAGCCTCCTCCACCCCTTCTGCCTTTTTGATACGATTTCTTTCAAAAGTTTTTGATTTTCCTGAGTCCCTAATATCATATTCTACATACACCTACATAAGATCCTCTTATGTTCATAGAAAGTCTATTTATTTAATAATTTTTCATATATATGTATATATATATGCATATCAAACAACTATTCTTGGGATCATGGATATATAAAACTGTGGTATCCGTATTTGTGTATCTTTTCAAAACTTATAGGAGATATTGATTTAAGGGCTCAGTCTTTGATCCCCAGATGTATCAATTCCAGGTGTTTTCTATTGCAGAAAGAGGTCCATAGCCCAATCCTATGCAAAAGAAATGTTCATTGTCACAGATCATCTGCATCCTGTTATTTCTTCCATCTCTTTCTCGTGGATCTCATTAGCTTCTGAAGCAGTCTGTCTTATCCTTTCTCATTTTACAAAATTATTGATTTATTACTATGTCCACAGACATTCTTCTGGCTCAGTGGCACTGCTATAATCTATATCCATCTTCTGTTATTCCTCTGACTTTTGACTTCGAATCCACATCTATTTATACTCAGTATAATCTTAACAATAAAGGTAATTAATTTTATTCCTTCTCAAGTATTTGATGGGATCGAAGAACAGATAGTTAAATTTACAATTAATCTAAGTTGTTTGGGGGTTAAAATGTTTTTAGGTTTAGATAGATGTTTTAAGTTGATAAAGTTGAGATATGATAGGTATTGGTTTACATTCAGAATTTTAGATGCACCGAAGTAGGGAAGATGTTTTCTTCATGACTGTCAAACACAAATAGCCAAAACACTAAGAATGTGGCACTTATATGATTCCTGGTTGTTTCATGATTCTTATTGCTGCAGGCAGATTTTTGTATAAGTGTGTAATAATATAAATGTATATATAAAAGAAAAATAAGAAATAAAATAAAATTCAACAGTAAAAGTTTGATGTAACAATAACTTGAGAATTTCCTATTATTATAAATCCCAAAATTCCCTGATAGCATGATAGCAGGGACTATGTAGGGTCTTGGAGAATCCCTGTCTCTCTACATTCTACTTGGATTTCTTCCCACACAATGAATCCAACATTTTCCCAGTGCCCGCCCCCCACTGTGTGTGTGTGTGTGTGTGTGTGTTTCTCGTGTGTGTGTGTGTGTGTGTGTGTTTCTCTACTCTCTGTTTTTCTGTCTTATAAGCACACTGTGGAAACAAGTTCAAAGATATGTTTGCCACTTTACTTTTCTGTATTAGAAATGTTATATCTTTTCTTAGTGCCACACTAGTGTGTGTTTTTTTTTTACATATTCATCCAAGATTAATTATTGTAGTTTTCGGACTAATCATCACTCTTACTCAGCTGTACAGTGTTTATGAGCTACAGTAATGATCAGCCTGGCAAGACATGCCCACTCATACAATAGTGGCAGGAATGCCACGGGTGTAACCAATCACTTGTTTTTTTTGTTTTGTTTTGTTTTGTTTTTTATTTCCTTCTCCACAAACTAAAAGCCACACCTAGTACAATTATCAGGTCTGATACTGGAGGCTAGACAGATCCTAGGACCTATGGGAGACCATACTACTGGTATCCTGCTAAATTAGCATACTATTACATCTATTCCTAGTAACATATCCTTATATCCATAGACCACTGCATCTGTCAACCCTCATCACAGAAGCTTCATTCTTGAGTTGATAACAGCACAGTGATATGCAACCAAAGACCGAAGATTTCTCAGCTCTAAATGTGACATCTACATTGCATCCTTCCTCTTAATGCTTAGGAATCATTGTGGAAGACAGGATGGAATGATTGTAAGATTGGACTTGATTAGTAAAGGAAGGTAAGAAGAGGAGAAAACAGAACTCAGTATGTAGGAAGGGAGAGTTAGCCAGAGTGGAGGAAAGGGAAGATGACAAGTACACATTAAACAAGAATGGTGATGAAACTTGCCAAAATCGAAAAACAACAACAACAACAAAATCTATTCATTTAAAATATTTTAAATGTTTCTACTGCTTCAAGTTTTGGTTGATATTTGAATGTCTTATTGTCATTCACAAAACTCTTCAGGCCCTCAGTCTTACCTGCTTTCCAGACTCACAGCTGTATCAAGATTCCTGGATTACAGGAGCAGGCGCTGAGTCCTCACATAACTGCTTTGCTTTTCAAACTACGCTGTTTGAACAACCCATTTCTCCTCTCTGGAACAGCCTTCTCACTTCTTGAAATACGTCCTCTCTGCAGTTTAACTGTTATTGCTAACCAGTTCAGCTGCATTAATATCACAGTGACTGCTAAGAAAATAAAGTTGCTATTTACATAGGCAAATATTCTTAGATAACTTACATTGCTTTTATAAATAGGCATAAATATGTACTTGGTAATAAGTTGGAACAAGTTAGTACTCTTATGTTAAAACTAGAATTGTTTAAGCAATCTTTTACAAAGGTATTTATATTGTACAGATTTTATGACTAATATATTTCAATATTTTTCAACGTTTTAGCATAGGTTAGTTGTATATTATTTTAAACTGTTCTGCATTAAAGGTAGTAACTTGTTCACACTTCTAATGAGTATATTGTTTAAGCTTCTGTGATAATGTTCTAAATATATTCAAAGGTAGATGTAGCCAGATTACTTTCAAAAAAGGTTGTGCTAAATTATGTTTGACAGAATAATGTACATAACTCCTTTACGGGAGCCAATCTAAGTGACAATCTTAAAGGGGACAGACTAAATTATCTTTTAAATTGATAAGTTATTCATTTCAGCTAACTTGAAGAGGTTTTGAAAGACTGATATCCCTTTTAATTTTCTCTTATATATTACATTAACAATATTTTTGTTCAACCTTTTCTCTAGACCACCTACATTTTTCATATTGAATTGTCAGAAAATTTTGTTTTAAGAATATTTTCCAGGATTATTTTGTCTGCCTCTATCTGATGAAATATTTAGGAGCACTTATGTATACACTTTTATTTTTCCTTTCCATCTTATATACTCTTAGTTTCATTCAGTTGTCTCATGCTCTAGCTAAAAATTCAGGGACTGTATTGGACTGGTATGGAAAGAGTGGACAACCTTGTAGATTTGTGATTTTAAGTGGAATTGCTTTGAATTCTTCTTCATCTAATTTGGTATTGGCTATCAGCTTGTAGTAAACTCCTTTATATGTCTAGGTATGTCCTTTGTGTCCCTAATCCCTTCAGCGGTATTGGATTTTGTCAAATGCCATTTCTGTATCTAATGATGCGATTGTGCATTTTTCTTTCAGTTTGTTTATATTGTAGATTATGTTATGGATTTCCATATATTGAACAATCCCTGTATCTCTGATCATGGTGAATGATCTCAGAAAGTATAATAGAATTCTCAATATAACCATCTGGCCCTGGGCTTTAATTTTAGTTTTTATTTTTTGGACTAGGAATCTTTTAATGACTACTTTAATATCACTAGGGGCTATAGGTCTATTTAAATTGTTTATCTCACTTATTGAGAAAATTGTCCATTTCCTTCAGATTTTTCAATCTTGAGAATAGGTTCTTAAATAATAGTCATGGTGCCCATTGTTATGTTCCTCACTGATTTCTGACTTGTAAATTTGGATATTCTATGTTTTTTAATTAGTTTGGGTAAGGGTTTATCTGCCTTGTTGATTTTCTCAAAGAGCCAACACTTTGTTTCATTGATTCTTTGCTTAGCTTTCAAGACAGGGTTTCTCTGTGTTATGTTGGTGTCCTGGACTCACTTTATAGACCAGACTGGCCTGTAACTCACAAAGATCTGCCTGCCTCTGCCAGCCAAGTGCTGGCATTAAAGGCCTGTGCTATCACACCCAGCTCCCAAGTGTTATTTTATTTTAACTTTTATTTCTATTATTTTCTCCTGAAGATCAGGTAAGACTCACTTACTACATTTTTTTCCTCTGGTTCTATCAGCTCATCCCCACCACTTCACTCTCTATTACTAGCCCATCTGAAAGTGTGGATCTAGTTAACAGTCACAGACCCTCAGCATATCCTGATTGGTGGCAATTCAGCTAGTTTACCTTGGGGAAATAGCAATGTTGGGTCTTGTTAGTGTGCTTTGTATGTTTTTTGTTCATGCTATTTTTTTCCTTTCCTCTGTCTGCTTTGGCAGAGATATGCTTCTCTGAGAGGAATTATTGAAGAACATAGGTGGAAATAAAATAGTTTCAAATCACATAATCTTTAGGCTGAATTTTTTAGGGTTTAGATTTCAATTTTTAACTCTAAAACATATAATATGGACATTGCTTTTTCATATATCTCTGTGTTTATTTATATACATATATATGTACATTCATATGAATACAATTCAAGTAAATACAAATTTACTTTTATAAAGCAGGTAGGAAAGAAAAAAAACAGGCAGAGTTATAGACAGAAGACAAAGGGATGCAGGTCAATTCTTATTTACACTGAAAATTTTTTAAAAATGTGCTTAGTTTGGGCTAGCTATTGCTTTCTTCTAGTTCTGCACTTTATTGAAAATGACATTTCTTTAGTATTGTTGACTGCAAATGTCGCTCTATATTTTATTCTGCTTTATCTTAGAGATGTTTTCACTTTGCTATTGTTTATTTATATTTCCCAGAGTTGGATGAAATTTCTGAAACTTGCCTTTTAGCAATTTTCCAAATAGCACTTGAAAACAGAGACTATGAAAGGTTTTTTTTCTTTCCAAAGGCAATTTGAGTTAGCAGGCAGAATATGGTGTCCAGAGAATATGTGACAGAGACAGGCACAGGAAGGTGGTTGGTATGAGGGACTTTCCAAGAAGGATATTAGAAAACCATGGAGAGGCAGGTCAGTGGAGCATGGTGATGAACAATTTAGGGGCTGTCACTGCTCACAGATCCACCCAGGCAAGCTAAATAACCGTACCGAGTATCAGGGTGACAGACATTAGGGGACTAATTGCTGTCTGGAATGGTGAGAGTAGAGGAATTGACCAGAAAATAGAGTAGGAGATCAGGCAGAGAGACATCAGAAATTATATGGTATCAACTTACATAGGGACCCAGGTACAGGGGCCATGGGCAGTGCAGATTTTCAGCCCCAGTCTCAGGAATCAAACCAAAATGCTTTTTGTTTTCTTGATTTGGATATACTGACAAAGAAATGACAACTTTTATTTTATTTATTTTTCTTTTTTTTCTCCTTTATTAATTTATTCTTGTTACATCTCAATGGTTATCCCATCCCTTGTGTCCTCCCATTCTTCCCTCCCTCCCATTTTCCCCTTATTCCCCTCCCCTATGACTGTTCCTGAGGGGGATTACCTCCCCCTGTATATGTTCATAGGGTATCAAGTCTCTTCTTGGTAACCTGCTGTCCTTCCTCTGAGTGCCACCAGGTCTCCCCCTCCAGGGGACATGGTCAAATGTGAGGCACCAGAGTATGTGAGAAAATAATATCCCACTCTCCACTCTACTGTGGAGAATGTTCTGTCCATTGGCTAGATCTGGGTAGGGGTTTAAGGTTTACCTCCTGTATTGTCCTTGGCTGGTGCCTTAGTTTGAGCGGGACCCCTGAGCCCAAATCTGCCTATCATCATGTTCCACTTGTAGGTTTCTAGGACCCTCTGGATCCTTCTACTTTGCTGTTCTCCCATGCTTCTCTCATCTAGAGTCCCACTAGAATGTCCTCCCCTCTGTCTCAGTTTCCTGGTAAATGAAGGCTTTCGTGGGCCATGCCCCTTGGGCTAATATGCAGATATAAGTGAGTATATACCATTTTAGTCTTTCTGCTTCTGGGTTAACTCACTCATTATGATCATTTCTAACTCAATCCATTTATCCACAAATTTCGGAAATTCCTTGTTTTTAATAGCTGAATAGTATTCCATAGTGTATATGTACCACAGTTTCTTTATCCATTCTTCTACTGATGGACACTTAGGCTGTTTCCATGTTCTGGCTATTATGAATAAGGCTGCTTTTAGATGACCATCTAAGATTGAAATTCTTTCATTGAAATATAAACCATTACTGCTTTCCTTGATTGCATCCCAGAAACTAAGGGTAAAACGGTGTTGCCAAAGACAGCACACACTTCAGACTCAGAGCATCCTGAAATCAAGCTGGGACAGACAGGGTAGCCTTCTCCCTGAGGACTTGATCTCAAGGTGTCTGAAGATGCTATGAAGGTTGCCAAGGAAGAAAAGCTACACATAGCACTGCCCAGTTGCAAGCACAATAAGAAAGAGTTCCCCAGGGTCTCAGTAGTGGTACTTACATACTGGAGGCAACCCATAGCTGTCTAATTGGGGTTAAGTCACACTCAGTAGGAAGTGTGGCACTTAAAAACTAGCTAACTTCCATGGCCAGTGAAGGCATGGACCCTAGAAGAGAACCAACTGCTGTAACTTTCCCAAATCAGCATAATTTCTAACTGCATTCTAAATAATCATGTTTATATCAATAAACAGGCATAGTTCAAACCCTCATGAAAGAAGCTTTTTTTCTTCAGCACATACAAAACATTACAGGAAGTTGTAATTGGTAAAAATATAGAGAAGAAATGACTGCTGAGTGTCCAACGCCAATGGATGAATCTATATCACAGCCCCTACATAAGGCTCACAGAACATTGCAAAAGTCGAAGCAGAAAGAGTGTAAGAGCCAAAAGGACCAGAATGCCTTCTATGATATAGTGTCATTTACATATTACAAGGCAGCTATGCCCATGAAATTCATATGGTCATCTAAACAATACCAGGAGCAACACAATGACAGCAACAGTTGAGATTCCTACATTGATGGGAAAACTTCATGGAACCCCACCCCTAGATGAAAGGCTACAGACAATTAATAGCGGCTAAGAGAGGCAGGGTTACTCTCCTCTAGGGATGAGTTCCCTAGCAGAATAAACGGTCTCAGTTGGTCAGCCTTAAACACAAATGCATATGAGCAACACCACATGGCATTGATAGGCTTTCTCTGAGTCTGGGTTACCTCACTCAGGATGATCATTTCTAGTTCCATCCATTTGCCTAAAATTTTCAGGATTTCCTTGTATTTTGTAGCTGAATAGTATTCCATTATGTAAATGTACCATAGTTTCTTTATCCATTGTTCTGTTGAGGGACATCTAGGTTGTTTCCAGATTCTGGCTATTATGAATAAAGCTGCTATGAATATAGTTGAGCAAATGTCCTTGTATGGTGGACAGTGTTTCAGTTATCTGCCCAGGAGTGGTATGGCTGGGTCTTGAGGTTCCTAATTTCAGAAAATTAGGAACATTTTTTAAAATGTCATAAAATATTTCATATTAAATTTTTACCTGAAATACCTTTTTTTTTTTTCTTGGAGCCTGGGAATCATTCCAGGGCATTGCACAAAATTACTGGGCAAGTCCTCTACTCTCAAACCTTTACCAACAGTCTTAAACTCAACTGTGTATTCATCTTTTATAATCTAGAATGCTAATCATGATGTTGGATGAGGGTCTGATGGTGATTGCGGTATCACTGTGTTTCTTCTCCTCAAAGTTTCTAGCCTGATCAACATGCTTTTTCGCTTTCAGTTTTTGTATCAGCCTGTTGGGTTTGCAATCTGAAAGCTCTTGATCTTTAATGATCTGTAGCACATCTGTATGCATAATAATGCCCTCAGACTCCCCAACAAAAGGAAATCATTAGGCACCTATCACAGAGTTCTTTTAATACATTTTCCATGCAACAATGCTTTTCCAAAACCCATTTTTGCATAAAAAATAAGATTGCAGAGTGTGGGGATAATCAGGTAGTTATGCTGAACTAATGAGCTTTTCTTTTCCTGACAATCCTCTGATGTGGTAATCGGGAATTTAGTCATTCTTCAGATCCAGGGATGATGAGTTCGGTATCTTTGGTTAGCATGAAAGATTTCCTTATGCTATAATACTTTGGCCGGGCGAGTTCATTTAACAAAGCAACACTGCATCCATTGATTACATTTTGTGAAGGACTAGGCTGTCTGCTTACTCATTTGCTTAAAACCATTTATTAAGGCTGAGCTACTTTGCATATAATATAAAGTGATTGTGGCCACTTGCCACTGTTATTTTTTTTCTAACACAAATGCATCAAGTATGTCATTTTCCTTTCTTACTGTGTAAAACAAAGTTTAAAATGCTTTAACATATGGACAACAGGGACGTGATGATATTTTGGCAAGAGTAACTGGTCTTTATTTCTTTAGAGTAAACATTTTCCTAAGTGTATCTAACATTTAAGAATTCTATTGTCACAATTTTAGTCATTCAACCTCTATTTATATTGTTCCCAATTGTGTTTCAAAATTCTTCTGGTGGCTCCATAACCATATAACTGCCCTTTCTTCTCTTTGAATAGAATATTCAATACAAAAATGGAGAGGAATAGCCTAAAACATTCATTTAGACTAATAGTGTATTTATTTTGACACTAGGGCAACATCTTTATTATGAAAAGATGTTGAAAAGCAAGATCTTGTACAGCAACAAGATATTGAAAACGTGACCTGGCTTTCATTTTAGTTTCTACTTTTTTAAAAGAGTTATTTATTTGTATAAATTTCTACCTGCATGTATTCTATGGGCAGCATGAGTTCAGTGTCTGTGGAGGCTAAAAAGTATGTAATACGTCTTAGAATTGGAATAAAAGGTTTTTATCAGACATGTGGGTGCTGGGAATCAAACCTAGGTCCTCTGAAAAAGTAGCTAATACTATTAACCACTGAGTCATCTCTGCAGCTCCAGGTTTAATCTATTTTTCTTTTGAGTTCTAGTCTTTCTTATCTTTCACTGTGGTGGAAATTCAGCCATTAGTTTCCAATTCCTTTCATTGATGTCACTTTTATAGATGTCATAGCTCTGTCTTTGTGACTTGGAGAAATAGAAACTCTTTCCTGCTTCCTCTTCATGTCATAATTAGGAGCAGATGATTTCTTTATAAGGGAAAGCATAAGCCACACCTCCAAACCCAGAAGACAGTTTTAATGTTTACGGTTCTCTACGAATCATATGTGAATAAATGCTGTTCCACTTTGTCTTGCTATCTCCCCTTTCTTGCTCTTTCGAGTGTAACACAAAGTTGTTTTTGTTGTTGTTGTTGTTGTTGTTGTTGTTGTTGTTGTGTGTATGTGTGTGTACCAAAATAAAAGGAGGAATAAGGGTAAATAATAAATAATTGGAGAAATCATCTGACTGCCAATGACAATAGGAATAAAAGTACAATGATTTAAAAAATACATAGAAAAAGTTGGATTAAAATTTAAACATTTCTTCTCAAGGGAAGCGAGCAAAAGAGCAGAACCTAGCAGAACTGCACCACCCAGTCTTAAGACAAAACCGCTGAATCCCACCAATCCGTCTGTCAGCCACTCAGGGAGCTCTGGCATTTCAATGGGGCCTAGCATAGATATTGGTGCTGTCCAGACGCTCTCGTACAGTGTGAGGTTTAATGTGCTGTATAGCATTGTTGAACATGTGCCAAGGCTGACATAGAATTGGCAGACACTCTTTGGAACTCCTGTTGCTGAGGAGATGTTTTTTTCCTAGGCGAAAGCAAATAGGAACAAAAACGTCTTCCCACCTTGCTGAGATAAAAGGTTCTTAGGAATTGCTGGGTGTTAGATTGCTGTCCTAAACCCCTTCATTATGTACTGTTGTTCAGAGTTGTGGTTTTGTTCCAATTGGCTTCCTGCCCCAAAACTAGCTGGGCTCTGCTGGGTTAACTGTGATAGGCAGGTGGTGTATAGGGCCTCTGGTTAATTTCAGAGTGGCTTGCTGGTGGTTAGGATTACCTACCTCTACCACAAGAGGGTGGTGTGAATCTTTGGATGGTAGTTGGTAATGCTTTTGTCCCTTATCTCCATCTTCTTTATAGCTTGGTCTTTATCATCTAAGTCTGTTGCTTTTGCTCTCAGGAAACTCTTACAACTGTCATTCTGCCCTCTTATGGTGCAGTGACACCTACCAGTCTCCCAAAATTTTTAAAGTAAATTAATACAACCAGGAGAGAAGGAGCATTTAGCCGAGTTGAAATGTCTGTTGAGATTGAACACTTGCTATAGGCCTCTTTACATCTTCAGGTACTACAGGGCAGGATTGTTGTATTACCTTGGGTTGTCTGTGGAATAGCTGGAAAAGGGGTTGGATGAACGGCAAATTGTTCACAATTATCATGTCACTAAAAATTAAAAAAAAATTCTGTTTACACAGAAGTGCTTCCCCAAGAAGTTTTTTTTTTGCTGAATCAGGCTGGGGACAAAAAGCAGGCTAGGCATGCAAAAGCCTGTTTTAATGGAATTTATACAGGAGTAAAGAAGACAACCAGCAAATACAAGTGGCGAGGTCTCATGTGGTGGGGAAGCAAAGGAACAATAGAAATCAGATTAAAGAAATGTGTACATATTCACTGGGAACAAACCAGTGTAACAGAACAAGGAAACAGCCCCCAACTCCAGCAGATGCCCCTAAACTAACATATAGGCTATGCCTGCCACAAACCAGGTAGACTACAGGCAGACCTAGCCTTCTGCTCTCATCTTCTGTGTATTTTGCCCACCTGCCCTCCCTCTCTGGTCTGCCATGCCAGTTAGAAAAACAGACCGCCTGCAGTGTCTGTCTCTGTCTGAGTCTCTGTCTGTGTCTCTGTCTGTGTCTCTGCCTCTCTGTCTCTGATTCTCTCTCTCTCTCTCTCTCTCTCTCTCTCTCTCTCTCTCTCTCTCTCTTTCTCCCTGTCTCCCTGCTTGTCTCCCTCCCTCCCTTCCCCAGATACAATCTCCCAGTCTGATCCCTGGCAGCCTTTCTTGCTAAGCCCTCACTCCCACTTCCATTGCCTGTGGATCCCACAGAGTTATCCTTTCTAACCTCCCTCCCTCATTTGTTGCTCATCCCGAGGCCCCAACTCCAGCAGGAACTTCCTGGTAACTCACAGGTCAAACCTGTGAGGAAATCAGGTAGGTTGCCCTCAGATTTTTTCTCCTTTCTCTCTGTTTCCCCAGTTTCACTATTCTAGTCTCATCCTCAGCTCTCCAGCAGAGCATCTTGGGCAGCCCCCTGCTCCTGTCTCCCCTGGATCCCACAGACCTTCCCTCTTAAGCTTCATTTTCAGTCTTTCAATTTGGCTCAGTACTTAAATCTTAAGTTTTAAAATTCTACCAAAGAATAGTTTTCTCTTTTCACCAAACTCAATTAATGAAAAGTTAAAATGATTTATTCTTCAGGCATGTAAGGTTTTTTATGTTTTATTTTAAATTCTTGGTATTCTTTTTCTTTTTTCATTTTAATATATTTTGAATCCAGGACAGCTAAAATGGAATACTATGAAAGGAACTGCATCTTTAAAAATGGCTTTAAATGTGGTTTTTGATTTGAAAAATAATCTGTAAGCCTGTGTAAATAATCCACCATTTAAGTACTTCTGTTTTAGTCTTCTGATTGCTAACTATGATTTAGGCACATAATAGTTTTACAAACTCTGGAGGTATCATACTGTTTCACAATTATGTTCAGTTAAATAATGCTTAGGCAGATTACAAGTACTTAGCTAAGTTAATATGAGCAACCATTTACAATCTGTTATATTTTGCTTATGGTAATTTTTAAGAGATTATGTTGGATGCACAAAATAAGCTAGCTGAACCTGCTAAATGAAAGTGTGTGCACTTAATCCTCTTTCTCCCTGCATTTGAATTAGACCAAATGAATTCTTCTTTTCACAGCATCTTCTGATGAGTCTAAATGAGCACGTTGATCCCTGAGAACACAACCAAGCACAAGTGCCAGTGTGCAGATGTACACACATGCTGCTCCATCAAACACCTTGGTACTGGACCGCAGACCCAGGTATGTATGTTTATTAGTCCATATACTTGCAACTATACTGCTAGTTTATATGGCTGAAAGAAAACCACAATTTCACTTTTCTTGGCTTTAAGTTGAGGACTAAGTGTTAATGCTGCCATGGCAATCTTTTGTTCAAGTCGCCTCAAATTTACTTGTGCCTCAATGATGAGACCTGTTCTTTGACAGTTGGGATTTGAACAGTCTGGATTAATAGTCTTGCGTTTGTTCATGAGGCTGATTGCTTTGAGAAGGTGACTCTACATTGCATAAAACCATAAGGTCATTTCCCAGCGCGGTCTTCTAGAGCTCTGAGTTTTTAATACGACGTTTACATTGCACATCACCAACAGTATAAATTTGGTAGTGGCAAATGTTCTGAGTGGCTAGTGCATGTTCTGAGGTAGACAGTGACCTGACAATATTGTCTTCTTAGCTCAACAGAGCTTGGGGGTTTGAAACCATGTGTCTTGTTCATTAGTGTCTGTTATATAGTCCAACAGAGATGTTTACTTTCTTTCTCAAAATCCTGTCAACTCATCTCTGATTACCTCCCTACCAGCTGTCTGCTGCTATTTTTGTTTATTCTGAGTAATCAACTCTTCTTGTACACTGCTACAGGCAGAGTTTCTTTGGTCTAGTCTTTATTTTGCTTGGAAAATAGATTGGCTTCACACCAGAGCAGAGATGACAAACATGGTGGTAATACCCACGGATAATTTGGTCCAAGATTGTGATTACTTCAACGACATTTTGATCCTTGAAGAATATAGTGGTAATGTGTTTTTCAATGATTCCGGGCCCCAAATCTCAACAAAATAGAGGATAGTTCTTTATTGTTCTCTAAGTTAAAGCAAGGATTTATTATTCCCACACAGTGCAAATGCCCATTGCTTCTCATTTTGCAGGTACACAAGATTCCTCCTGTTTTATCTACTCAGAAACCTTTTATTTTCATGCAGTAAAACTAAAGACTTTATGGGTGGGACAACTCCCCCACCCCTCAGTCTTAATCCATGAGTTTGCAGGATGCTGGCTGAGTCCCTTAGCTTTAACAACACCTGTAACCCTGACAGGGGTCGCATTTATCACCCTTCAGTCTCTAACAAAACTCACTACAGTGAGGTACTTGGTTGCATGTTGATTTAACTGCAACTCAATATTGTTCATTAAATTGTCTAATAAAGTATGCCTTAATTTATAGCCAGTCTTGTTGCTGGATATTTGATCCTGTTATACCCAAGTCGTAGGACCCCTGTAGACCACCAGAGACCAGCCAGATGCAGGATACACAGGGTCTTTTATTGAGCAAGCTCAGGAGCAAGGACTATCAGTTTCCCAGTAACTGGGGGAAGCTGACACCAGATTCCTTAGGATACAGGATGTATAAAGGCAAAAGCTGCAAGCAGGCCTTTCCAAGCCTTGGTGTTACATGATTGAGTAATGGGGTTACAGGAAGTTGGCCTTAAAACTGCTTGAAGTAGGGGACTTGGACATTTGTGGGTTTTCTGAGAACTCGAGTGAGGGGTCATTTTACCATGAGGACAAGAGAGAGGCTTGTTACAAAATGGCATTTGTTTGGTGCCTACGATTTCATTGTGAATCCCAAGATTGGGAACTGTAAAAACCTGTTTCTAATTGTGGTATGGCTCAATCTTTGATCCTAGAACTTTCTGTTTACTCTAAATAAGTACTTTGTGGTATGGCTCAGCCCTAACACACACCTTTAATCCACAAACTAAATAAAGTCAACTGTAGGTCAAGTAACCAGCTACAGGGTGTGAACATAAGTAAAAAGAAAAGAGAGGCATTGGGTTAGAGGGTATTTAAGACAGCATGGAGAAGGGGAAAGAGCTTTTTCCTTCTGGGAAATTGGTGGAGTAGGAAGGTCAGCTGGGTGCTTTCTCTGCCTGTCTGAGCTAGCACGTTTTCACCTCAGCATCTGATTCCTGAATCTTTGCTGGTAAAATCAAATCCTTGGGATTTTTTAATAAAAACATGGAATAGTACTCAGCTATTTAAAACAAGGAAATCCTGAAATTTGTAGACAAATGGATGGAACTAGAAATGATCATACTGAGTGAGTTAAACCAGAAGCAGAAAGACTCACACGGTGTATACTCACTTATAACTGGGCACTAGCCCAAAAGGCATGTCCCATGAAAGTCTTCACTTACCAAGAGATTGATATAGATGTGAGTACATCCTACTAGGACTCTAGGTAAGAGAAATATAGGAGATAGAGAAATAGAAGGACCCAGAAGGTCCTAGAAACCTACAAGAACAACATCGTGATGGGTAGATTGGGACCCAGGGGGGTCTGCTCAAACTATTGCACTAACCAAAGAGTATACAAGTAGTAAATATCAAACCCCAACTCTGATCTAGCCAATGGACAGGACATCCTCCACAGTTATATGGAGATCTGGAGAGTGTGACTGACTTGGACATGAACTCTGGTGCCCCATATTTGACCACCTCCCCTTGGTGGGGAGGGCCAATGGCATTCAAAGAAAGAATAAGCAGGCTACAAGATGAGACTTGATAGCCTATGACCATATAGTGAGGGAGGAGGTCCCCCTCTGTCATAGACCTAGGGGAGGGGAATAGGGTGAAAGTGGGAGGGAGGAATGGGAGGATACAAGTAATGGGAAAACAATTGAGTTGCAATCTGAATAAGTTAATTAAATAAAAAATATTTAAAAAGAAAATAACAACAACAACAAGGCTCACATCCTTTATAAAATAATTTATTGTCATATGTTAACACCTACCATTACTTGATGTTCAGAATGGTGGCCTCAAACTAGCACGTGAGGACAAAACAAATTAGGGATACTGAGTTCCATTAGAGGGGAGCTATGATAGGCCTTTCACTTAAACATACATAGACGGCATTAATTCATAGAGCTATCTATATCTTTACAGTAAAATCAATAATCGATAAAAAGTACAACAGATCCATACATTTTGGGTTGATAGCAAACTAGTAAATGCTCCTTGACTGATGTTAAAGTAGGTCATTTTAGCCGTAGGAATGCACATTTGTGGGGGCTTATAGGTATGAATTATTTATTCTTCCTTATCACTCTTTTCATTTTGTTTTTCTATTGGAATTTTTAAAGTGTTGTTTAGCTCTTAGGGTTTCACATTACCTAATGGCATTTCAGATGTTTTTAGGGAATCCCGTTCATAAATCTAACACAGCATCTTAGAGACTGATGATGAGCTATGGTGGTAAAACAGTACGATGACAGCTCTGCGCACTGTAGGTCAGGAGAGAACTGCAGCAAGGATAGGATTAGCCCAGCATGGCCTTGGCTTTTGGTATGACTGTCATTGCATTGTATTGCATGGAGCCTTTAAACAATCCGTAATTTATTGCATGTCTGCTCAAATGTGTACTACCAGAGCAGAGTCAGCAATGTGCGGACTTTTCAAAATAACTTTATCAAGGTCTTCAACGTGTGTCTGTGAGCCCTAGGAATAGAAGACTTCCCCAGGTTGTTCAGGCTCCTTACAGTCTGGTTTTATAACTAACCAACGTGAGCTATGCGGGTGGGAATAATTTGTTCTACTTCTCTACCTTCAGCAGTGCAAACTATTCAGGGTCAGAACTGTTCCTAACTGAGATATTTTCCTATTATATAGAAACAACTTGTAAGTTATTGTATATTCCTGAATTGTGATGGATGCCTATTCTACCCTGTCTCTCATGTTTATAATTTTGTCAACCTTACATTTTAGATGCCTGTCCTGTAAGCTAAAATAATTTTATTGGACTATTTTGCATGGTGGTAGATTTTATTTAAACAGATGATCTTAATATGGTCTCAAAATAAGATTTAATAGAATTGGGGTACTATAACATAAAAAATCATTTAATGTGTGTTAATATCTCAGGATAAACCTCCATTTCTATGATGTACATTTCATTTGCAAAATATTCTCACGCCCACACATGGTGCATCAGGAAATTCCTTGGCTGCGATCACTCCTCGAGTTGCATGTTTCATCTAGCCTGCCTTCGTCCTCCTACATGAAACACTGTGTGCATATTATCAGCCATATGTTACTACTTGGATTCAGGGCCCAGAGAGTGCACACACATGAAATGGCTCCCATGAGAAAAAGGGAAGCAAAGCCCCTGAGATGAATGAATCTTTCAGAGCAAAGGGAAGATGCTGTTCTCTAGAATTCGACATAGTCATAGAATCACAGCCCACAAGAAGTGATCTATCAGTGCAGCCTCAAGGTCAGAATTTCCCATTCAGAGAGTCACCCAAGAGAGGATTCAGAATTAGTAAGTGCTTCTGGGACTGCAGCAGAGCGCAGTGCAGGAACAAACGCCATTTGTGAACATGAGGAAACTTCAGTGAATGCTAAAATTTTTTTCCTTTCTAGGGAAATGACAGAAAAGCAAACATCCACTTCCCTAACAGAAAGCATAAGACATGGGTGGTGATGGTAATTATGTAATATTACAGGTATTCAAATTCATTAACATCGGGTATCATATTGCATTCTGCTTATTTTGCAGAATGGAAAGAAGAGTAAACAAAATGAACACTCGAAAAGAATGTTACAGAGAGAAACTCAGGACACCTGAAATTGTGTTGAAACAAAGTTATGGGGCGGAGTAGAAAATATTAAAGCACTTCTCATGTTATGGACTGAGAGACTGAGTCTCTCTAAAAAGAATGAGAGCCCTAATTCTGTATAGAGTGACGTATCTTTTGGGAAGTAATTAAGTTTAAAGGATCAAGAAGAAGCCAGAGTAAAACTCTCTCTCTCTCTCTCTCTCTCTCTCTCTCTCTCTCTCTCTCTCTCTCTTCCTTTCTCTTTCTCCATCTCCCTTTCTATTTGTCTGTGTATGTGTTTTTGTTTGTTATTTGTAGTGTTATAGTACACTAAAAAGATATAAACCAAGAAGGCGGCCCTAACTAGAACCAACCCAAGCTAGAGCCTGCTCTCTTTCTTTCCTAGCCTGGAAGCCTATTAGAACAATTCTATGTTCTATTTAACCCACTTTATCTAAGTTATTTTGTTAATTTGCTTGAATTGCATGAATATCTTAAAGTCAATTAAATACAAATGCTTTATTGTAGAAAGTTTGGAAGTGCAATCTGAAGTTATATTTTATAAAAACAGGTTCTATTCTTGGAAAAATCTGTGCATTTGGCTTGGAGAGGCATTATATGTGCTTCTATGACTGATAAGAATGAACATAAATAGTCAATATCATTAACACTGACAGTTCAGTTTCATGACATACTTGTAATTTTGCAACACACTCTTACTATTAAGGTTCCAGTTGGCACCAGAAAGAATAAGAAACTTTTCAAGACTCTAAAAAAAAAAAAAGGTCAGAATCAGGATATGGTACTTTATATTTTCTACGTGTTTAAAAACAACTCTGCCATCTTATCACCCTATTTCAAAGAGTTATTTTTTCCCTAATTTTGTAAGTACTGACAGAAGGAGTTCCATCACAGTGTTGCTACCAATGTAAAACTTGATGAGCTTGGATGGGGCTGGCTTTTATTATGGCTAGAGAGTGTGATCCATCCAGGGATGACAACAGTGATTTATTTAGTCAAAACAAGCATCCGTATAGTATGAGTTTGGTACTTACTAGTCCTACCTAAATTCAAGGAATGAGTTTGCCATGGTGCTTTGGAGCGAAAGCCTCAGAAGAAAAGTACAAGGAGATCAGCAAGTAGAAAACTCCAAGGGCTAGCTGGGCGTGGTGGCTCATGTCTTTAATCCCATCCCAGCACTCGGGAGGCAGAGGCAGGCGGACCGCTGTGAGGTTGAGGCCAGCTTGGTCTACAAAGTGAGTCTAGGACACAGAGAAACTGTCTTCAAAAACCAAAAAGAAAAAAAAGAAAAGAAAACTCAAAGATCTTTTCTTTACTGAAGGGAGTGGAGGAGGAGGGAATCTGGGGAAAGGGAGGTGGGTTCGACTGGGAAGGTTGAGAGAGGAGAAACTGTGCTTGGAATGTAATGTATCAGAGTAGAATAAAGAAAAGAGAAATCCCTCAAAGACACACAGACTTCAAGCTGATCTATAGGGTTGGGTATAAGTCAAGAAATCGAAATCCAGTCATTTCATGCTAAATAGTTAGCTTTTGCTGCAAAAGGCTACTTTGCCCTTAAATTATATAACTTCATAAAACCTCCATTAAGCTTATAGACAAATTTTTATGATATAGTTAAATGCCATTATAATTGTTTTCTTTCTTTACTACTTGTTCAATTTAGGGAAATGGTAACACAGTTAGCTCTTTTGTCATATCACTGGTCTTAGAAATTTTTTTTTCAGTTCATCAACATAAACTCTGCAGTGGGGTTCCTGATCATTACTCCTGATGCATCTCAACTTCTTATGCCTTGTATAATTTTCCTTCAAATTCATTATCTCACTATTCTTTCTATTAACACTCATCTTTTCCTCATCTGAATAATTTCCCCAGCTGTCCATATCCATCTGCAATTTTGATCAAGCTGATTTATTATCTTTCACTTCTAACATCTTTTATTATAGATTTGGTTGTGCATTCATTTACATTTTCCACTCACTGTTTAATGACTATGGTGAATAACAATATCAAAACACATTTGCATCCCTGGGGACCTTCCTTGATACTTTTTCTTCTATCTTCCAATGAGGCATGAAATAATTATACTTTCTATTTGCTGAATAATTTGTGTATTCTTATGGCACCATTATTTATAAGCAATAAAACCTTAAGTAATGAAACCCTCAATTAGCTACATTTTTTTTAAACACACAACTTTTAGGAAAAAAGAACAAAACATAGCTGCTTAGAAATTATTAATTCCCGCAGTCCTTACTCGGGTTTGCTTTATTTCAACCTTCTGTCTTGTGTAGCTACACCAACAATCTTTTAAGTATTAATGATTTGTACAATCATGTACTTAGTTACCCTATTAGGAATATATAGCAATAACCCTGTCATAGAGAAGAGAACTGAGCTGCTAGTGATGCAGAATCAGGAGGATTCAGAACCCTGCCTCCATGTGTACAGCTACACGTAATCGTGGGTGCAAATGCATATTGAAACATCTATGAGCAGAGAGGCGCAGAAGGAGAGGGAAAGACTAGAAGGAGATGAATGAATCTTTAGAGAAAAGATAAATATGGAGATCTAGATTTCCTTTCCTTATGGTCAGATAAAGGGAGTTGATCACTTTCCTCACAATATTAAGACACATGCAGTTCATACAGCATGAATAAGATCTTCTGAAGGTTTGTTTGTTTCCAGACATGCCAGCTTCAAACACACCATGACTCACCTTTTTAAATGCAAGCTTCTTTGTGTATTTTTTTTTACAGATATGTAAAGTACCATCCTATATAATCATATCAATCAACCCCTAAAATAATGCAAGCATGTATACTCTAAGGGCGGGTTTTTTTTTCCCCTTTCAAAAAGTGAAGTTCCCTGCTAAAAGTAAGTCACTTACTTTTTCACGACCAAGTATAGCAAAATGCTGGTGAGTATGAACTGAAATGAACCCTTCTTCTTCTACCTGCATTATAGCGGTTGATGTTTCCTTCACAACACTTTCCTTCTCTAGGAAAACAGGAAGACAGCTTTCAAATTGGTCTTTGTCCTCAGTCTTTATTGTGTATGCCTGAAAAAGCTTTAAATTCTGACTGTGGTAAAAAAAAAAGTTTTTTTTTGATCTCTCAGACCTGAGAGCATTTATTAATTGGGCCTTTTTCCTTTTTTCAGGAGGACCACATAATCACATAAGGTGACAATAGACATAAAATACAAATGAAACATGGGTCATTTGTATTTAAGTTAGCATAAACATGAAGGGGGACCTTGATGGTAAGGGAAGTGGCTTCCAAGAGGAGATGATAGCATGAAAAAGGAAAGAGAAGGACAGCTGTAGCTTGTAGTCTAATCAACAGTGAATTCTTGGGGGAGTGCAAGGATTTATTAGGATATCTAAAATTTCAGTTGTAATAAACTAACACTTCAGGAAAATTTCTTACAAACCAAAAAAAAAAATTGGTTAGTTTATGAACTTCTTTCAGTTTGAAAGAGAACTTATTAAGTATTTCTTCAACTATTCAGGCGGAGAAGCTAAAATATAGTATGAGGAAGGCAGGTGAGGAGACAAACATGTCTGCTACATCCGAGGAAGCATAGGCTCTAGATAGCTAGAGGTGCCATCCTTAAGCCTTCCAACTGAAGAAAGAAAATACAGTGCGGAAATTCATGGTTGAGTGAGGCTTGTGTGTCGTAGGAACATGGTACTCAGTATTAAATCCAATCATGCTTTGGGACAAGAACTAACACTAGCCATTTGTAGATTGCTGTTCACATACCAGAATTTTCGTTATTTAAAAATCAGATTTATTGGTAGCTTGCTATCCTTCCTCTGAGTGCCACCAGGTCTCCCCATCCAGAGGACATGGTCAAATATGAGGCACAAAAGTACCTGTGAAAGTCATACCCCACTCTCCACTCAACTGTGTAGAATGTCCTGTCCATTGGCTAGATCTGGGTAGGGGTTTAAAGTTTACTGCCTGTATTGTCGTTGGTTGGTGCCATAGTTTGAGCAGGACCCCTGGGCCCAAATCTGCCTATCATAATGTTCTTCTTGTAGGTTTCTAGGACCCTCTGGATCCTTCTACTTTGCTATTCTCCCACTCAGGCACAGTCATAGGGGAGAGGAGTAAGGGGAAAATGGGAGGGAGGGAAGAATGGGAGGATACAAGGGATGGGATAATCATTGAGATGTAACAAGAATAAATTAATAAAAATTATTTTTAAAAAATCAGATTTATTATTGCCTGGTTTAGAGGCACACACCTTCAATCCAATGACTCTGGAGGCAGAGGTAGGTGGATTTCTATAAATTCGAGGCCAGACTGATCTACAAAGAAAGTCCAGGACAGCCAATTTATTGTTCATGTTTGTTTGTATTTGTGTATAACTGTGCTTATGGTCTGTATGTGTCTGTATGTGTGTGTGTGGGGGGGGGGTTCAGTTTTCAAAAATGCTGATATTTTAGAATTGCCATAGGTCAAGAAGTGGGAGTGTGGCTGGCCCTTTCAGAAACTTCGGATTTTAAGTTTTATGAAATGACAGGAAACTATGGTGGCAACAAATTCATTTTCTACCTTCCTATGTTCTTCGTAAGACTGTAAATATACTTAATAATAGATAAATTAAGAACAAGCTGGTAAAATGATGTATTAAGTGAAAGTTGTAGGCGATTCAATGTTTTCCTATGACATGAAGTCACAGGGAAGAGGTTCCGCCTCTGTGTGTCTCAACCAGGTTGAACAAAGAGAAGCAGTCATATACACTGGTTAAGCTATGTGAAGAAACAAAAGAAATTATTTCTTTTAATCAAGTCTTCTCGGGCAGAGACCTATGTCTCCTTTTTTGGTCCTGATAAAAGCAGGGATGTCATCTGGAGAACTGAAGATGGCATCCTTGTGACAGTTCTCTCTGCAGGGAATGAAAGCAGAAAGACTTCGTTTGGTCACAGTACAAGTGGAGTCTTAGTAGGGCTAACCTGTTCTCCTTCTACAAATACAATTTTGGCCCCTTAAAAAGCAATAGGACATTTGAATACCACTTAATGGGTGGGTGGAGAGAAAGGCTTTGTATTTGCTGCAACAGATACACTACAAATTCCTCTGTAAAGTTCAAGGGAACCGCAAACTCACAACCATAAAACTGAAATAACTGTCTTGAAAGAGAGCCTGGAGACACAAGTAGAGGATTCTTTAGAGAATTCAATATTATTTTATCAACAATTCTTTTGGTGTCTTAAAGGATATTATTCTGACTTAAGTACAAACATTGGACATATTGTGATTTGGAAGAGCCAGATTGAAGGAAACTTATTTTTGAGTGCCTTTATCAACTTGCTTCTTTAATATTTTCTATTTATTGTAAAATAGGTGAAAATCTTAGTTGGATTTATAATATCTACTCATCAAAAGAGGAAACAGTGCTCTGCATTGTATTGTGCAGTGTATGAATTTATTTTGTACAAATTGAAATATTACACAACTGAGTATATCTGAGATTTAATAAAACATGATATATTCTTTTAGGTTGAAAAGGGTAACCTTACTGTATTCTAAGTTGCGCTTTTATAAAAGAGACTTTTCATAGATTTTCTTTTTCATTGAGCCCTTTCTTTCCTCTAAGCCAGCATACATTGGGAATAACACACAGTTGCACATTTTACATTGTTTTAGACATAATAGCATAGAAAAATGGACAGAAATGGACCAAAAATGGACACTTAGTAAAAGGTGGACAAAGAGCTCAACCCTTGGAAGACAATGAAGAGTAACTACAATATTATAGAGATCAACTTGGTTATAGATTTCTGATATTTTATTACCATATCTCATAAGATATTTTCATAAAATCATATGAATGATCAGACATGTACTACATGTATTTGAACAACATCTACAAGGTTATTTTTTTCTGAGAAATGAAGTCAACCTAAATGATGAAAATTTTTAATTCTATAAAATGTGGTCTACATTTTCAATTTTCGGAAATTTTCAAAATTCTGCTAGGCAGGAGGAAATCAGAATAAATGTGAAGAAAATGATCTACATTGGGACAAGCACATAGATGGAATGAAAATACAGATATACTTGGGTCCAAATTTGCTCAGTGTTGGCCTCCAATTTGCACCTGCAGTGTGTGGGCATAATTTAAATAAGATAACATCTGGCATATTGTAAGAGGGGAAATCAACAATTGCAGAAGCATTTAAATTGTGACTGCATTTATGGGGGAAGAGGGAGAACATAATTAGGGAGATAAGAGCCTAAGATAGGTTCAAACTTGCAGTTTTTACATCGCAGACTCTTCAGACATGAGAGCCCAGAGGCTGAAGAGAGTCTGAGAAGGAACCAGAAGTTATGTAGCTGCAGTAGCTCCCTTGTGCACTGATGAGATGGGAAGGTGGTGAGATTTGGAGGTAATTAGACCCAGTTAAGCAGCCTAGGACTAGGAAACAGTTATTTAATAAGTTTGTATCACATGCCTCAATAACATGAGAACAATAAAACCTATGCAAGCATGTAATGAAAGTTGTAGTGGAATACCATAAGGTAGATCACAATAAATAGATATTATCTTTATAAAACTTCTGTCTTATATTTTCATACATCCATTATGTGTGATAACATTAATATAATACTTACTTTGATTTTGTGTGTATAAATCTGAGGTAAATTTGCCTAGCTTAGTCTCCAGGGGCTCAGTAATTATTACTTATTCTATGCAAGAGAACCATGTGTACAAATTACTGTTCTGGGTGGTGGAATTACAACTGTGAACACAAAAATGGACCCTTGCTTCACGTAGTCAATTCACTGAGAGAGTCAAACTCAGCAACTGCATGAAGGATGTACACCACCAACAGGAGTATAGCCAGCACTGTGGGGAGGAACAACACCCTGTGACATGAAAGTGTGTGGAAGCATTCAGGGAAGGAGAAAGAGGGAAAAATCAAGGCAAAACATGAGAAAAATACAATGGCAAAGAAAAAGAGGAAGAAGTGGTAGAAAAGGAGAAATCAAACAATACAAACACTGCCCCAACACTCGCACAAACACACACACGCACGCACACACATGCACACCTCTCTCTCTCTCTCTCTCTCTCTCTCTCTCTCTCTCTCTCTCTCTCTCTCTCTCTCTCTCTCTCTCTCTCTCTCCTCAGCATCATGCCTGTCTGCTCCCAGCTGCAATGATCATGGACTAACTCTCTAAAAGCTGTAAGCAAGTCCTCAATTAAATGTTTTCTCTCATAAGAGTTGCTTTGGTCATGGTGTCTCTTCACACTGACAGAGCATTGACTAAGACATATATATATATATATTCAAAACAACATGCTTATATTAAAACTGAGGACCTAGATGACATACTAGAAACTGAACAATCATATAGAAATGTGTTCATCAGTTTACATTGATTGATTAATATTTATCTATATATAGTGGCCTTCATAAGTGAGTTGTGTTCAAAATGTGTTTTTGTTTTATGGAAACTAAAGCATCTATTAAAATTTAGCTTGTGCATGTATGAGCATTTTGATTGTCAGTTATATGAGTTTAATTCATAGTGACATACTATGAAGAAAAGATATAGATTTCAGACAGACATAGGAACCACATCATGAATAGAACACCAGAATTTTCATGTTACATGTTCACACAGTCTTTGTCCTCCTAGTAATTCTTTCTTTTTGGGTGTTTTCTGTTGAGGGCTTTTGGTGTCACAAAGAGAAGTTTTCAATTAATATCAGATTACAGTATTATTTTTAAGATATATTAAACAAATGGAGTTGCACCTAAAACTCTGTACTGGAAAGTGTAAATTAAACAAAGGATAAAACATGTTCAAATTAAAATCATATTCAAAATAATTTATCTGTGGCAGCGTATTATGGTCACTTATTTAGTACTCCTATATAAGTCATGCTTGTGTTTTAATTAAATAACCATCTGTAAGCTATTACTAGTAATATATCAATAACATTAATACTTGTGTGAGTTTCACAAAGAAAATGAATTTATATAGTTATTATAATGTTACTAATGATCAAATGGACAACCTGACTATTGAAATGGGGGAACTAAGAGGTATAAAATAGAAATATGGAACATAATTATAAGGAAAAGTTTTGTTGAATTAATGTTATAGTGTATCTAACATGCAACTGCATCTCTACAATTCTACACTCTCTCAATATTTAGAAAAATTAGCACTGTGATAGCAGATTCACTCATCCACTCATATATTCTTTGCGCATTGTTTTTTATACATCTGGAAACCTCAGATGATCATTAAAGAATTCAGTCTCCATAGAGACCATGGATTATACAGGGTTATTGACAACTATATTGATGTATCAACAAGCGTATCCTAAAAATCTGAGACATAGTAACCGAGACATTTCTCATGAGATGAGTCAACTAAGACCATCTCTATAAGTGAGATAAAGCCAAGTGAATCTCAACTGAACGCAGAAAAAAAGAATATAGCATAAAAGAGAAATATGTAAGGAGAAATTATGTTTATTAGAAATGCATACAAATAGGTAGTTTGTAGAATTTAAGGTGGAATGTGAAAAAAACTGAGATTAAAAAGAATGGTGGAAGCCGGAAGGTGCAGGATCCTCGGTGACATGTTACGACGTTAGATATAAGAAAAAGTGTTTAGGAGAAGGGTGTGCAAGCTAGGAAGAGTCATGATCAAGCTAAATTTTGTTTGTTTAAGGGATCATTTTGTTAAGCCTTTTTGTAGACATTGTATGTAATAATCTGGTGTTAGGGCACTCTTGATGAGGATCAGTGATCCATTATCGGCACTAACATCAAGCAGCTCATGAGTACATGGAAGTCTAACTTCAGTGGATCTGATGCTCTCCTCTAGCCTCTGTGAACATCTGAACACGTATCACACACACACAAATACACACACATACACACACTACACAAACACACACATTCACACATACACACACACACATACACACAAATACTCACATATAGGCACAGACAGACACCCACATGCCATTTTTAGAATCTCAGATTTGTTTAAGTTGTACTTCTTCTGAAAATTAGGTAACTGAGAGGTCACCTTTCATTACTTAGGATTTTTATTATTTTTAAATATTATTTATATGTGTTTTGGTTCTGTGTGTCGGTAAATGCACCTATGTGTGGTGTCCATAAAGACCAGGGGAAACAGATGTCTAGAAGCTTGTGCTGGGACCGGAATTCTAGTCCCCTGAAGGAGCAGTGTATGTTCTTAGACACGTACTATCTCTCCAGCTTTTCGTTGCCCGCAGTTTAGGAGTTTTCAAAAGGGAAAGGTTTCCATTAAGTGAGTTCTTCTGCAAGACTTGGAAGGTTGCTCTAAAAATTATAAGACACGGACTTTGTAGAGTCTCTGGCAAGCAACACCGGAGAACATAACTCATTGTCCTTTTCTTTCTCCACTAAATATTGTGTTCATATGTTAAAAAGACATATGAGCACTTATTGGGTTCTTTTTGTGTTTAGGGGGACAGAAACATGCTCTTGGTATTTTTTGTTAAATTTTTTTTCCTTAGAAATTCAAAGTAAATCTTTCTGTAACATAGTGATGAAAGTTTCTTGCTTGCATTGCTTTTAAAATTCAGCATATAATCCCAGTAACTAAATAATAGTCACAAATAAGGTTACCATTTCTTCCATTCCTGTCAGAGTATGAGTTACTTGCAGGTGTTAACATGCTCTTTCCTAGTTAGAACTAATGAGATTTTTAGATCAGTTATTTGGCACACGATTTTTAACTCTTGCTACAAAATAGAAAATATGAGTTCTCTTGGAAAGATATTAAAACATGCAGGATGGCAACAGCAGGCCTCTCTACCACACATGGATAGCTTTTGAGCCCAGAACTCTATGTATATACATGTGTCACAATTTGACAGCTAAGTTATAAGTGTGATACAGTTGGGAAATGTTTCAGAAACTCAGTCTCTGGCCTCTTGTTGGATTAGCAAAAGTGTGCCTAGCTCATCATCCTTAAACTCATTATAATCTCATCTGGAGGGGGCCAAAGGATGAGCCCAAGCCAGCCCTAGCCTCCCTCTAGCTGAAAAGTTCTTAAAATATATAAAGAAGTACTTTTAATGGCGGAGAGATTCATAGAATTTTCTGGAAACCATGATATATACACATGCATGTCATATGAGGTCCCGGAACTTTACAAAATGGAATCTTTAGTGCTAAACTCATCCCAGGATGTTCACTCCATATTTGGCCTGATAAGACAGAGAAGAGCCTGGGTTAAGAATGCCTGTCCCAAATATGAGGCACCAGAGTATGTGTGAAAGTCATACCCCACTCTCCACTCAGCTGTGGAGAATGTCCTGTCCATTGGCTAGATCTGATGGCACTCAGTGGAAGGATAGCAGGCTAACAAGAAGAGACTTGATACCCTATGAGCATATACAGGGGGAGGAAATCCCCCTCAGGCACAGTCATAGGGGAGGGGAGTAAGGGAAAAATGGGAGGGAGGGAGGAATGGGAGGTACAAGGGATGGGATAACTATTGAGATGTAACAAGAATAATTTAATTAAAAAAAAGAATGCCTGTCCCTCCTTCCCTAAATCATTCTTCCAATCATTTACTCTGTCTTTGAAGGGGGCAGTTAGAGATAATATTACTGCAGAGAAAATTGGCCCTCAGGGAAACTAAAGCCCATTGGAAATTAGATTGTTTGCCAAATTCCCTTGATTCCTATAAGAGTCATTGACTATCCCTGGTAATGGACATATTAAGGGCAATATGAATGGCACTGACATTGAATTATCTGCAGGTAAGGTATGCGCCCAATTATTTTCAGTAAGATGCAGTTATAACCTGAGCCCTGACAATTCCAGTGAGTATCAGAGGAGGGCTGCTTAATGAGTAGACATATAGTAAATACTTACAAATCCTCAAATTTCATCGTTTCAAAATGTTTACTAAGAATTGCTTGGAAGAGTTTGGAAATGACTAATTTCTGACTATTTTAATTTTAATGATATGCAATATTGTATTTCTGTGATGTACTCATTCTTAGTAGAATTAAAATAAAACTGAAAAACAAAATCACATATACCAGAGGAACAAAATTTTGCTGTGCAACAAAATCTAAACAAAGTAATCAATTTTATTAAAGCATGTATATATTTTTTCACTTGTGAAGTGCATTTAAGCCTGAAAAATGCTTTTTTTATGAACAGACAAGGACCATAATTTGACATTGTGGGACATTTATGGGGAAAGTAAGTTATTTGCAAAAAGACTTTACAATATTTCAGAAGAATTTGCTTTACTTGGATTTGTCTTCATTTGCATATTATTCAAAAGCCACCATGTGTCCCCAAAGCATTTCAGCATATTGTACAAGATAATTTTCCTTTGTCTAATATGACTGATCAGTAGATGGTTACTATAGAGCAGACATTGGCTCACAATATCACGCAGCAGCTTTTAGCGATGCTAAACATTTTCTTTAAATTAATGACTAATTTCTATGAATATACAATTAAGAAATACAAGAATCTGTAGCTGCAGAAATTGTCTTTATTTTAATGTTAGTGATAGAGAAATCCTATGTTGAGCAAGATTTCATTTATAGTGGATTTGCTGGTCAATGAGAATGCTGCTTCCATTTTCTTCTTAATTGTTGAACCATTCACATTGCTTAGGATATTTAAGGGTGATGCATTCTAGTAAATTTACTTTTAGTATTGTAAGAAACAGTGTTTGTGATGGTCAAATACTATTTTTTTTCTTTATTTTATAGTCTGAAAAATATGGTACTTAGGGAGGCAGATGGCAGTGGTAGGCAGAGTGCTTGAGTTCGAGGCCAGCTTGCTGGACAAAGTGAGTGCAGGACAGCCAGGAACACAAGAGAAACTCTGCCTCGAAAAACCAATATTTCACACTACCCTACACTCATCCTTCATCCTCACCTCATCCCTCCCTCACCTCATCCCTCCCTCACCTCATCCCCCTCACCTCATCCTCCCTCACCTCATCCCTCCCTCACCTCATCCTCCCTCACGCTCATCCTCCTCTCCTCATCCCTCCCTCTCCTCATCCTCCCTCACATCATCCCTCCCTCACCTCATCCCTCCCTCACCTCATCCCTCCCTCTCCTCATCCCTCCCCTCTCCTCATCCCTCCCTCTCCTCATCCCTCCCTCACCTCATCCCTCCCTCACCTCATCCCTCCCTCTCCTCATCCCTCCCTCACCTCATCCCCTCTCCTCTCCTCATCCCTCCCTCTCCTCATCCCTCCCTCAACCTCATCCCTCCCTCACCTCATCCCTCCATCTCCATCCCTCCCTCTCCTCATCCCTCCCTCACCTCATCCCTCCCTCACCCTCATCCCTCCCGCACCTCATCCCTCCCTCACCTCATCCCTCCCTCACCTCATCCCTCCCTCTCCTCATCCCTCCCTCACCTCATCCCTCCCTCTCCTCATCCTCCCTCTCCTCATCTCTCCCTCACCTCATCTCTCCCTCTCCTCATCCCTCCCTCTCCTCATCCCTCCTCCCTCCCTCTCCTCATCCCTCCCTCTCCTCATCCCTCCCTCACCTCCCCCTCACCTCACCTCCTCATCCCTCCTCACCTCATCCCCCCTCACCTCATCCCTCCATCTCCTCATCCTCCCTCTCCCTCATCCCTCCCTCACCTCATCCCTCCCTCACCTCATCCCTCCCTCACCTCATCCCTCCCTCACCTCATCCCTCCCTCACCTCATCCCTCCCTCACCTCATCCCTCCCTCACCTCATCCCTCCCTCACCTCATCCCTCCCTCACCTCATCCCTCCCTCACCTCATCCCTCCCTCACCTCATCCCTCCTCTCTCCCTCATCCCTCCCTCACCTCATCCCTCCCTCTCCTCATCCCTCCCTCTCCTCATCCTCCCTCACCTCTTCTCTCCCTCTCCTCATCCCCTCCCTCACCTCATCCCTCTCCTCTCCTCATCCCTCCCTCTCCTCATCCCTCCCTCTCCTCTCCCTCCCTCTCCTCATCCTTCCCTCTCCTCATCCCTCCTCTCCTCAGCCCTCCCTCACCTCATCCCTCCCTCTCCTCATCCCTCCCTCACCTCATCCCTCCCTCTCCTCTCCCTCCTCACCTCATCCCTCCCTCACGTCATCTCTCCCTCACCTCATCCCTCCCTCTCCTCATCCCTCCCTCACCTCATCCCTCCCTCACCCCATCCCCTCCCTCTCCTCCATCCCTCCCTCCCTCATCCCTCCTCTCCTCATCCCTCCCTCACCTCATCCCTCCTCACCTCATCCCTCCCTCACCTCATCCCTCCCTCTCTTCCCTCCCTCACCTCATCCCTCCCTCACCTCATCCCTCCCCTCACCTCATCCTCTCCCTCACCTCATCCCTCCCTCACCTCATCCTCCCTCACCTCATCCTCCCTCACCTCATCTCTCCCTCACCTCATCCCTCCCTCACATCATCCCTCCCTCACCTCATCTCTCCCTCACCTCATCCCTCCCTCACCTCATCTCTCCCTCTCCTCATCCCTCCCTCACCCTCATCCCTCCTCACCTCATCCCTCCCTCTCCTCATCCCTCCCTCACTCATCCCTCCCTCACCTCATCCCTCCCTCTCCTCATCCCTCCCTCACCTCATCCCTCCCTCACCTCATCCCTCCCTCACCTCATCCCTCCCTCACCTCATCCCTCCCTCACCTCATCCCTCCCTCTCCTCATCCCTCCCTCACCTCATCCCTCCCTCACCTCATCTCTCCCTCACCTCATCCCTCCCTCACCTCATCCCTCCCTCACCTCATCTCTCCCTCACCTCATCCCTCCTCACCTCATCTCTCCCTCTCCTCATCCTCCCTCACCTCATCCCTCCCTCACCTCATCCCTCCCTCACCTCATCCCTCCCTCTCCTCATCCCTCCCTCACCTCATCCCTCCCTCACCTCATCCCTCCTCTCCATCCCTCCCTCACCTCATCCCTCCCTCCCTCATCCCTCCCTCACCTCATCCCCTCCCTCACCTCATCCCTCCCTCACCTCATCCCTCCCTCTCCTCCATCCCTCCCTCACCTCATCCCTCCTCACCCATCTCTCCTCACCTCATCCCTCCCTCACATCATCCCTCCCTCCACATCTCCCTCCCTCACCTCATCTCTCCCTCACCTCATCCCTCCCTCACCTCATCCCTCCCTCTCCTCATCCCTCCTCACCTCATCCCTCCCTCTTCCCACCCTCCCTCACGTCATCTCTCCCTCACCTCATCCCTCCCTCTCCTCATCCTCCCCTCACCTCATCCCTCCCTCAACTCATCCCTCCCTCACATCATCTCTCCCTCTCCTCATCCCTCCCTCACCTCATCCCTCCCCTCACCTCATCCCTTCCTCACATCATCCCTCCCTCACATCATCCCTCCCCTCACCTCATCTCTCCCTCTCCCATCCCTCCCTCACCTCACTCTCCCTCTCCTCATCCCTCCCTCACCTCATCCCTCCCTCACCTCATCCCTCCCTCACCTCATCCCTCCCTCACCTCATCCCTCCCTCACCTCATCTCTCCCTCACCTCATCTCTCCCTCTCCTCATCCCTCCCTCCTCCTCTCCTCACCTTCCCTCCCTCACCTCATCCCTCCCTCTCCTCATCCCTCCCTCTCCTCATCCCTCCCTCACCTCATCCCTCCCTCACCTCATCCCTCCCTCACCTCATCCCTCCCTCACCTCATCCCTCCCTCACCTCATCCCTCCCTCACCTCATCCCTCCCTCACCTCATCTCTCCCTCCCCTCATCCCTCCCTCACCTCATCCCTCCCTCACCTCATCCCTCCCTCACCTCATCCTCCCTCACCTCATCCCTCCCTCACCTCATCCCTCCCTCACCTCATCTCTCCCTCACCTCATCTCTCCCTCACCTCATCCCTCCCTCACCTCATCCTCCCTCACCTACTCCCTCCCTCACCTCATCCCTCCCTCACCTTCATCCCTCCCCTCACCTCATCCCTCCCTCACCTCATCTCTCCCTCTTTCCCTCATCCCTCCCCTACCTTCATCCATCCCTCAC